>NC_134882.1:12755480-12840480 GCF_041734735.1 Babylonia areolata
ACTTCGATAGGAAAAACAAATAAAACTGTACACATTATCATATTTGATTTGATTTGAATTTGAAAGTATTTACCTGACTGATCGAACTGGTGGCAATACAGTACTATACGCCATCCGATATCCAATACTTTCATATTTGTGTGTGATATACAAGCCTCAAGACACCAGGCTCGCGCTTGCGCACACACACACACACACACACACACACACATACACACATACACGCACTCATGTGCGCTTGCGCGAGTAAATGAGTCACTTACACCAAAAAATATGAGACGTTTTGAAAGTTTGTTAGATGTGAACATTATTTCTACTACAACAATTTGGAAGCTCCCGTCAAACGTCTTGTGGTTTCCCAGTGCCAGAAAACATGTTGAATGCGGTCCCTTTCTCTGCCACAAGAACTGCGTTGCTCACTTTCTACCCCCCCCCCCTTTTTTTATATATAATTATTTAATTGAGGGGGTGGGGGAGGGGGAAGGGCTGGAGGAGAGGTAAGCATTTCATGCCAGCACTGCGTGCACAACACGAAAAATTTTGATTTGATTTAGTGATACAAATCCAAGAACCCAGTGGCTCTTCTTTTTCGTTCGTGGGCTGCAACTCCCACGTTCACTCGTATGTACACGAGTGTACTTTTACGTGTATGACCGTTTTTGCCTGCCATGTAGGCAGCCGTACTCCGTTTTCGGGGGTGTGCATGCTGGGTGTGTTCTTGTTTCCATAACCCACTGAACACTGACATGGATTACAGGATCTTTAACGTGCGTATTTGTCTTCTGCCTCCACCCTTTACTCGCCAACGCCGTTACCGAGATTCGAACCCAGGACCCTCATATTGAAAGTCCAACACTTTAACCACTCGGCTGTTGCGCCTGTCTTGTTTCGATTTTGATAGACATAAAAGAATACACTAATCATTCAGTGTTGAATTAGTTTTTTGAATCCTTGTACTAATGAGTGAACAAACATATCACATTAAAAACGTTTTCACGGAATCCGAGGAACTTTGTTTAATGTCCTGTCACACATACTGGTGAACGTGGACATTTTGTTAGAGTACTGATTTTTACATTTAAATATCATCGTTTGGGAGAGGAGGGGGGAAGGGTAAATGGTGAGTTGGGGGAAACTGGGAAGATGGAGGATGGAATTTGAAATAAATATCAGAGACATTTTCATCCACTCTGATACAATAACGAAATACTTTGAGCCAAAACGACATGAATTTAGCACGTGCTATATTATGCCAGAAAGGCATGATGTAGCCTTGCAACTCCAACCCAAACGGCTAGAATCACAACCACTGGCTTCCCGCGACGTTTGAGAATGAAGGCGTTATTTGTCACCTTTTTGCTCCGAGAGTAAAATGGTCCTGTAGTTAGGTGACGCTGGGTAAAGCGGGAGGGATCGTGGATGATGAATATGCTGATACAGTATCAGTATCAGTAGCTCAAGGAGGCGTCACTGCGTTCGGACAAATCCATATACGCTACACCACATCTGCCAAGCAGATGCCTGACCAGCAGCGTAACCCAACGTGCTTAGTCAGGCCTTACGCTGATACAACAGTGGTAACGCCAGTGAAGCAGCACGATCTCCAGCATATTGTCTGATGCTCAAAACCGTGCTGGTGACGGCCTGCTTCAATGCCATGACGATGTGACATTTTTATTAAAAACATTACAAGTGGCTTTTTAAATCATTCATTGACAACATGACGACAAATGCGCACGCGCGCGCGCACACACACACATACACACACACACATACAGAGTAGCGTAGGAATCGATGTTCAGTATTGGTTGGTTGCTACTACGTACACTACAACCAGCTCTTCATTGTTCACTTACAATTTGCCAAAAGTGTCAGTCATTTTTAAACTATCTTAAAAACAACAACAACAACAATAACAACAACAACAACAACAAAAACACACACACAAAAAACCCCCACAAAGAACGGTGGAAAATATGCACCATGAAATAAAGAGAGTTGTAGAGCAGGGTTTCCAGACCGCAAGGATACAATTCATAACTGAAAAGAGTTCCAAAGCCAAAAAAATAAAATAAAATAAGATAAAATATTTTTTAAAATCACAAGAGAGAAAAAGTAAACACTCTCCTTCATTTGCTGTTTCAGTAAATGACTGTAGTCACTTTCTGAAAGGTATGGAGGGAAGTATCAAAGCGCATGAACTGATACATTTGTGCCACTCACAACATTTCCTAAGATAAAATAAAATAAAATAAAACAAAACAATAATAATAATGATAATAATAATAATACTGAGAGAGGGGTGTGTGGATCGTGGGTTGGTGGGGAATGTGATGCTGACCTGTGCAGGATAGGTCTTGAAAGCTCTCTCTCTCTCTCTCTGAGAGTGTATGGTTGACTGATAACATCCCTCACCCTCCATCCCCCACTCTGATTTGTAGTGCGGTGTGTGTTGTGTGTGTTGTTTCTTTCATTTTGTTCATTTTTTCCCATACATTTTACTAACACCATGCTTGTACCTGTATGCCGTGTGTGTGTGTGTGTGTGTGTGTGTGTGTGTGTGTGTGTGTGTGTGTTTATGTGTGTGTGTGTGTGTGTGTGTGTGTGTGTGTGTTTGGGTTTTTTTTTTTTTTTTTTTTGTTTTTGTTTTATATATTCATATATATATATATATATATATATATATATATATATATATATATATATATATTTCCCCCTGTTATGTATCTCTACTAACACCATGCTTTCATGCTGTCATTTTATTTAGTATTGTGTAGTGTAGACCCTATTCAGGGCGGGACCGGATGTAAAAAAGCTTATCTATTATCCTCGAAATAAAGAATTTTCTCTCTCTCTCTCTCTCTCTCTCTCTCTCTCTCTCTCTCACACACACACACACACACACACCAATGCTGTCATGACATCGTTTCTTCTGTTCAATCAATGCTTTTGTTCGGCAATCCATTTCATCAAGTATTGGGGGCATCATTAACAATGTTACAATATTGTGACCATGCATTACTGTGAGAAAATGAGTAACAAATTTCAAACATTTCAGTTTAGAGCAACTGACTAGATTAGATTTTAACACAAAAGATTTTCAAGGATCACCTTTCAGTGCAATTCATTCCATCCTATATGCATTTAAATTATGCAAGTCTTATAAGAATACATAAAAAAAGATATATCTTAAAAAAATTACAAAAAGTAGAAAACAAATAAATATTTTTAAAGCAAATAAACAACATACAAATACAGACAAGAAATAAAATCTAACGCCAAAGGTTAAACGGAGACAATATCCCCTCTCCATCTGAGTAATGGAAGAACTGATGTATGAAGTCTTGGCTATGATCCCATACAATACTACATGCTGATTGTCTCACACAGCTGCCCAATCACCCACCATCTACACAACGCACACATATTCAAAGATTCCTTTCCCACAATCTATTCACACACAGTATGAAATCTATTTTACATTCTTTGCAAGATAAATGTAATCTGAACCATTTCAAAATTCATGTTTGCTGAGATTACGTTCAGAGGATGATGCCAACACTAACAATAACAAAAAGTAAGCGCGCCTGTCCATCACTTTGTGGAAGACTGTCCTTTCCTCCACTGAACTAAAATCAAAATTAATGCTGCACAGGCTAACTCTGAACAACAACATAAAATGAGGAAAAGATCAAATTTGATTTGATTGAATTGATGAAATGAACCAAATAATTAAGAATATTGTTTTTATTTAGGGTTGTTGTTTTTTTTGTTTTTTTTGTTTGTTTTTTTGTTCTTTTTTTGGAAGCATGGAGGATTTTCTGAATGTCTTGGTTCTCTCTGAATTTTTTTTTTTTTTTTTAATTCCACAAACAAATATTGTCAAATCGATGTACAGGAAAAGTCTCTCTCCTTTTCTCTGTCTGTCTAAATAAAAGGTACATTTGAACAAACACAGACACTTCCTCAAAAAAAGGAAGCGCCGGGCCTGTCCTTACACCGATCATTTGACATGTGCACACAGCAGCCGTGATTCGAACCAGCGCGCTTTTTTTGCTTTATCACTTTTTAAATTATGGCGGCAATATTGTTGAATTCTTGAACAATTGCACATTGGTTCTTCTCTCTCTCTCTCTCTCTCTCTCTCTCTTTTTTTGTTTTGTTTCAGAGTGATTTTTGACTCACTTGTGTAAACAAAGTGAGTATGTTTTAACCCAGTGTTCGGTTGTCTGTGTGTGTGTGTGTGTGTGTGTGTGTGTGTGTGTGTGTGTGTGTGTGTGTCTGTGTGTCCGTGGTAAACTTTAACATTGACATTTTCTCTTTAACTACTTTGTCAGTTGACACCAAATTTGACATAAAAATAGGAAAAATTCAGTTCTTTCCAGTCATCTTGTTTAAAACAATATTGCGCCTCTGGGATGGGCACAAAAAAATAAAGAATGAAGCCGAATTATATGCAAACTGCATTTACTGATATATTTATATTTTTTGTATTCTCTAAACTTGGCACTTTGATCTGATATTCTGACCCAACAGCTAGAGCAGTCATTATTATCATTTTTTGTTCAAACAGGAACTTCTTTTGCTAAGCATGGAAGTTTTATTTATTTTGCAAACGTTTTGGTGCAGATAGTAAAAAAGGGAAATTACTCTGTAATTCTAGGGGGAGTTAATTTGCTTTAAACTGATCTTTCTCATCTTAAACATTACATTTTGAAACAAGAGAGGCAAGGCCTTCAAGACTCACTTATGATGCACTTTTTAAAAAACATCCAAGCTTTTTATGTATTGAATATAATTTCAAAATGTAATGTTTAAGATGAGAAAGATGAGTTTAAAGCAAACTAAGTCCCCCAGCAGAGTAATTTCCCTTGTTTTACTGTCTGCACCAAAACGTTTGCAATAAACAAAACTTCCATGCTTAGCAAAAGAAGTTCCTGTTTCAACAAAAAATGATAATAATGACAGATCTTTTGTTGGGTCGAATATCAGATCAAAGTGCCAAGTTTAGAGAAAATAAAAAATATAAATATAACAGTAAATGCATTATACTCAATACATAAAAAGCTCCACAAGACCTTGAGCAGTGGTCTGGAAGGCTAGTTATTCGGAAGAGACGATAAACCGAGATCCCGTGTGCAGCATGCCCTCAGCACACGCAAAAGAACCCACGGCAACAAACGGGTTGTTCCTGGCAAAATTCTGTAGAAAAATCCACTTCAATAGGAAAAACAAATAAAACTGTATGCAGAGGAAAAAAAAAGGTAGGGGATGAGCAGGGGAGACCACACTGGTGTGGGGGATTCCTGGCCGGGACTGGATCAGGGGGTCTCTCACCGGCAGGGCAGCGAGGGAGGCAGGGAGACGGACCTGCTGTATGGAAAAGACCGGTGACGCTTTTTGGTGCGTGGAGTAGGCCGATTGGGACGGAGCATGTCACAAACAGGACAGGGCAGTGGTCCACGTTCATTCCTGGTCCCTGATCGGGCCAGGGCGTCAGCCCTTTCATTGCCCCTCAGTCCCTTGTGGGCCGGCGTGAAGAGCCAGCGCAGCTCCTGCACCCAGCTTGACGTTAGCAGATTGACCCACTCCATGGGCATGAAGCCCCCGATCAATCTTCTCCAATATACGCAGGCTGTCTGTGACCACCATCGCGGAGGAGTAAGACTGGGTGACCAGCCATCTGAGGGCCCCAGTTACTGCCATGTGTACCATGGCCATGGAGCTGGTCTTGTCCCAGACCACCTGCATATTGTGGTGCACGTAAACCCTGCTCTCCTCTGCGTAGAAGGAGAAAGATGATCGGTGGTTTACCGATCCGTCCGTGTACAGAATCACTTCGGAGTAAACGTCCCACCTCAACAGGAGGTCCTTGGTCCTCCGGGCACAGTCCCGCGTCTTTCCTCGGAACCCCTGCATGTCCGTGTTGACCACACAGAGAGTGTCCATGTCAGGAGGAATTGCCACCCAGTCTTTTATGTCACACCGGATCTTCAACTGGTGTTGCGGGACCATGGTCACGTGCGGAGGGATCCCTTGGGGAGGACTTGGAGAGGGGCTGTGCAGTGATAGACCCTTCATCCTTCTCCTCATCTCTTCTGAACTGTCGCGCCGACCATGCATACTTCGTGTCCTGTGAAAAGCATGTCAGCAAATCAGAGGTAAACAGATCTGAGATGTTTCCAGTCTGTTTACTTTTCTTAGAAAATTGTTTGATATTTTTCCAAAACTGTTTGGAATCATTAATATTCCCTTCAAGTTCAGCTCTACATTTTGCTTTGTATGCTCTTTCTTTATTAGCCAATAGCTTTCTGTAAGACTTTTTGGACTCAAAATACACATGCCCATCTGCAGTAGGATCGACTCTGTTCACGTCTAAATTCACGGAGAGCTTTTCTTGAGCCCTTCCGAAGTTCATGGCATTCAGAGTCGAACCAAACATTGCCTTTTATGGCTCTGGTTCATCCTCTTTTTACAATCATGCAAGAAGCGGCAGATTTTAGAGTAGCTGAAAACATGTCGAATGCTTTATTGATGTCCTTATCTGTCAGGTGTTTGGCTTGTTCAAAAGAAGCAATATTTTCCGGTAAATTGATACGATTAACGAATTCGTCACGTTTATCATCGGACCAAATGAGCCTAGAAATAAATGCATCTGTTCCCCCTTTATACTTTTGTCTATTACACTTTATAAGACATGTTACAGGCATTCTGTGGGATAAATAGCTTAATGAAGTGAGGAAATAAAATAATCAATGACACTACTACCAGAGGGAGATGTATAAGTGAAAACCCCATTTGTGTCTCTGTCACAAACACAATTCAAAATGTACAGATCAAAACTAGAGCACAAGCAGAGTAACTTTTGGCCATAGTCATTGATCACCGTATCTTGTGAACAACGTTCAGGAATCTATTCGTGGCCATCGTCAAAGTCAAACTGAAAAACATCGTGTGTGTCGTCTGAGGAAAAGTCAGCACTAAACTGACTAAACAGAGAGAGAGAGAGATAGAGAGAGACAGAGAGAGAGAGACAGAGAGACAGAGAGAGAGAGACAGAGACAGTGACTCTGACACAGATTTAATTGTGAAGGCCATCGGCCGATGTACAAAGTAGGTGGTGTGTAATAAGACAATTCAACATGCAGAAGAATACAGGTACTTCGCTCAGCCAAACACATCAGCATGTATTGCACACGAGTAGTTGATAAGATTTTTTTTTAATGAAAGAAATAAAAGAGTAATAAAATACATAATTCAGTCTGGATCCTGAACCTCATTCAAAAGCAACGGCGAGGGAAAAGAGCTTTCTGTACACGAGAACATGTATGTGAACAGTGCAACTGTCATAAATATACATGGCAAGATTTCTCTGGAGGGCGACAACCTGTGTAAAAAATGTAGTAAGCTATTGTCATTAATATTTATCATCTTTGATATGTATTTCTGGCAGACATGACTGCTTTTAGGACACATCAAATATAAGTGGTATCCATCTTCCAAGATACCAGGACAAAACGGACAACGATTTGCATAAGCGTTATGATGTCCTATTTATACCATGCTCGATTAGACGAAGCCAATCTTATCAAAGAATCTATGAAACGGTTAATTGTTATATTGTTCCTGTAAGCATAGTTCAATATGATTATTTTAAAAGCCGATTTGTATTGAACCTGTCACTTCTTCAAAATTTTGGTAAACCGATCTGTTTGAAACTTATCAGTCGGTTTTGGTTTGAAGAGACTTTAAGAAATCCATTTGTTTCTAAAGATGATTTCAGCGCTGATTCCTCCTGTTTCGGAGTCCATGAAAGTGGTATCACTCTCAGTTATTTTCAACAAGTGGGGAACAAATAATGATACAGTGGAATCAACTGGTTTCCCGTATGGTTTTGCATCTTGTTAAATACAAAACAAATTAATTAATGAGCTGTTTCAATGACATATTCTTTCACTAAATTCATATATCTGCAACATACAGTACCATTTCTTTCGCTTGTGCACTGAATAGCTGAAAGAATGCCCTTGTACTCAGATTGCTAAAAGCCGAAATTCTTTTAAGAATATATGAAACGTTTTACTTTTTACTTGCAAACTGGCCACGAGCGCAATTTTCTGGCAATTCAGTAGTGAGTACAAGCCACAAAAAATATATTCATCTTTAATTTGTATCATGTTTCCATCAAATATCAATTTTTCTCTGACTGAAGTATATCTCACTTTCTTAGAAACCATTATTCACTTTTGCCTGTATTACCGTGAACCTACTTTCTTCGATTTTTTCATCTATTCAGAAAAAAAGAATGCGAAACAAAGAACATGTCAAAGAATCAATAACTTATAAGGGACCACTCATTGTCCTACACGATCAACCCATGTGTAGTGTATAGATCAGTGATGAAGATGACAAAGAAGTAGAAGAAATAAAGAGAGACAAGACAAGACAGAACAAGACAAGACAAATTTCATATTTCGAGGATAATAGATAAACACTGGTGTGCTTTTGGTGTTTTTTTAACATCATGTCCACATCTAGAACAGTGTCTACACTACACAACACTATATAAAAAGTGCATGGTGTTAATAAAACACATAAGAAAAAACGCACAGAAACTCACACACAAGCACACACGGGCACAAGCAATGCGTTTGTGAAATACACATGAAAAAAGAACAAAATGAAAAGAAAGGTAGATACACATGACTGCAAATATGAATATACCACTATACTAACAGAGATACACGTGGCAATGATAGGAGAAAATGTTCTTTACTAAAGGAAACTTGATTACATAGGTAATTCAAATATATAATATGGGAAAAATGTTTTCCCAAGTGAAGAGAGAGGGAGGAAAGAGAGAGAGAGAGGTTGGGAGAAACAGAGAGAGAGAGGGGGGGAAGGAAGGGAGGAAGGGAGACAGACAGACGGAGAAAGAGAAAGAGACAGGCAAAGAAAGACCGTGACACAAAGATGTAAATTCGTTCACAATTTCTCATTACAGGGATATCCATCATGATTTAAAATTATTTCAAACTGAGAAAAGAAAAAAAGTACTTACCTTTCGAATTTCACCATTGTTAGAACCTGTAGCAGTGGAGCTTGATGGTCAGCTGGTGTTTGGAGGGACCCCATGCATTATGGGTTATGACGGGAAGATGCCTCTTTTTATAGTTTGTCAAGGGCCACACCACGTGTGACGCCCTCGTTGTCATTGGCTCCTTCAGAGTCATGTGTTTTAGCTTGTTTAGGACCATACCACGTGTGACGTCCTCGTGGACACTGGCTGCTTCAAAGCCATGCATCATTACCATTTCTCCCCCAGGGTATCGATAACAGCTACTTCCTCGGAGTATCATGCAACAGTATTTGCCTGTAGTTCTTTAACAGTTATTAATCTACCGGCTGTTTAGACGGGAGGGATCGCTTTTAGAGTCACATGGCATGAGTGAGAACACACATCGGTATGGCTGTAGCAGGTTGCTCGTGAAGTATCGTACAGCACGATTACCAGTTATCATCTATTATCAGTTAATCCGCCCACAATCTACAGAGAGCAATTAAAGACTGATTAGAATTTTTCTCCCCTCCAAAAGATGGTTACTGGGCAAACCAGATAGCAGCACATTTTGTCAGACAAGACATTTGAGCAGCAACTTTTGAACACGTGCACACACTTAAAAAGTCTGTGGTGTGTGTGTGTGTGTGTGTGTGAATTTGATATGCATTTTTACATATTGGGTTCAGATGTACGTTATCAAAATAATGATTAACCATGCTTGGAGTTGGGTGAACAAAAGAAAATAAAGGATAAAACAGACACCTATACACTCGCGCGCTAATGCTTACGAGGAACATTTTTTTCTATCTAATCATTCTACTTTTCATTTGTTTACTATTAAAAAAAAGAAGAAGAAGAAGAAGAAGAAAATGTGATGGGGCCGTGAATTGTCCATAATAATCTTCTATGGTCCAGTCTCTTCACACTGGATTTGTTTCTAAAAAATCACTTGTGACTAGCACTGACTGCCATTACCTAAGAGTGATTCAGAACCAAAATAAATTTCAAATCTCGAATAAACCATATCAAGGTTTAAAAACACAGATGCACAGTCACACACACACACACACACACACACACACACACACACACACACACACACACACACACACAGAGAGAGAGAGAGAGAGAGAGAGAGAGAGAGAGAGAGAGAGAGAGAGAGAGAGACAGTCAATGAACAATAAAGAAAACAAAATAGAACAAGAAATTAAAATAATTCTGAGTGTAATGACGTTTTTGGCAGCAGTTGTAAACAATATTTCCAAGCATTCCTACAAGCTGACTGGGTTTACTACTAGCTGGAAAGTGGGGTTTTTTTGTGTGTGTTTTTTTAAATTTTGCTCTTTCTTTATGCATGTGTGTGCTTGTACAAGTAAGTGTGCGTGTGTGTGTGCGTGTGAGTGTGTGTGTGTGTGTGTGTATGGGGGGAGTGTGGGGGGATGCCGTGGAAGCTGCGATATGAAGCCTAGAAATGAGTGGTGCAGGGTAATGTGTGTGTGTGTGAGTGTGTGTGTTTGTGTTGGTGCTCATGTACGTTTATGTGTATTTGATTGTGCTTTCATATCTGTGAAACTGCATGTTTGCTGCATATCTGTTATGCTTGTGTGAATGTATGTCTGCATGTTTTACATTTATTTGCTTATTTAGCATCATGATGTGTGTGTGTGTGTGTGTGTGTGTGTGTTCGCTTAGAGTTGACTTCATCAAGATTTTGCGCCTTATGAATATTATTAGTAGTAGCAGTATTTTTTAATGTATTTATCTTTTTTTTATTTTTTAAAATTTTTTTAATTCTATTTTATTTTTGTTTTATTATTATTATTATTATAGTTGTTTGTTATTTTATTTTATTTTATTATTTCACTTTATTTTATTTTAGTTGTTTTTTTTTGTTTTTGATTTGTTATTGAGGCCTGACTAAGCGCGTTGGGTTACGCTGCTGGTCAGGTATCTGTTAGCAGTATTTTTTAAAAATGTATTTATCTATTATTTTTATTTATTTATTTTGTTTTATTCTATTTTATTATTGTTTTATTATCATTATTATTATTATTATTATTATTATAGTTGTTTGTTATTTTATTTTATTTTATTATTTCATTTTATTTTAGTTTAGTGGGTTTTTTTTAAGCGCGTTGGGTTACGCTGCTGGTCAGGTATCTGTTTGGCAGATGTGGTGTAGCCTATATGGATTTGACCGAACGCACTGACGCCTCCTTGAGCTACTGATACTTATACTGATATGCATGTATTTGTTAGCGATTATCCAAGGAGTGATATTCATCTTCAATTGTTTGACACTGTAACTAGGCACTGTATCATTTCTTTGGGGATGTTAAACATCTACCCTCTTATGTTACGTGATCATGCCAGGATAATCTTAATTTGCACTGTGACTGTTTTTGTTCATATATCTGTCAAATAAATCAGGTTAGATGCATGAATAGGTGTAAATGAAAAGAAAGTGAAAGAAGACTTTTAAAAAAGAGTCAGAAAAAGAAGAAAAAAAGAAAGAAAGAAAAGGAAACGAATTCGAAAGAAAAAAAAAGAGAAAAACAGAAAACAAAATAGAGTGAAAAAACAGAAAGTGGGAAAATAGGAGGGCGAAGGCCCCACAAAAGACAAAAAAACAACAAAACAAAAAAAAAAAAACCCACGAAAACAGATTCAGTGTGTGTGTGCGACAAAAAAAACCCAAAAAACAACAACAAAAAACAAAAAAGAAAACAAAAAAAAGTGGGAAAAAATAGGAGGTTGGAGGTCACACACAGAAAAACATCATCATCAACAAAACAAGAAAACAACAGCCAAAAACTCTGTGTGTGTGTGTGTGTGTGTGTGTGTGTGTATGCCATATCTTTATCTCTTTTTCTCTCTTTACCCCCCTCCCTCCTGTAAGTTTTTGTCGCAGTTAACATTTAGCATCTGTCTTCCTCTCTCTCTCTCTCTTGTCCAGTTGTTTGTATACATTAAACCAAGGTAATTTTCAGCCAAAAACGGCCAGCCAGCCTTGTTAGACACTCGTAGAGAGAGGGAGAGGCGTTCGCGGCAGGCAGTAGCCTCCAGCAAGATGGCGGCCTGCTGGCGCGCGGCCGGCGTTCTTTCTTCCCCCTCCATGATTGGTACACACATGAAAGGGGGGAACTTTGCATACTGACGATACACTTCGATCACTTGGACACGGCTCACGTTTCGATGCTTTACTTTTTGTTTGTTTGTTTTGTTTTGGTTTTTTTCTAAAACTGGGGTTGAAGCGAATCTTTATTCGGGGTGAGTCATAACAGACGAAAATCAGAATAAATGAAAAAAATATAAAAGAGTGGCCAGTTGCAAACACGAACGTGGTTGCGAAGGCAAAAGGAATTCCCGGGTCTGACGTCAAACCAAAAATTTTTAATGGCTGCCGAATGTTAAAAATACTATCCAATGAGAGCGAGCTGGCGGCCATTTTGTTTTAGTGGCCCGACGGCGTGAGAATGGGGGACTTTCGGTTCGCACGTCGTTTATTCCACACATTGCGGGAGACGACTCTGTTGGTGAAATCTAGATTTTTCGCTCAACATGGCGGCAGAGTCGTTCAGGTGCGGACTTGCTTCATTCGGTTATTCGCGAAGACACTTAGTTTAATTTGATTATGTTTTTAAGGTGTATTATTGGAGTTTGATTTTTTATTTTGAATTCTATTTTGCAGCAAAGCCAACGACGAATACATCAGTGAAAATTACAAGCGTGCTGTTGAGGTATGTTGAATTTCGACAAGTAGTTTGTGAAAACGGTTTGTTCCAAAACCATGTGTTCTTCAAGATCAGGTTCAGGATTTGGGGCGTTGTTTTATACAACTTAGCCATTTTTAGCTTTTTATGCCTCTTCAGATTTACTCCTTTACATTGTTGGTCAGTTCGTTGACTAGCTCAGTCATTTTATTCAAAGTCATGGTAGGTAGGTAGGTAGGAGCTTATATAGCCTCGCGGCTTTCTTGTGCTCCGTCAATTGATTTGCCAGTATTTTTCAAGGTGTTTAGCGCAGCGTGTTACAGTTACATATAGAATTTCATATAGATTGGTATGAGAAGAGCCTCAGTTATCAAAGTCATATTCTATATCTTTAAAATTTGCATCTGCATCAAGGAGGCTCTTAAAACTGTTAAGAGTGTTAGTAAGTTTAATGTTAGTCGGAAGAGAATTCCATTTGCCAACCACTCTGATAGCAAATGAATGTTAACTCAGGTTAGTGTTAGAAAACGGAACAAACAATTTGCCTGATTGGAGTACAAAAAAAGAATGCTTTGTTTACATCGTCAAACCCATTTAATATTTTGTACGTCTGTATCAAGTCCCCTCTTACTCTTCTTGCTTTAAGTGATGGTAGTTGTAAGTACTTTAATCTTTCTTGATATGAATAATCTTTTATGCTATAGACCAGCATTGTTGTTCTTCTTTGAGCCCTTTCTATGGCTTTTGACTGCTTTATTTGCATAGGGTACCATACAGTGTTTCCATATTCTAGGATAGGTCTAACAGAATGTTTTATATGTGTAAGAAAGTAAACTTATCTATAAATGTAAATGCTCTTTTTATTATTCCAATCATTCTGTTGCTTTTTTTTTTTTTTTTTTTTTTTTTTTTTTTTTTTTTTTTTACTATTTGTTATATGTTTGTCAAATGATAATTTTTTGTCAGATGTGACACCTAAGTCTTTTTCCTCATCACATTTTGATACTTTTATTTCTTTGTCTCCGATTTTCATTATATATTCTTTCTCTGGGTTTGATTTCCCAATATGAAGTACTTTACATTTTTTAGCATTAAAATATAGATTCCATGTGTCTGACCATTTTACTAATGTTTCAATATGTTTTTGTAAATCCTGATAGAATTTTGGAGAGTTGTATAATTTTGTGTCATCTGCAAAAACTTTACATGTACTCTTTAGACAGTCACCATATGTTCACAGCTGTACACTGAAGCGATGTCACAGGATCCAAACAGTGAGGACGCTCTGGTGAATCGTGCACAAGCCTATTTGAAACTTGATCAGTATGAAGGTACAGTCATGTCAAACTGTGTGATTGTTACCATTTATTGTCAAAACAAAGGTGAACTGAAATAAAATAGTTATTTATGTTACTTTATGTTTGTGTTTTATCTAGTCATTGTTTAGCAGATACGCACACAGATGTGCACGCGCGCGCGCGCACACACACACACACACACACACACACACATGTATATGCACATGCACAAACATGCATACATAAACACACACACACATATGTATATACAAGATCTGAGGCAAAATCACACAAATTGATAATATCTCACTTTCCTTTTTGAGACATTTGAAAAGTTTTTATGAGAACTTTACTGTACTTGCGAAAATAAATGAAGAGGACAACATTTGAACCTGGGTACATATATACAGACAGATCATAGACATTGTGCATAATTATAACTAATGCATGTTTGTGCGCACAGAAATATACATGCAAACAAAAAACACAACGCTTTGTTTATTCACTGACTCTTAGTTTTTCCCTGATAGTATAAATGTATACTGTTTCTAAAGATTGTGCTAAAGTTCATAGTCTTATAATGTTTTTTCTTTCATTGTTGCAGATGCAATTCAGGACTGTGATAAAGTACTCGTGATGAATTCCAAAAATGTAAAAGCCTATCTTCGAAAAGGGTATGTATTTGTATTTTTGTGTGTACCTTATGCTAGTGATGCACAATTGCTCTTTTGAAGAACTGTCCCCTAAAGGCTGTAAAGTAATACCAAATGGTTTGCTGAAAATACAGCTTGTTTAAAATGGTAAAAATAGTTTTTTCCGGGGTTTAGGTTTGGGTCAGTACAGTATCATTGGTTCATTTTCAAAATTTATGGGTCGTGAAAAAATAATGCGCAACTTCTTCCATGCTGGTTTTCATATTCCTCCACCCCTTAATTTCTGTTAACTCATTTCCATTTTGTCCAACGCACTGGTATGTTAAACTTTAAGTTCTGTGCCAGCAAGTGTGTGAATGGAACAGAAATGAAGAGAATATAATTCAGTATTTGATTTGGAAAGATGCCATGACTGTTTCATGAAAATAATGATTTAGTATTGGTTGAATGCTGACTGTTCTGTTCAGGCTTCGAGAGCTTGCCATATGTATCAATCATTCTATTAACTAAAGAAAGAAAATGAACAAATAATTAAGTACATTAAGAAATGATAAAAATGAAAGACCTATATAATGTAAGTGATTGAAATAAAATATAAAATATTTATTTAAAAAAAAGTTAGTATAACAAAATGAAAGACACGAAGAAGGCATATGATTTGAATATAATCATTATTATTAAAAAGAAAAAAGTGCTTCTAATTATGTAAAGCTTTAGAAAAAATCACATTTAAGTCTTTTGCTTTGACAGTGACTCTGTGGCTTTTTTGTGTTTGCAGCACTGCTCTGTTCTACCAGCAAGATTACCAGAAAGCTCTTGATGCATTCAAGGAAGGAGTGCAGCTTACAGGTAAAGATTGAGCATTGTGACTATATGCTGAAAGACTTGTGAAGGTTGAGCATTGTAGCTGCATACTGAATGACTTGTGAATGGTTTGTTTGATGGTGTCATATGAATACAAAATCATCTGATTCAAGGACTTTCTTTGCATTACTGTGGTGGTAATAGGTGTGAAGTAAAATTATTCTGTTGATGTGTTTATTTGACGCCATTGTCAAAATGAGGAAGAGGAGGAGGTATTTTGTTAACATTCTGTCACACATACTGGTGAGTGTAGACATTTTGTTTGATTTTCACATTTGAATGTTAACATTTAAAAATAATAGATGAGTAAGGTAGGAGAGAAGGGGGATTGGTGAGTTGGAGGAAACAGAGTAGTTGTTGAATAGAATCAATGATGAATATTTGAAGTGAATAATAATACATTGAAAGAAATTACTCGATATACTGAAAAAGAAATTACTTAATGAACATAAAAAGGGAAATTGTTAATTGAACAAAAATAGCAAAAACATCTGATAAATGAAGAGCATTGAACATTGGAGATAACAGTTTGTAGGGGATTTATTTTTTACATGACTCACAGGTTTGTCCCTTGTTCATAATGAATCAAAACCGTGATCAGGCTCTTATTTCCATTTTACAGATGACATCTCGACTTTTGAAGTGTGGATTGAGAAATGTGAAATCAAGCTGAATGAAGGGAAACAAGTAAGTTGTTTAAAACAATGTATTTGATTGATCTCTCTTTCCCCTTCCCCTTCTGTCCATTACTATAGGAACAATAACGTTTAGTACAGTTGCCATCTTCTCTTGACAGGAAACATTACAGATTTCGCAGAATGTTTACATCACACAAGTGTCAAACTTGTAGCTGAGGTAGAGTGATTTGTATTTTGTCTACATCGCACCAGAAAAGCAGTTTGTGAGACATTCCAGAATTTACATTTAGGGTCATGTGTTTGTGATGGTTGATTTTAGAGAAAAACAAACAAACTATGATGGCATTTAATAAGAGTGACATGCTAAAGGTTAGATGCATTCCCTTTTCCTGCATGACACACTGACATTTTTCATCTGCCACTTTCTACACTTTCATAGTATGCATATATTCATACACATACACACGCACAACGCACACACACACGCATGCATGCATGTGTGCATGCATCCATCCATCCATCATACATCTGTTCATACATACATACAAATTTACAAACATGTGTGTATATATATCTGTGTGCTTGTGTTTTGGTTTTAAAATGATATCTTTTTTTTTTTTTTTTTTTTTTTTTTTTTTTTTTGCTCCGTCATCTGTTCCATTTCAGTGACATTACTACCATGCCACTCATTTCGAGTCACCCATACACGGCCACACCCGGGTTCGTCCATCACATTCCCAGAGTTGGCAGTCCACAGCAGAACCATTGATGTTAGGTTGCCAGGAGGCCACACACCAGAGGAGACTCTGCACTGCTGCTGAGTCACTTCAGTGGTGTTCAGTGGTGCCTGTTCTGATTTAACTTACTTTGTAAACACCTGCTAAGACCCCTACTGATGACAATAATGGCTTAGTCGTGGAGCCAGACTGAGTGAGCGTGTCTCCTAGCGTGGAGACTGCCACCACATCCGTCCAACGGCAGTCCCCCATGAGTCTGCCGACACTGAAGACCCTGACAAGACTCACCCCAAGCACAGAAGTAGAGGGGTATCAAAACTGAGGTCACCATGACAGTGGGGCTTGAAAGGCCACAGACTTTGGGACTTTTTGTTGTTGTTTATATTGGTAATGAAGGAGGAGAAAAAAGATGATGATGATGATGATGCTATAGAGGTCCATTTTGGTTTGGGACACTGTGACAAGGCTGTACTCTATGCTTCCTTTCATAATGATATCCCGGCGTCAACCAGGCCCTAGAGATACAGACACTTGCAGTGTTGGTCAGGTAATTAGAGCAACACTCCCAAAGACGCATCCGTGGAGTGGATGATACTTGACTGTGTGGTCCTAGTCTCCCCACGCTCAACTTTGGGTAGGAGCTGGCCGCGGGCCGAAAAACCCACCTCCACTGGGATTTGAACCTGCATCCTTCCAGCCGTCAGCCCACGATGCTAACCACTTGGCCACGGCGGCTGGTAAAAAATAATCAAAACTTTGTTAGCAGTTTTATTTGTGACAAAGCATTTACTTCCATAGCAGCAGCATCATTCGTATCCCCTTTATCACCAACTGTATAAATTCTGCAGCTTTTTATGCCCTGCTGTCATGGTGACCTCAGATTTGACATCCCCCTCTGCTTCCATGCCTGGGGTGAGTTCCTGTCAGTGTCTTCGGTGTTGGCAGATTCATGTTGAGGCTGTTGTAAGAGGGACATGGTGGCAGTATACACTCTGGGACACTCACTCAGTCTGCTTCTGCATCAGTAGTGAGCTTAGCAGGCAGTGTCCTGGGTGTGTTGAAGCAGAACAGGCACAGCAGAACACAACCGAAGAGACTAAGTAACAGTGCAGGGTCACCTCAGGTGCATGGCCTCCTTGTGACCTAACAATTATAGTGCCTTAGGGACTGCCATCTAGTATGAGACTATAGCAGTGGAACCTGTGTGTGGCTGTTTGTGTGTGATTCTGAGATCGCAACATGGTAGCAGCGCCAGTGAAACACTGGAGATGACCAGGCAGCAAGGAAAACAAAAGTCATCTGTACCCACCACTTAAGATGTCACATGAAAACAGTGGTAAAGAACAGATTTAATTACACATACTTTACCATGACCCACTGGTGCAGACTCTGCAGCGGTCTGGATTCCTGTCCAGTCCAAACCACTAGCCCACAAGATTTTGCTAGTCTTTCTGTGATTTCAGACAAGTGAACAGCATTTGCATTCCCGGTATTGTTCTTTCAGAATGAGAATTTTGAAAGGAATGAACCAGCTAAGTAGTCCAGCATTTTTTTTTCAGAACAGTGAAGAGAGCAGTGCTGACAAAACCAAGTCAACAGCTTCAGCTCCGGCCCCAGCCCCAGCACCGGCCCCAGCCAAGCCCAAGTAAGTTATGATGGCATTCTGTTCTCCCAGGTAAGTTGTTGGCTTCTTCTAATGAAGTTTGCCAGGATTGTGTCTCCACTTTTTATTCACTGTTGCTTGCAGGGGTGATAACTGGTTGATTATTTCCATAGTGTCTTTGGAAATAAGATACTTTCTCTTCTGGGGCTTGGGGCTGTTCAGTTGCTTGTGGTTAGTGATCCTCACAAAGCAGCTTGTTACCTGTGGCTGTTGAACCACTTCTACCCTCTACCACACTCCATTAAGTTTTGTTTCTTCTTGTTGTCTGCAGACAGGGTATCTCCTAGAATTGTGAGTTCCATTTTCAAGGCCCTTGAAATCTGAAATCTCAGAAATGATAATTGAATGACTATTTGTTCTTGCTACTTCAATTCTGGGTACCATTGTTAAGGCCTTTAAAATCTTAGGAACAACAAATTAAAGAGTAAATTTCTTTGAAAACCATTGAAAGTTGAGGCATTGGCTCATATATGTCATTAAAAAGTTTTTTTAATAAAGAAAAGAAAAAGAAATGAGGTTCAAAAGTAGATGTATGTCATGAAGACTTGACTAAGCCAAATCACTTTGGAGATGAGAAGAGGTTCAATTCAAAGGCAACAGACAAGGGCCCTTTTTTTAATGACAGGAAAGGAGGGAAACATACAACTGTTACATCACCCCTGAAGTTTCTTGTTTGAAAGATATGATTTCTGTTCTTGTCTTTTTTTCTCTTGCCTTTAAAAAAACATCAAAAGCAATTTTACATTATATTCTTTCTGCAATCCAGTCCAATCTTCTGCTCTGTTGGAAGGAAATCCATCTGCTCAGCAGATGTAGTGTGGCGTATATGGATATATCTGACTTCATTGACACCTCCTTGAAAACTGAAACTATAAAGACTAAAACGGTTGTGTACCAGGTATGACTGGTACCAGACCAGCACCCATGTCGTGGTGACACTGCTTCAGAAAAACACCAAGAAGGAGGACCTGGTCTTCGACACTACGGATACCATGGTGAGTATGTTGTACTGCATTGTGCCATGTTTTTGTCACAACAGATTTCTCTGTCTTCTTCTTCTTCTGCATTCACTCGTATGCACACGAGTGGGCTTTTACGTGTATGACTGTTTTTACCCCGCCATGTAGGCAGCCATACTCCATTTTCGGGGGTGTGCATGCTGGGTATGTTCTTGTTTCCATAACCCACCAAACGCTGACATGGATTACAGGATCTTTAACGTGCGTAGTTGATCTTCTGCTTGCATATACACACGAAGGGGGTTCAGGCACTAGCAGGTCTGCACATATGTTGACCTGGGAGATCGTAAAAATCTCCA
Organism: Babylonia areolata; assembly: GCF_041734735.1. Taxonomy (NCBI): domain Eukaryota; kingdom Metazoa; phylum Mollusca; class Gastropoda; order Neogastropoda; family Buccinidae; genus Babylonia; species Babylonia areolata. The sequence continues at coordinate 12,775,426 of NC_134882.1, forward strand.
CCCTTTACCCACCAGGCGCCGTCACCGTGATTCGAACCCGGGCCCCTCAGATTGAAAGTCCAACACTTTAACCACTCGGCTATTGCGCCCATCTGTTTTCTCTGTGTCAAATTCAGGATGTTCTTCCCCATGGCAGAACATGTAGCCACAGTGCAGCACCATCCTTTATTTTTTACTGATTTGAAAATAAAAATGTTTTTCTATCAACTTTGCTATTTCTACAGGCTACTGGATTTTGCTGTGGACAGCCACTTAGGATCATTTCCATTTTATATTTGTTGAAACATGCAGTTTTTGTTGGTTTAAAAAAAAAAAGAATTAAAAGAATCCAATTGCAAGGAATTAAGACTTAATCAGAGAAGTGTTGGATTTGTTATTCATTGATGATGGTGGTATTTTGCTTCATTTTTTCCCCTCTAGAATGTTTGCATGAGTTGTGACTGTTTAAGATTTAACTGTTGGAGGAAAGATCCTGCATAAAATATTTCATACTTCAGTTTCTGTGTGTCAGAGACTGGACTGTACATGGTGGTGAATGCACTGGCCCAAACATCTTTTCAGTATATTTACATTTTGACAGCTGATCCACAACAGTGTATTTTAAAGGTATAGTTTGTTTTATTTCTGTTTGCATGTGCCTGTCAGGTGCCTGACAGAGGGATTCAGGCTAAATATTATTTCATTTCTCCATTTCACAAGTTTCACAAAAATGTATTTTAACTTCGGAAGAATACTCAGTCATACCACTCTCTCTCCCCTCTTCCTTCCTTTCTAGTCTTATTCTCATTTTTTAATATTTTTGTTGCCCCCTCTTCCCTTTACATGCACACATGCACATACTCTACACCTAAAGGTAGTTTTATGAAAAATTTCCTCTTTTTTTTCCATACTTTTTTAAAGGTGATATACATTTTGACACACCACCCATCCCCACAGACTTCATATGTTCATTTCTTTATTTTCTGTTGGATCACACTCACATAATGTTTTCTAATTGTGGATCCATAGCTGAAAGTGCATACCAAGCAGCCGAATGGTGAGGATGTGAACCTTGAAATCCAACTTCTTCATCCGGTCATGCCTAATCAGACTACTGCCAAAGTCATGACTTCCAAGGTTGGTAGTTGTACTGGCTTTGGATTGTGAGGTTTAGTTGCGTTCTTTTCCTTGCCTCCCTTAGAGGGAGTGCTTCCGTGAATATCTGTGTGTTTGTGTGTGTTTATTTTGATGATCAGTACTATGATTTCTGAACCAGTTGCAGGGTAAGCTGTGTATGAAGATATGCCTTTTTTTTCTACAACACATTATAGAAAAAAAAAGTACAAGGTAGGGTGTAACTGGCAAATAATAATCTAGGAAATGTGGAGCTTTGGTTTAGGATATTTTCAGTGCTTGTATTCCATCAAGCACAAAAACTGATAAGTGTTTCCTGAGAACAAGTTATTTAAAGTATTGATAGCTGAACATTATAATTTTGCCATTTTTCATGGAACTTTTGCAATCTTTAGTCAGACTTTGTACTATGATATTTATAGGTATGCAGTGCTGTTAATAACTTTACAAGTTTATTCTTGATATTTCAGATTGGATTTATTTGGGGGTTTTTTATCAGTCAGAACAATTTTAAAGCATGAGGCTTGGTCCTTTCTGTTGGTTAGCTGGCTTTTTTGAAAAGGGGAGGGGGTGAGTAAATCACTGCAAGTGATGTAAAAGAAGCAGTAAAGCAGCAGTTTTCATGGGCAAGGAGTGTGATAGCTGATTGCGCCGTGTGTTGTTGTGGACAGGTAGAGATAAAGCTGAAGAAGGCGGAGGGGATCCAGTGGACCAAGCTGGAAGGGGATGGACAGAAGTTCAGCCTCAAGCTGCCATCTGCTGCACCCAGTAAGGCTGCTGTCTCACTGAGAGAAGCTCATGCCCTTTTTTTTTGTTTTTGTTTGTTTTTGTTTTTTTTTCATTCTTGTTGCCTGGCTGTTCATATGTTTACCTCGGATACACTCTTGGGGAAGGAAGCCCATAAGCTAGGTGTAATGGTCACATATAATTTTGTGAAATGTCTCTGTCACTTATTGCATGAAAATCAGTTTTGCCAAATATATATGGAGATTGTGTCAACATATTCCTGTTAATTGTATTTCCAAATGTGTTACTTTCTGCTGGAGTTGTTTTGAATATTTTTTGATTTTCTATTAAGTTGAGCTGTCTTCAGATGCAACATCTTTAATCTTCAGCGATTGAGATGTACATATATATGGACAAACTTAACATGTCCTTTTCAAAGGAAAATGAAACATTCAAACTGAATCCAGTAGACTGTACAATATGATGAACTGGATTTAGTTTGAATTTGTCATTTTTCACTGAGAGTGAACTGTGTACAGATGCAAAACCTTTAATCTCCATTGTTATTGATTTGGCTGTACATGTCAACAAACATTTGTTGTTGTTGTTATTGTTTTATAATGTGCGAGGACTGCTTGTGCCATGTATTGATGTATACCTCAAGACACATTTTTTTGTTCGTGGTGTCCAGGACTGCTTGTGTTGTGTAAACATCTAGACGAGCTTGCTTATGATAGCCTGGGACTGTTATGTGAACATCTGGACACATTTGATTATGAAGTCCAAGGACTGCCTGTGTGATTCAAACATCTGAACAAGCTTGTTTATGATAGCCTAGGACTGTCTAGGCATGTTTATTTATGACATCCAAGGACTGCTTGTGTGATTCAAACATCTGACCAAGCTTTTGTATGACAGCCTAAGACTTCTGGACATGTTTACAATGTCCAAGGACTGCTTGTTTGATTTAAACATTTACATGAGCTTGTTCATGATAGCCAGAAACCTAAGACGTGTTTATGATGTTCTAGACTGCTTTGTGATGCAAACAAGTGAGTTTGTTTGAATTTGCATAGGACTGTCATGTAACCATATCTATATCATGCTCGCTTTTGATGTCCTAGCACTGTTTGTGAAATGTAATCAGCTGGACAAGCTGACTTATGATGCCTTGAGACTGTATGTGTCATGCATTTAAAACATCTGGACCAGCTTTATGATGTGCTTGAAACGTTTGCATTGTGCAGGTGACAGTGCAACGGTGGCCAAGTACCCGAGTTCCAGCCATTACACGCGCAACTGGGACAAGCTGGAGCAGGAGGTGAAGGAGGAGGAGAAGAACGAAAAGCTGGAGGGGGATGCTGCCCTTAACAAACTCTTCCAGCAGATCTATGCTGATGGTTCCGATGAGGTCAAGAAGGCCATGATGAAATCCTTTGTAAGTTGTCCCCTGAATTCTGTGTGTGTGTGTGTGTGCGCGTGCATACACATGGTAAAAGGAATATGTCCTTTGTTTTTCATAAATTTGAAGGATATATCTAATCTTAGAATATAAAGTGGACACTCTTCGGCTTTGAAGGACGGCTTTAATTTTCAGTGTAAATGCAGTAAAATCTTTCGAATATATCTTGACTGTGTTCACAAAAAGGGCAGCAGATGAAGCTGTCAGAAATAGTTCATACATTTACGTGACTGAAGAAGGATACACCAGGTGTAATTCACATTAGAAGTTCATACATTTACATCACTGAAGGATGCACCAGGTGTAATTCACATTAGAAGTTCATACATTTACATCACTGAAGGATGCACCAGGTGTAATTCACATTAGAAGTTCATACATTTACATCACTGAAGGATACACCAGGAGTAATTCACATTAGAAGTTCATACATTTACATCACTGAAGGATACACCAGGAGTAATTCACATTAGAAGTTCATACATTTACATCACTGAAGGATGCACCAGGAGTAATTCACATTAGAAGTTCATACATTTACATCACTGAAGGATACACCAGGTGTAATTCACATTAGAAGTTCATACATTTACATCACTGAAGGATACACCAGGTGTAATTCACATTAGAAGTTCATACATTTACATCACTGAAGGATGCACCAGGAGTAATTGACAATGTGCTTTGTGTGTGTGTTTGACAGTCGGAGTCCAGTGGAACTGTGCTGAGCACCAACTGGTCTGAGGTGGGGAAAGAAAAAGTGCAAGTCAAACCACCTGATGGAGTGGAATACAAGACCTACGAAAAGTAGGAGCGCTCTTCAGTATCAGTGCACCAAAAAAATGGACACGTACAGCAAGTTATAAGAGAAGAACGCTTCATCTTTTGCGTCATCTGTTGCTAGTTGTTCTTTCCACTACTTTTTTGACCTGTGAAACAAAATTTATTTACCGCCAGTCATTATTTCATTTCTTATTGCAACTACTTAGGTTTTGGTGTTGTGGGTGTGTTCGTATCAGCAGTACAAATGAATTTTTGGAATATTTGAGGTGTCAGATTGCGGTGTGGGCTGTTTGTTATGATTAAGATGTTTCGAGATGTTTGACAGATTTTGTGTTTGTGTTCTTTGATTTTCCTGAAATGTGAAGTTTAGATAAAGAGATGCGTGTCATTCTGGTTACCTACTCTCTTGAACTGGTGAAAACAGTTTTTGTAACAAACAGTAATTTTGTTTAAGTGGAAAAGACATTTAATTCATTTTGGAATTAACTGGATATTTTACAGTCATTCGGAGATTTATTGCCTCCCAGAATTAGAATTACTTAACACTTAGATCAGTTATAAAAACCTCTCGCTATACTCTTTTCTTTTCAGAGGGAGGCTCAGGGACAGAGTTTCTTCCCTTCCTTCATTCAGCAATTGACATGGAAAGCACTGAAATACTTTTCAAGAATGTTTTTCGACAAAATGATAATTTTTTGCCTGAACTGTACTGAAATCTTCACAAGAATGATAGATTATAAAAGTGCCAGAATAATTATATTTGGACATCAGGGATGCAATTCCTCAATTGCATCAATTAGCCAGTTTGGATAAACAAATTTGAAACTCCAAATTTTTTTGTGTGTGTCTTAGAATTCCAAATGCACACTGTGCGAAAGTTTAGATTGGTAGTGTAGTATAAAACAATGGCAAGCAAGGCTCAGAAAGCAATCGTTGATCTGTGACAATGCAGCTTGTGGCAGCAGTAAGAACCTGTGGACACTGTTATCCTTGATAACGATAAAGGTACAAGCTTGCATTGCACGTGCTGAATCCAGTGCAGCCTTAAAATACCAGCCGTTTTGTGCATAACCCCAAGGGATGAAAGACAAAACTGAAAATGTGCGTAATAGAAAGCAAGAGAAATTGAAGACTGTAAAAAGGAGGGGAGGGGGGAGTTATGTATCTGAGTCAGCTTAATATAGAAGAGAAATACATGTGATGTCTTTAAATTTGATTGATCCCGCACATATGAAAGCTCCTGTCAGTGGTTTACACATTGCATGCCAGTATCAAGGTTAGGTTTTTGTCGACCATATAGGAAAGGAGAAATATGGGAAAACTAATATTAAGTATCCATTTTCTGTGATTCATGTTTGTCATGAAAAAAGTTCAATAAATACATGCATGCAGAAATGGTGTGTATGTGCTTTTGTGCGTGTGATTGTGGACAAATTAGCATTTTCATCATGTGTAATGGAATTTTCTTTGAGAGCAGACACTGATTGCCTTGGGTTCTTTGCCACAGCTAGGTTTTTACCTATCTACTACTAAATCTTAGGCTGAAACAGCTACCAAGACATCAGATTGAAATAGCAGTAAACTGCTGAGTGCCTTTTTGCACACAGATTATCAAGTTTTTAAAACACTATTAGTACTGTTTGACCTACTTTCTTTTGTGTTTTGCTGAATATATAATATATAATAATGTGTACTCAGAAATCATCCTTTGCTTGGCTGTATTATGCATGGTGCCCGTGAACAAAGTGTTTTTATCTATGAGGCATACCATATTGGTCAAGGTTGAATGCTTGACATTGTGCCAACTTACAATCCATAATTACAATCCATTATCAAAAAATTATGATAATCTTTCTCCACACACACACACACACACACACACACACAAACAAAAAACCCACCATCCTTATATAAAGAGAATATAATGCATGGGCAAAATTACGGCAAAAACTGACATGGCTTTATCCAATTTAGAATCTACTTTGCTTTTAAATTTCAACAGCACATTGGACATTAAATGGCTGTAATATCAGTCATATAGTCAGTAATATAATTAAAATAAATCATCAAAAACAAAAGGAAAAAAACGCACACACACAAAAAAAGTTATTTATAACATTCTTTTGAATCAAGACCGGAACACCAAATCTGAATTTTAACAACATGATTGACTTTGTTCAGCCTGCAACTGTTTGAAGGTGAACGTCATAACTGTAAATGATCAACAGGCATTTTGCAACCGCATCACAACCTTAATATGCATTGTGCACCCTCTCTCTCTCTCTCACACACACACTCTCTCTCAAATCATAAGAATGTTTAAGATGAGGGGAAAAAAATTTTTTTTAAACATAGCATATGTCTATCACCAATGCCAACAAGATCTCTTAACTGCCACAAAGAACTCTGAAATGTGTGGTCAGATGCAGTAAATGCTTCGGCAGTAAGTAAAAAATGAACAAAACCAAAGACATCTCAGAAAAGTATGTATAATTTATTATACTGTGAAATTATGTTGCGTATCCCCAGTGATTACTTCTTTCTGCAAACCCCCTCAGTTATTTATCCCCCATAATTCACCACATATAACGACACACCTCTGCAGCTTTAAAAAATCTGTACAACCAAAATGTAAATGACCACCAGTGGATGTACAACATAACTGTGTGGGCTTCAGTAACATCTGATCCTCTCCTTGGGAGAAGAGAAAAAATCCCATCAGAATAAATGGCATCAGAAGTGTCACAACTCATTCCCACTGTATTTTTGAAATAAATGAAAACGTTTAGTGGCATCACCTGGTCCTCCATACTGTCTGATCCTCTCTCACAATCTTTGCATAAAATCTCAAAGGACATCAACATTGTGAAAGTTGCTTTGTCACTAGTATTGTCCAATTGGCATTCTCCACATCTTACACAAGTTGACGAAATGAACAAGCATTAGATCACAACAATCATGACTGCAATCTCAGCATCTGTCCCAAAGTCACAGAACCACAAGCTGCAGCCATCAGTTGGAATCATCAGGGTATGGATAGTGCGCATGGCGTTCCACCCTGTAACCACGGAGACCTGAACCTCCACCTCCGCTCCCTCCTTCCCTTGATGATGTGGATCTGCGTGACCTTGACCCACTTCTGCTATGACTGCTACTGTCCTCGTTTGACTCTGGCATGAAGGGGGGCATGGGAGACAATATGCCCAGCTGAGCCATGAGAGAAGAGGATGGATATTGGTTGCTGCGCGGACGACGCCTTGGGCGAGATGGGGGTGGGCTGACATCTTCTTCCATCTCCTCTCTGGAAACACGGTGACCCCCAATTTCCACCATCGGTCGCTGTCGCAAGCTGAAACAAATGGACCACTGTTACAGGTGACTCAAAATGCTGAGTACAGACCAGACGCTTGGCACTGAATCAGTTCAACTAGATTCACAGTTTGATCAGAAGCAACAGGCCAGCACCTGAGTGAGCTGTTTTCTCTGCAATATGTCATCTTTTATGTGTAATGGCAGGATTGGTGACCTGGCAATCTTAAGAGAAATATTCTCCACACAACACTATTATGATGTGGTCATAAGATATGATGGTTGGTTTGTTTTTTTTTAGAGCAGACAAGTAGGCAGTTCATTGCACATTTGTTAAGAGAAAATAATCTGGGTGCTTAAACAGACTAATTCTTTAGAGATAAGAAATGGGAAATTGATAATCAGAAAAAACAAAACAAAAAGCAACTTATTTGATATATTCACGCAATTGAAATTAATCAAAAAATAAAATATATCAATAAATTAGTTAATATGAATGACAGAAAGAAAGAAGGAATTAAATGGCATAAATATACAGCCAAAAACACTTGTACGAAGCCAGACAAAATAATTCCAAAAATATGCTATTTTCTTTAAACCATTTTGGACTTCATATAAAAACAACAACAAAACAACATGTTAGTAAAAATTCACGCATTTAACAAAAACACAAATATAAAAAATGCTTGAGACCACACATACATGTGTGCGCGCGCACACACACACACACACACACACACACACGCATTTAACAAAAACACAAATATAAAAAATGCTTGAGACCACACATACATGCGCCCACACACACACACACACACAGTGGTAACACATCATACATATACATCACATACATAAGCAGTGGCAACATCTCATCTCTCAACTATCCTCCTTTTCCACTTTTAGTCTTTTTTAAAAATTCTTTTTATATGCACTTATTTTTCAAATCCGCATTTGATCTGAAACACAAAATTCAAGATATTTCCTTTCACCCTTTTAGTTTATTTAACAGAAAACAACAAAACTTACACATCCAACATCCTCTGCACATCAAGGTCTTCCATCCTCTCCCTGTCCTCTCTGTGCCGAGCGTTGGACATATCTTCCATGACCTCCATGACGTCAATCTCAGGTTCCTCCAGATCTTGCTCCCCGCTTGTCATCTCATACTGCATCAAGCGCTCACGTTCTCGTCTATCTTCGTTGTCCAGGTACAGCAACTGTGCACAGGACAGAGGAGGTAACTGAGGTGGTATGTAAAAATTACAGCAACGTGTATACGGCACAACTTTACTTTTAAGGGATAGAATAAGTTGTTGTGATGGTATTTTGAAATCTCAGCATTGTGTGCTTGCTTGCTTGTCTGCTTGGTCCCTTAGCTCTGTGTGGACCCGTTGGGACACCGTGATGTTGACTTGTGCACTTGTCTTCTCCATTCTGTACGATCATGTGTGAGTGATTGTGTCTCAGCAAATGTCAGCCCTGTCCGCTCTTGTCTAAACTGTGCAATTATCCACTGAGTGATCGAGTAAGTTTGTTGTGGTGGTATTCACAAATTATATCAATAGTTTCACATGAAGTGATACAGGTTGTTGAGATGGTCTAGAAATTATAGCAACAAATGTTGTACATTTTCCCCATAGTGTTAATGATCTTAAAAGATTGGAGAAAAATTAGTGTGTGTTATACAATAGATATGCAACACAGTGTTACTGTAATATTTCCTCTTTTGGTGAAAAGTTGCACTTGAGAGATGACATTGATTTGATTTTATTAAATGAAAGTGTCATCAAAATCTATTTGATTCATTCATCTGAGTGATGGAGTGACACCATGCAAAGTCACACACACACTGGAGTGACACCATGCAAAGTCACACACACACACTGGAGTGACACCATGCATAGTCACACACACACATTGGAGTGACACCATGTAAAATCACACACACACACACACACACACATTGGAGTGACACCATGCAGTGTCACACACACATGCGTGCATACACACACACACACACCACTACTACACACCACTACCACACCTCCCACCTGATGCACGGAAACTGTGTCCTTCAGAGTGAGATCACCTCTCTCAGACAACTCGTACACACACACACACACACACACACACACACACACACATACGCACTCTTTCTCTCTCTCTGTCTGTCCGTCTCTCTCTCTCCATACTAGCACATCCCCCACCTGATGTGCGGATACTGGGTCCTTCAGGGTAAGATCATCTCTCTCAGCCACCTCGCCCAGAGAGCTGATACCCGACAGGAACTCCCCTTCCGAGGTGGATTCGAATGTGCTCGACTTGAACAGCTCAGTGTCTTCAGCGGAGGCCACAGAGTTGAACTGCTCTTCGCGGTCCTGTGGAAGGGGGAGACGTATATCCTTTATAGTTTATGTGTGGTAACTGGACGTGGTGGTCATATGGGAAGGAAGGCATGGACAGTCACTATGTGTATGTCCTTGTGATGTGGGTGAAAGGTGTGTATGTGCGTGTGTGTGTGTGTGTGTCTGTGTGTGATGTGCATCTATTACTTCATAAAGGAATTACATGTATCATCATGTGTGCGTGTGCGTGTGTGTATATACGTATGTGTGTTTGTGTGTGTACGCGCCCGTGCATGCATGTGTGTGCGTGTGAGCATGCGTGTGTGCGTGTGTGTGTGTACCACATCACAGTGAGGAATTACATGTGATTATTGTTATGCGCGTGCGTGCATATGAGAGAGAGAGAGAGAGAGAGAGAGTGTGTGTGTGTGTGTGTGCGCGCGCGTGTGTGCGCTTGTGTGTGTGTGTGTGTGTGATGTGAATCTATTACATCACAATGAGGAATTACATATGAGTATCGTTATGTGCGTTCGTGCGTACGACGTGCGCGCGCATGTGTTTGTCAGTGTGTATGTGTATGTGTGTGTGCATGCGTGCGTGCACGCGCGCGCGGGCGTGTGTGTGTGTGTGTGCATACCATTCTACGTGCCCTCGTCTATGTAGCTCTTGTAAGAAAGATGTGACAATGCGTGTGACTATACATGCTTAGTAAATACATGCCCATAGTATACAGTTGATCTTCAGTGTATTGGCCTGTTGTGCTGTATAGCCGCAGCTACATGCTACAGTTCCTGGTTAGGACTGATTCACAAGTTGACAAATTTTCATGCACTAATGATTTGATTCAGGCTATTTCATTTTCAAACCATATGTTTTTGGTTCTGGTGCACTCTTTCTCTCGTTTCTTTGATGCAACGACGAGCTCACCGAAGCCTTCTTTCTTTTAGATTTAAATGATCTCTTAGATTCAAATCTATGCATACCCCCCCCCCTATCCGCCCACATCTCCCCCATTCCTCCTTTTCTTCTTCAACGTCAGATTCATACTATCAGTTCCTCCACCAAGCCCCTCTCCCATCTCCTTCCCGCCTCCTTCGTCGGATTTTTACCTTCATTTCCTTGTGCAGGTTGAAGAGTTGCTCAATGTCGCTGGAACCTTTAGCTTTCGTGAATGCGTCGTACAGTTTCTGTAGCTGGGTGCCGTGTTCGCAGACGTGGACGAAACGCGTGTTAATCAGTGCTTTCTGGTCACGAACTCTCTGCTGAAGGGCCATTGTGAGAGCTTCTTGGCGTTTTTCGAGAAGAAGGCGATACTCGATGAATGTCTCCTTGATTTCGTTGCGAAGTTGTCGTTCCTGAATGTCCAGGCGTTTGGAGGCGTTGGCAAGGGCGTCTGAACGATTTTTCATGCGTTCCAGTGTCCGTCGACATTGTTCTTCCACCTGATGAAGAACACATTTCCGTTGATAAACAACTGGCCTTCGTCTCTTATATATACTTGGGAGGTTTGTCACAGGTTGGACAACAAGAATTACGACAAACTGTTAGGATCTAAGACTGTACTGTGTGTTTTATTAAAAAGATTCATATCAACAAAAAAAGTTAATTTTCATATCGTCAGCGAATATGGGCTTTGTGGGTATCTGTTACCTAAATCAGACGAACGTCTATGGTCAAATGTCTTCACAGAAAAGCGTAGGCCTGAATCCAGTTTTACTGATAAAGCCGAAATAGGTCTCTATATAAACGGTTGAATCTCGTAAAAGCTTAGCTATCCAAGTCTTTTATCAAGAATTCAAGATTGAATGTCCATGGTTCAGGTCAGCTGTAGGTTCTGGTTGCGAAAGACTTGTGAATAAGGAGGGGTGGGGAGAGGGAGCAATAACACGCAACCGTGAACTGACGGCCGTGCTGAATCGGTAGCCACTTGTGAGATGGCAGTGTCGAATAGTCTTTGTTTACCTATTTCTAGCTGAGATTAAGCTGCAAAGGCAGCGCCATAGTATTTCACTGATGTAGCGTGACAGCCTAGCAACGTGCAGCATATAATACGGATGCCGTACTGTCAGTAATTTTCCTATGGAGCATATCAAATATCAGCCTTTAAACAATCACCATATCATCATCATCATTATCATCATCATCTAACGAAAAAGGCCTATCATCACCACTACTCGTCATCATTCTTACGTATCATCATCGTCGTCGACGTCACCTTCATCACCACTGATTGTCCTTATCACCATAATTATCGTACTCTTCGTCATCCTCATTTTTAATTACCATCATTTTATGTCATCATCATCATTATCAGCATCATCACAATAATGAATCGTCGCCATGCACCTTGATGACTGTCAATACTATTATTTGGTTATCATTCCTCACCATTGAAAATTCATGAGCATCATAATCACCGTACCAACCTATTGCACTTCACATGCGTGACGATATGTAGCACCTGTCTGATCACGATCACCGTAATGAACCACTGACCAACACTATCACCATCAGTAACATTGTTACTTATCATCTTCATCGTCATAACTATTACAGCTGTCATTTAGCACCATAACCAACACCATATCAAATACAGGCAAACTCAAAAACGTATGGTCCATGAAAATAATAAGTAGGTTTGGATGAACATCATATATGGTCCATGATAATAAAGTGCGGTCAAACGTCATAATCAACACCGCATCAAATACGGGTAAACTGAAAGAGGTATCCCCCGTGATAACAGAGTGTGGGTGGGTCAGTCAGTGACAGGACCTGGTTGAACTCGCCGGACCGGTCGTTGAGGGCCTGCTTGACGTCCACGATGACATGCCCCTGCTGCTCTTTGTGGTCCAGCACCGTGCAGTCGCGGCATACCGGGTGCAGGCATTTCTTGCAGAAGAAGTTCAGCGGCTGCCGCTCGTGCTTCGTGCACACGTTCTGGGTTTTGGACACCGCCTGGAAGACGATGGCATATTGTGAAATGTCTGCAGAAGTTGGTGAATTCTGTACTGCTTACCTGCTCCTCCCCGATCAACTGTATCGGTGTGTTTTCCTCATATTTTATGTGCTGATGAACTCCAATTCAAAACCTTGTTGACTGGTGTGTGTGTGTGTGTGTGTGTGTGTGTGTGTGTGTGTGTGTGTGTGTGTGTGTGTGTGTGTGTGTGTTTGCTTGTCAATTTGTTGTTATTTTTTATTGGCAGAGATTGGAACAGAGAGAGAGAGATGGGGTAGCTCATGATAGTAGTAGTATTATCAGATGATAGCTGACGGGCTAAACCAGATTTCAATAATGATTAGGCCTTCGTACATCAGTTTATTAAAATACAAGTACAGCCTTTCTGATGATAACTTGCATTATCTATGGACCCACAAGACCAGATCTTTTCCCCCTAGAGATGCGTGATCCACGATTGAATTTAAAACAGTGGCTTATTTTTTAATGGCCAATGATCTCATTTACTGTTTAATAAAACAGAATTCATTTAATCTTTGAGCCAGGCATTCCATTCAGTCATGACATGCCATAACATAAGCAAACATTTTCAGTAATTCTCGAGTGTGACAACTTTCGATCCTTCAAAGACAAGTTCACCAATTTCAAGTCATAATGATGCTATTAACATGAACACCTGTATCCTTTACGAATATGTTTACATGAAATCAAACTGGTGGGAAGTGCTAATTAAGCAGCAGTGCTTTGAAGATGTACGCCTTTGTCTTGTCAGTTCTGGAACGAAATTTGCTGCGTTTGATTTTGCTTTTAACCGTTGAAATATGTGTATAAAAAATACTCATGGCCTCCAATAGATCTGGCTTCAATCCTTCAATCCAATCATTCAGGATTCTGTGCATTTGATTTCGCATATAATTGTTGAATCGATATAAATACTCTTATCAATCCAGCCATTCAGAAATCTCCAATCGCTAGCGACCGCCGCCTACCTGGGACAAGAAATCCATCATCTGCACCACGCGGTGGTCGTTGGGCAGGTCCTTGATCTTGCTCTTGCTGACGAAGATCTCCACCCGGCACGTCGGGCACTTCAAGGGCCCGTCCATGCTGTCGTCTGCCCGCAGCAAGTTCCGGCGGCTCTGCGGTTGCGCGTGGCTGAAGATCTGGGTCAGGCAGGGCACACAGAAGGTGTGGTTGCACGGCAGGGACTTGGGAGGACGCTCCGTCTCGTGGAACCGCTCCTGGCACACCTGACACCGCAGGAACTGCTCCTCGAAGAAGGCGGCGTCCACCACGATGGACCGGTTGGTCTCTCCTCCACCAGCTGCTGCTACTGCTCCTGCTCCTCCTGTTGCGGCTTCCGGTGCCGAGGTGGAGGAGGTGGTGGCACTGTTGTCCGTGGACATCCTGTAACTGAAGGGGCGGTTATCGTGACCGTGTGTTAGTGGATGTGTTAGTCGATTTGCTGTTGGTGATGATGGTAGTGGTAGTGAGTGGATGAATCGTCAGTTTGCTGGTGGTGGTGGTGGTGTGTGTGTGTGTGTGTGTGTGTGTGTGTGTGTGTGTGTGTGTGTGTGTGTGTGTGAGAGAGAGAGAGAGAGAGAGAATTCCGTTGGTCATGTTCGGATAAATCTTTATGAGAGAGAGAGAGAGAGAATTCCTTCCGTTGGTCATGTTAGCATAGATCTTCAGTTCGTTCCTCAACAACCCTCCCCAGCTCCACACCCCCGCCCTAACACACACACACACACACACACACACACACACACACACATCACCCCCACCACACAACACAACACAAGGGACAGGGAAGGGACGTTCAAACAAAAACCAGATCGAACAAAGAACACTACCACTGACCCCCTTCTCCTCACCCAGACAAAGAAAGGTAACTGATGTAAGCGACCTACATAAAGAAAAAGGGGTTAAACTGAGCACAGTAATTTTTCGTATGAGAATAGACGTGATCAGAAACATGGCAAATTTCCAAGATCCGTGTTCGTTAAAAAATGGTGGACTGTTGCTTGTGCTTACATGCACAAAGTCATGCCCACACAATATTCTCAGACACAAACATACAACTCAAACACACACACACACACACACACACACACACACACACACACACACCACGGAATCACACCGGTTGACGCACACACCTTTTCTTCTGAGATTGTGAAGGCACGTGATGTGAGCGACGGAAGGGAAAAAAAGTCGTTGAGCAAGATACATTATTGCTGGGGGATAACTTACTCCACTGACAGCTGATAGGAACGGGGGGAATGGCAAGGTTTCAGAGTGTGTGGGCAGAAGAGTTTTATGTTTCAGAGTGGTGACAACCCCCCCCCCCTTTCTCTAAAACGCAACACAACACCCACACACACGCACACACACACACACACACACACACACACACCTAACACCTACACATACATTCACACACAGAGAAATACACACACCTGACAACCTACCCACCCATTCCCAAACACGCACACACGCCAACACACAACACAACACAACACACACACACGCGCGCGCGCGCGCGCTTTTTCTTGAGAATTTTCCTAATTGACAGTATCATAGTTCGACACAAGATAACTTTGTGTATACAGACAGAAGCACCCACACAAATAGGCAACCACGAGTATTGAAGCTACCGCATTCATACAAAATCAGTAAACTTTGTCATGGTCTGGTGGATGTCTCTCGGACTGTGTGTGCGTCCATGTCATTTCCAGTCAGATTATAACGCTACCTGATCACTGAGTACCTAGCAATGCCTTAATCAATACGTGGCCAAAGGGGAAGTCCTGCCAAGCTAAGTCTGTTACGAAATCGACAGTGAATGACTGCTGACTGCCCATGACAACACGATTATTTTATGGGAGTTTTTTTTTTTTTTTTTTTTAAGATAGAGACAGCTATAAATATGGGGTACACACATCCATGGACATAATTCTTATTCAGATATATGTGCATCTATGTATTTGTCGTTGTTGCTAAAACCCAAGCCGACCACAGAGGGCCATATCAGGGGTGAAAACTGTATATTGATCCCATGGAATCTTGACAACACACACACATACACACACACACACACACACACACACACACACACACACACACACGCGCGCGCGCGCGCGCGCGACGTTAAAGAAAAGAACCTACGAATACACAAACATTCATACAGCCAGATCAACATAATACCTGCTGACTCACAGACGGACATACCCCACCATCCTCCCACCCACCCACCCACCCTCCCGACACCCTGGATTTCTTTGTCATTCAAAACCAGGCTTCAAAAGAATGTCACGAATCACTTTTCCACACGCGCGTCTGAGTAACGAAAGCAGACAACAGTGGACACGGCCGTTACCGAGTGCTCGCTGATCACTCGATTGATTCTTCTCAAAATTTGGAATAAGAACTGACATCATTGCTCTGTAAATGACTGAGATTATTATTATCAAAATTAGGGTATACCTTATGGGTGTGAATACTCTAACCTTCCGTTCTTTGCTAAGTAAATGAAGTGATTTTTTTTTTTTAATGGACGTCTCAGTTTGTCATGTGTGAGGAAAAGTTGTGGGCTTAAACATTTTGTGAAGTCTGTATGAAGGCCTATCATAGATCGTTTGAGAAGCATAAAAGAAGACAATTAAAGCGAAGAAACAGCAGCGAAAGAACAAGAAATTAGAAAGATTCTTACATACCAAAGCAAATATAATTATGATCAAAACAACCCGAAGACATGGTACCTACCTTTTTGGTGAATTCTCTCAAACCACGGAAGGCCCAGGTAAGAATACTTACAATCGATCGAGAGAGAGAGAGGAAAAAAAAAGATCGATTCGTTAAACCAGTCACTGCAGTCACCACAAAAATCAATAGGACGTTTGAGAAATTTTAGTTGAGTCAGTGTTCCAAGTAGGAAACACGTGGTGGTGTTTACCTGAGTGACTCCATTTACACAAATGACATCACGGTCACTCCTTTCCTCTTTTATATTCGATCCAATACAGAGGAGTTCGATCTGAAATCAATTCCCTCGAAGGGATCAATATCTTGTTTCCGAACACGTTGCGCAAATTCTTTGTCTCCGATACGGCACAGAAACAAAAAAACATTCACTGGTAATACAATCATTGTATTTTAACAATAACCCTGGGGAAAGTGGTAACAACTGTCAACAGAATTGCCTGATTTTGTATGGATTAATTCGAAGAAGAAAAGGATCAAGCCTGGATATATCAAATCTAAAAATAGGCTGGCAAAAGCGTAGAAACACACCTCTCTCCTAACGGGTCTCGTTGTTGATATAATTTCCAAGGTGCGATCACGTCACTTTCGGTGACGCATTTTGGAACCACCCGTCGTGCACACAAAAGATCGACCAGACAGCCACCCCAGTCACCCGCAAGAGGCTTTCAGACACAAGACGTGGGCCAGGTGCCAAATGTCAAAGCAGAGCACTCACATGTTGGAAACGGGACAAAAAACACTCAGCCCACGATCGAATACACCGTCATGCGAATCGTTACGCATCGATACTGCACAGGCCCCGACAGCTCATGTTTGGCTGATGGCGATAATTTCTGTTTGTTGTAATTTCTATCCAAACGGACTTAATAACTTACCGAAGTGGAAGGAAAAACGGGGTAGTTTGAGCAGAGGGAGTCGAGTTATTCCCCGAGCCAGTCGCCATGTTCCTGCAGTGTCCAGGTGAACAAGCTGGAACTTGTTATCGATACCGGCGCGGCCGCCCCAGGCATAGGTGAACGGTGCACTGGCGGTGGATCGATTGATTTTTCTTTTCTTTTCTTTGGGGCATTTGGGGGCGGGGGATGAGGGAATGGGCCGGGTGGCATGGTCGGGGTTGAAGGGCATTATTATTATTAATTTATTTGTTTATTTATTTACTGTAATGGGATGAAGTGGATCATAGTGCTTTGGCAGAATTGACTGTTTACCTCTCTCCCACTCCGGCACCGGCTTCGTCGCATCAGTGTGGATGCCAGTGCCACGGTATACTGGCTATAGTGATACCTACGTGTACTATAGTATGCGCGGCGCCGCGTCAGTGCTCACAACACACACACACACACACACACTGACACACTGCAGACTCGGAGGCACACACTGACACACACACACACACACACTCACACACATATCTATGTATATCTCTATACATGTATCTATATCTGTATATTGTGTATGTATGTATGAATGTATGTATACAGTACTCACACACACACACACACACACACACACACACACACACACACACACACACACACACTATTCAGTGTACGGTGTATGGACTTACAGGCGCTCGCTCTTCGCCTGGCCGGCTCAGTGTGGAATTCCCGGTTACAGATTGATTCTTTTCCCACTGACGTAGACTGTCAAGTTTTATTTCCATCCGTCACTGATTTGCCGTCTGTGTACTGATCTTTCATTCACTTTATTACATGGTATGATGGACTGATTTACTTATTTGTTCGTCACTTTGCTTATTCTATTATGATATATTAAAAATTTAAGTAACAATTTAAATATAACCAGTCCAAACTTATAGAAAGCCCTGGTACAACCACAGTTGGAGTATGGATCGAAATAGGCATACTGTAGTCAATGGTAGTATCCTACGTTGCAGTTGAATCGGGTCCGGCGTAGCAGTGAACGACGAGCTACAAAACTTGCGAACTGAGAATGCAGACACACATGCGATGATTGATATTCATATTCAAACTTAAGAAGTGACCTTATTGATCTCATATATAGGGATCAGTTCTCTAAACAGAAACGTCACATCTTCGACTTCAATACAGTCAACAAGAAATGACTGCGTTAAAGAAATTGAAGGTAAAATAAAATGAAAGTTTAATAATAATACACGAGAATATTGTTTCAGAAACAGAACTAGATAATTATATGGAATGAACTTTCACATGAACTAAAAACATGCACAAATAATGCATAAAACCAACTGGACAATATAGTATTCCCTCCAATCTATTTTCAGAAGTTTTGATCAGGCGATATACTGATGTGTACGATACATTTTTCTTTTTATGTCACTGACAAAGACTATTTTGATAGGTTGTTTTTGCCCCCCTACATTCCACATTTTAGTAGCAGCAGTGCCCATGTTTTGTTTTAATCAAAACAGTTCTGTGTTGATCAGCTGCGACTGAAGCATTTGCAAACACGTCTCGCCCACTGAGATAAATAATTTACATATTTATAAATGTTTGGTCTCGCCGGCGAGTTAAAATGTTTTGTTGCGCATGCGTAGTTTGAAACGGTATTTTCACCGGGATTTTGGAATTTACATCCTGCTTTCCGGTTTACAAGCAAGAACGGGTATTCGTGTGACGTGTGGTTTAACAGAACTATTTATCGCACCATTATACTCCCCCACTGTTTATTATTATTATTATTATATATACATAGACATATATTATTAGGCTGTGATATAAGCGGACCCCCTCTTCGATGTGCATTACGCTAGTTTTGCATATTGTGTA
This sequence comes from Babylonia areolata, assembly GCF_041734735.1. NCBI lineage: Eukaryota > Metazoa > Mollusca > Gastropoda > Neogastropoda > Buccinidae > Babylonia > Babylonia areolata. The sequence goes on from NC_134882.1 coordinate 12,794,659, forward strand.
CTACGTGGGTTTGTGCAGTGTAACTGTAAGTCGCTTGTATCGTGCATGGGAACCTTGGACCACAGCGGCGTTGGTAAGTGTGAATGTACGTACCTGTCTGTATGTATGTCATGGGAACTGGTGTGTTTGCGTGTGTGTGTGAAATGGTCGAGTTGTGTAACGCCCTGTTTGTGGGATCCTCTACATGTGTATGAACGTGTGCATACGTGTTCACGCGCGTATGGTCTCTCTGTGTGTGTATGTGTGCTTTATTTCATGGTGCATGCCTTACAAGGCAAAAGACAACATGTCGTCAATGTGGGATGTGGGCTCTGTCTTTCAACAGGTGCTGACTGTGTGAGGACTTTGCCAGGATGTATTATTCACTTTATGTGGGCCATCTGCCCAGGAACACAACCAGGGTGAGTGTTATTCACTTCTAAAACGTGTATTGTAATTTGCATTGTAATGCATTCTGTTTTATTGTATTCTGTTGTATTGTACATGTATTACTCTTTGTTATTACATATTTACCTATGTTTGAAGTTCGGAGAGCAGCATGTCACTGAGTGCATTGTCACCCACATATTTCCTTTTTAGTTTTCTTGTTTCTGCCTTTGGTTACAGTGTATTTGTTTTCCAAACAAAGTTGTTTTTTCTACATTACAATACACATTTTTGCCAGGAACAACTCTTTTGTTGCTGTGGGTTCTTTATGTGCATTTGATACAAATGGGACTTTGGTTTATCGTCTCATCCAACTCCAAGTAACTAGCATCCAGGCCACCACTCATGGTCTAGTTCAGGGGGAGAAAATACTGGCGAGTTTGGGATTCAAACTTGCACCCTGATGGATGTGTTACTGCCAGGCCACAACTCCTGTATGAATCATTACATGTGTTTCGCCATTCAGTGTTGGTAAATTGATTGTTTTATTAATGATTCATTTGTATTAATGTACCATTGTGTAAGTATAATGTTCATTGTTTTTATCATCATTTTGTTATTCAAGCTGGGGCACAGGCTCTGGGGATTATATTTTATTGCTTTTTCAAGTGTACTCTGTGTGTTGACTACAAGATTTCAATTTTCATCTAAGATTAGATATATTTCATTTAGCTACTGACTTTCATCAACAAAGATTTTGAAAATCGTATTGCTGGCAATTGATACTTATTTGAATATAAAATGGAGAGTAGACAATATATTTTCTGCATTCATTCAATAAAAGTACCACTGAATAACAGTTTTTGATGAAAAATCACTAAAATCAGCGAGGACTGTACTTGGTGGTGCAATGACAGAGTATAATGATATACCATACCTTCATATCATAGATAAGATGTATTGAAAACCCTTCAATTTTAGACTGCATTTTAAATTAATTCACTGTGTTTATAACACAAATAAACAAAACCATAATAGATTGGTAATTACAAGTATATTGTTTGTGGTTATGATCATTGACTTTTTCAGGAAGACCTAATTGACCTGTTTGCTGCGCATGGGGCAAAAGAAGCCGTTATATTAAAGAAGTCTCAGTCCTATAGCTATTCATATGGGTAAGTAAGACAATTCTGGAGTTGTATCAAAATACACAGTGCATTTACTTAGTATAACACTGGTAGTGACTTCAGTATGTTGTGAAAGAAACTGCGACATACTTCTGAACACTTGATAATCTGTGTTGCGTGTGTGTGTGTGTGTGTGTGTGTGTGTGTGCGTGTGTGTGTGTGTGTGTGTGTGTTTCTAATTTGCATGAAGGGCACTGCTTTTTTGACATGATTACAAAAATTGCTTATTTTAAACAACATATGATACCAGAAATCTCTTTGGGTTGAATGCACATGTTAATTTTTATAATGCCTCAGTATTGTGGCAAATATTTGAATATTTAGAATGCAGCTTTGAAGAACACATTTTGTACAATTACCCCCCCCCTTTCTGTATCACATCTTTTTTTTCTTTTTTTGTTGTTGGTTTTTTTGTTTGTTTGTTTGGTTTCACTGTCGAGTCAAAGATCTTTATTGATGGTAAACTTAAAAAGTAAGCACGAGTCAAAGATCTTTATTGATGGTAAACTAAAAAAGTAAGCTTACATAGCACCTTTTCATCCTTCCTTCAGAAAGAAGAACATGATAATAATGAAGGAAGGGGGCGAGGAGGGATAACATGAAAACGAATTATAACAAGCAGTACACAAAAGAAAATGAAGAGAACAATCCCCCCAAAAAAGAACAACAACCAAACAACAAAACAAAACCAAAAAAAACACCAAAAAACAAAAACAAACAAACAAAAACCATGAACAAAATAAAACATACATATCAAATAAATTTACATGTGTTACTTTAGGTTGAAGCGTTGGACTTGCAATCTGAAATTCCTGGGTATGAATCCTTGTTGGTAAAGGTTTTGGATTTTTCCAATATCCCAAGTCAGCAGATGTGCAAACCTTTTAGTGCCAGAGCCCCCTTGTGTATATGCATGCACTGATGCAGAAGCTGAATATGCATGTTAAAGATCCTGTTATCCATGTCAGCGTTTGGTGGGTTATGGAAACAAGAACATACCTGGCATGCACCCCTCCCAGAAACTGAGTATAACTGCTTACATGGTTGGGGTAAAAATGGTCCAGCAGGCAAAGCCCACTTGTATGAGTGAAATAGGAGTCATAGCTCACGAATGTTGAAGAAGAAGAAGATAAAGTTACATAATCATTCAGGACTAGGGAGAAAGAGAGAGATGCACAGGTGAAATAGGTAGTCAGATAAAGGCTGATGTCAACAAAGGAAGGGGTATAGAGAGAGTGACAGACATATTGAAGGACAGAGAGACTATGACAGACATACAGTAGGACAGAGAGAGGCAAAAGACCGTTCTTTATGTGTGTGTGTATGTGTTTGTGTGTGTGTGCGTGTGTGTGTGTGAGTAAATAAGTGATTGGTTGTTTTTTTTTGTTGTTGTTGAATTATTAATTATTGGTGATATTAATAACAGGTGTTTACCTGTGACAGGTTTGTTCGCTTTGAATCCCCCCAGTCAGTCATCGATGCGCTCAAAGAAGGAGAGTGGACTTTACACGGGGAACAGGTCACTGTCAACGTCTGCATGGAGACCAGAGCGGCCTTACGCCAAGTCATAACTTGTGAGTAACACTTGTCACTGTAAACCATTGTATTATATTATATTGTATCATATTGTATTATATCATATCATTTTTTATCGTATTGTATCATATCCCGATATTATATCGAATTGTATTGCTTTTTGTCACAACAGATTTCTCTGTTGAAGAAAAGAACTGCCACAATTGCATGTACAGGATTCTCACACATCAAGACTAATGTAAATGAAAGATGTAACAACCAGATTTGGTTCCAATGTAAAATTCTTCTTAAAAGAATTATTACATTTTCTTGTGGTGTATATGCACTTATTGTATCTGATTGTAAACATCAACACACAGAGGACACACACACACACACACACACACACACACACACACACACACACACACACACACACACACACACACACACACACACATGTATATAGGTAGGTAGATAAATATACTCACACATATTCTTTCTCTCACTCTCTAGTCAAAAGCTCAATCCACCAATTATCTCTCTCTCTCTCTCTCTCTCTCTCTCTCTCTCTCTCTATATATATATATATATATATATATATATATTTATGTATTTATGGATCAGTTCACTTGTTTGACACATCTTTGAAACTGAAGTTTCACTGTTTGTACAATGTGTTTGTTACAGCCAAGCATCCCACGTCTAAGGCGGTTGAGCGAGATAACAGTATACGCTCCACAGTGAAGGAAACATGCAGACTGATCAACAAGGATCTGGACATCATCAATGGTCTGTAATGCTGGCACTGCTGTTTTTCAGTATGATGTGGTGGGGACATAGAGCACAGAACATAACCACTGGACTATTGAACTTCACTGAGATCAGCTTAATACTGCCGTGAACTGAAGGCAGTATGTTCACTCTTTTTAAAAAAAAATTTTTTAATAGATATACTGAGAAAGAAATTTGTGTCATGTCTGATGTGAATCGAATGGATTCCAGCGTTAAGAGTCAGCTCTGTCTGCCATTGTTTTCTTTCTTTTGCACTTACACCAAAGTTTTACAGGAATGTTCACATTAAAAAATTCTTTGATGGAAATTTTGAAACTTAAAAAACAGCTACTTTTGGTTTGAAGTGGGAGTCTCAAGAATGGACACCTCAGAATTATAGCAGTACTCAGAAGTGACAAAAGAAGGAACATTTTCAGGATTTCTTCACATGTTGCTGAAGCTGGATCATGTCATTGTCATAGTGATGTGAAAAAATAATTTTTTTTTTCTTTCCCCACTCATATGCAATTCTGTGGGTGTTGTCTTATTTATGGGCAATTGTTTTTTCTGTATTGTCCAGTGTTATGGATGTCTTGGTTTCTTGTTGCTCTGGTGTGGGTTGCTTTCTGTGCATCTCTCTCTTTGTTTATTTTTTTGGGACGCATGCTATGAATCATATATTTTTACATTTAAGAATAAGAGTAACTAAGAGCATGACATTTGCAGAGGATTGATATAAAAATAGATTAATTTGGCCATTCAAGCCAGGTATATGGGGCCACAGTGTATTCTAAATGACAGTGTGTGTGTATGCAAGAATGTATATGTGCATGTACAAAATTATAGCTGAATGAATTGAAAAGATCTTCAAGAACAGTTTGGTATAAATTTTGAAAGTCAGGACTAGGTTTGGTTCCAGAAAAGTCACTGGCACAGAGAATGAACAAAACAGGCAGAATAATGCCTTGAGGCAAACCAGTATGCTTTCATATCCTCCTGAGCACACTCATCGCTTATTGAAAACAAGATAGATCATAATTTTCATGTCAGTTTTGATGGCATCTGTTCAATGTTCCCAGGTGAAGTGCTCTTGGATGCCCGATGGGTGTTGGGTCAGATGGAGAACTGCCCTGCCAGGTACACCCCCAAGCTGTCAGGCTCTCCCGACCCTCTGGCCCTCATGACACGAAAAGACCTGTGGCTTTATTTAGAACAGGGGTAAGGACTGATTGTGTGCATCTTGGACAGGTAGAATGATGGGACTAAGGTGATCAGTTTATGATTGAAGAGAGAACATCTTTCAAGATGGAAATGATATCAGAAATACTGAAGCATCCTAGAGTCATTTAAAGAAAGTTTGGCTGATGACAGTTTGGTTAAAAAAAGAAAAAAAAAGAGGGGGAAAAAGAAGGGGTTATATGTGACCAACATAATCAGTTCACAAATTCTTCTTCTGCGTTCACTCGTATGCACACGAGTGGGCTTTTACATGTATGACCGTTTTTACCCCGCCATGTAGGCAGCCATACTCCGTTTTCGGGGGTGTGCATGGTGGGTATGTTCTTGTTTCCATAACCCACCAAACGCTGACATGGATTACAGGATCTTTAACGTGCGTATTTGATCTTCTGCTTGCATATACACACGAAGGGGGTTCAGGTTCTAGCAAATCTGCACATAATTATGTTGACCTGGGAGATCGTAAAAATCTCCACCCTTTACCCACCAGGCGCCGTCACTGTGATTCGAACCCAGGACCCTCAGATTGACAGTCAACGCTTTAACCACTCGGCTATTGCACCCGTCAGTTCACAAATGAAAAGAGAGAGATTTGGGTTTGGATGGGAAATCCAAATTTCAGTGTATGAATGGTGTAGAACTGCTCTGCGTAAATGCTGCTGACACAAACATACTCAGTATGGTATTTTAACCAAGCATTCCTTTGTCTGCTGATATGTAATGTGTACACAATTCTGTATTGTTTTCTCATACATCAGTACAGACCTTACACACACAAACATGTATATGGTGTGTGTCCATCGAGATCAATGATGACCATCGTTGTCCAGCTGGGGGATGGGGGGAGGGTGGTGGTGGGGTGGGAGGATGCTCATGAATCTATCTGTGAATGCGCAGAGGGCTGAATAGTCCAATCTGCACACAAAATGTTCGCTGACAGTTGGGGCAGACAAAGACAGGCATATCATTGTCAGGGAGCTTGTTTGCCCGTGACTTTCTGGCCTGCCTCTTCTGAACAGCTGCAGCAGTCTGTTGGCCTCGCACAACTTGGCACCTTTGTGCACAGCAGCGCGCCATTTGTCACGGTCCACTGCAGATTCCTCCCAGGAGTCAGGGTTGATATCAAACACTTTCAGAGAGACTTTCAGAGTATCTCTGAAGCGCTTCTTCTGACCTCCGTGTGATCTCTTCCCTTGTTGCAGCTCGCCATAGAAGAGCCTTTTGGGCAGCCGATGGTCTGGCATGCGCACCACGTGTCCAGCCCAGCGAAGCTGGGACTGTATCAGGATGGTGAAGATGCTGGGAAGGGTGGCTTTTGCAAGCACCTCCGTGTCTGGGGTCCTGTCTTGCCACTTGATGTTCACTAGCTTCCTGAGGCATGTTGTGTGGAAGTGGTTCAGCTTCTTGGCGTGTTGTTGGTACACTGTCCAAGTTTCGCAAGCGTACAGTAGTATGTGGAGAACTACTGCTCTGTAGACCTTTAGCTTGGTCTCAAGACCCATGCCTCTTCTGTTCCAGACATTTGCATAGAGTCTGCCAAAGGTTGCGCTTGCTCTTGCAATCCTGATGTTCACTTCATCGTCGATGGTCGCATTCCGTGACAGTGTGCTGCCAAGGTATGTGAACCGCTCCACCGTTGACTGATGTTGGGCTCAACGTGGGGTTTCCCTGGGGCTGGCTGATGGAGAACTTCAGTTTTCCTCATGCTGATGGTAAGGCTGAAGTTCCTGCTGGCAGTGGCAATCTTGTCAACGCTGAGTTGCATGTCAGCTTCAGATCCAGCATTGAGGGCACAATCATCAGCAAACAAAAAGTCTCTGATGATGTCTGTCATGACCTTCATTTTTGCTTGAAGCCTTCTGAGGTTAAACAGCTTGCCATCTGTTCGGTACTTTAGGCCGATTCCAACATCGCCATCTCTGAAGGCATCAGTAAGCATTGCAGAGAACATTAGGCGCCAGGACACAGCCTTGCTTGACACCATTTATGACAGGAAAAGGAGCACATGTTTCCCCATTGTCCTGGACTCGAGCCTGCATGCCTTCATGGAATTGGCTGACCAATCTAATAAATTTCGAGGGCATCCGTACTGGGCCATGATTTTCCACAGTCCCTCTCTACTCACGGTGTCGAAGGCCTCAGTGAGGTCAACATAGGTGGAGAACAGATCAGCATTTTGCTCCTGACATTTCTCTTGCAGCTGCCTTGCAGCAAACACCATGTTGGTGGTTCTGCACTCTTTCCGGAATCCACATTGGCTCTCAGGCAAATGACCTTGATCAAGGTGTGCTGTGAGGCGGTTTAGTAGGATCCTGGCAAGTATCTTGCCTGCGATGGAGAGCAAGGAAATGCCCCGATGGTTATCACAGGCTTGCCGGTTCCCCTTTCGCTTGTACAAGTGAACGGTAGATACAGCATCTTTGAAATCCTGGGGGATCGTCTCTTCTTTCCACATGAGTGAGTACAGCTGATGGAGCTTCTCAGTCAGCACAGTGCCTCCATCCTTGTAGACCTCTGCTGGTATGGAGTCTGAGCCAGGTGCTTTGCCACTGGATAGCAGACGGATTGCTTTCTGGGTCTCAAGAAGTGTTGGCGGATCGTCCAGTGCTTCGTTGATGGGGACTTGTGGGAGACGGTCTATGGCTTCATCATTTATGGAGGAAGGGCGATTTAGGACACTGTTGAAGTGCTCAGCCCAGCGTTCGAGAATTTTCTCCTCCTCGGTGATCAAGGTATTCCCATCTGCACTGAGGAGGGGGCATCAGAGAACCTCTTCATATCGTGCCTGTTAGCATATCCCTGGATCTCATCAGCTTTGTCACTCAGCCACTTATCCTGCATCTGACGTAACTTTAGCTGAACAGTCCTGCGGATGGCATTGTATGCATCCTTTTTTGATGTGGACTTTGGGTTGCTCAGGTAGGCTTGATGCAGACGGCGTTTCTCATCCAGAAACTGCTTGATTTCATCACAGTTTTCATCAAACCAGTCTTTGTGCTTTCTGGTCATGGGTCCCAGGGTCTCTGAAGCTGTACTATAGATCAGCTCGCGCAGGGTCCTCCAGTCAGACTCCACATTCTGGTTGTCCAGAGAGGCGGATTCCAGACGATCTTCCAGCAGCTCCACAAAGGTCTGTTTGATGGTGATGTTTTTCAGCTTTGTGATGTTGAGCCGTTTTGGAGCCTTCTGGCCTTGGGGGCGTCTCTTGGGTTGGATTCGAATATTCAGCTTTGAGACTACAAGGCGATGGTCTGTCCAACACTCGGCGCCGCACATGGTCTTTGTCACACGTACATCTTGCCTATCCCTTTTCCTGACAATGATGTAATCGATGAGATGCCAATGCTTTGAGCAAGGGTGCATCCATGACGTCCTGTTACGGGTAGGGAGGCAGAAAACTGTGTTGGTTATCAGCAGTTTGTGCTCTGCACAGGTCTGAAGCAAAAGCAATCAATTTGGGTTGCAGTGGCCCACGCCGTGCTTTCCAATCACTCCATCCCAGGAGATGTAGTCAGAGCCAACTCTAGCATTGAAGTCCCCAAGAATGATGAGCTTGTCTGCTTTCGGGATAGCAGCAATGACAGAGTGAAGGTCCTCGTAGAACTTCACCTTCACTTCATCCAGGTTGGTCATGGTTGGGGCGTAGGCACTGACAATGGCGAGGTGCTTCTGGCCAGATGCCAGTGGGAGTTTCATGGTCATAAGCCTATCGTTGACTCCCTTTGGGATTCCAGCTAGCTTGCTGACAAGTGCTGTTTTTACTGCAAAACCAACGCCAGCCTCACGTCGCTCTTCACTTCCTCGTCCACTCCAGAAGAAGGTGTAACCAGATCCCCATTCATTGAGCTCGCCTTCGCCTGCAAGCTGAGTCTCACTCAAGGCTGCGATGTCAATGTTGTATCTGGTGAGTTCGGATGCAACAAGTGCCATTCTCCTTTGGGGTCTGTCAGCGTTATCTCTGTCCAAGAGAGTCCTTATGTTCCAAGCACCAATGGTGAGAGGAACGATCCTTGTTTTTTTCTTTTCTTTCTCTTTGTTTCGACCGCTGATGTAGGGTCCCCGCCAGCCGCGGTATGCTGGCCAGGGTAATATGGAGCAGGCAATTTTTAGGGCACCTTTTCTAACCCCTTCCTCATGCCAGGGAGGTGAGCAGTGCATTCCAAGAGGGCTGCTCACGACGCTCAGACGGCTGCCGAGCTCCATCGCTGCTCCTGTCGATGAAGAACGACCCTATGGTCTGAGCTGCCAGCGTGCAGGTCTGCGGCTGTGACTGCCAGTGTACCCACACCTGTCGTTTCGTTGCTCGCCTGTCGCCACAGGACTTGGGGGTGATGAAAGGATGAAAGGTGAAAGGTCATTAAGGATGACTGATGACTTGCGCGATGAGTTTGTTTAAAGTGAAGAGGAGTTGCGCAACGTCGACCTCACTCTCTTGTCTGGGTTCACCAATTTCCAGTGGCAAGACTAAGTCGAGACGACAGGAAGATGAGCACGGATGCAGTGGATGACCAAGATATCCTTTCGGTGTCTCATCTTGCTCTCTGCACTCCACAGTGCATTGCTGTAACCGCCTTCCTCTCCGTTGAACCGATAGGTTTCTTCCGCAGATTCTGCCGGATCCAGACTTCACATGCATGGGTAGACACACCCCGGGGGCCAACTGCGTGTGGCATGCACACAGCACGGTGGAGCTAGATGGCCGTTGGTGGCTCTCCTGAACCGACACCCTTTTATGGATCTTGTTTTTAATTCCATAAGGGTGTCTAGCCACCCGCCTCACCAGTCCCGCAAGGGAATGGTGGGAGTGCCAGTTTAGTCGCCGGCACCCCGACCCTGAACAGGTTGTACTGGATTACAGGTTACCAGTAGCAGATCTAATGACCTGTATATATGTATTTAAAGATATGTAAAGTTCAGTTCGTTACTCTAGGAGGCGTCACTGCATTCAGACAAATCCATATACGCTACACCACATCTGCTAAGCAGATGCCTGACAAGCAGAATAACCCAACATTCCCTTAGTCAGCACTATATAAATAATATGGTGGGGTGTAACCATCAGAGAACACAGTGTAAGGGAGATAATAATCTCATAAAGTTTAGACAAATGAAAGAGGGAGGATACTGTCCGCTCTGACACACAAAATAACTGTTGTCAGTGACGGGAACAGGCTCGGCAGGAGATCGATGCATTTGTTATGACTGGCAGTTAGAACACACCCTCATTTTGTACTGCTCTGACACTTGTTTCTCTTGTTTGTAACTGAGGCATTCATACAAACCCTGGTTGCTGAACTGCTGAGGGATAAAAAGGGACTACATTTTTAGCTGACCTGATATAAAGCACAGGTGTATGGCTAAAGAAACTACATTTTTAGCTGATCTGATATAAAGCACAGGTGTATGGCAAAAGAAACTACATTTTAGCTGACCTGATGTAAAGCATAGGTATATGGTAAAAAGGAAAAACATTTTTAGCTGACTTATTTTAAAACACAGGTGTATGGTAAAAGAAACTACATTTTTAGCTGACCTGATATAAAGCACAGGTGTTTGGTAAAAAGAAACAACATTTGTAGTTGACCCAATTTAAAGTACAGGTATATGATGAAAAAAAAAAGATCTACATATTTAGCAGACCTAATGTAAAAGCACAGGTGCACGATAGAAAGGAAATACAAAATTAGCTGACTTAGAATAAAGCACAGGTGTATGGTAAAGTAGTCTATGTTACAGAATACCTGTAGCTGAAGCTTACTTTCACACTTGTGTGTTGTTGCAGACCTTTCTCGGTGGATGAACCAGAGACAGGACAGAAAAGGAAGCAGGAAGTGACAGCTAGAGTGAAAGACTTGCTGTCAGGTATACAGTCCAGGTTGGAAGAGTCCGTCTCAGAGGAGGACTTCGAATTTTTTAAACTCTTTCCCAATGAAAGAATAGAACGCCCTGACGGAAGAGAGGGAGAGTTGAGCAGAAAGGTGTATTACCCCCAAAACATGATCAGTGTGATGGAAGACATGGGCATGGAGAGCCCCATCAAGCAACACCCTAGAAAAGAGCAGACTGAACAAGGAGACTGCTCTGATAGTACGAGTGACGTGAACAAAACACCTGTCAAGAACAAAGACGGCTCCAGAATGTTTGCAGCTAAGAAACCCCAAAAAACTGATCTAGAAAAGAAGCAGCAGCTGCAGAACTCAGCATCAACTCGTTTTGCACAGTTATTGCAGTTATCAGAACAGGCAAGGACAGGGAAGGAACCAGTTGCTGAATCAGATGTACATCATCACTCCTCCACTCATGACCGTTACTCTTTGAAAATAAGCCTGTCGGGGCCTGGAGGCCCATGCTCCAGAGAACCTTCATCACAACCGCCCCACGTCCTCAGAAAGCCAAGGCTGGAGACAGAGCAGCCTGTGCCGGGCGGTCCTCCCAGTGCACCGTGCAGTGTCAGGATGTGTAGCCCCCAGCAGTCAATGCAGCGCTATGGCTTCAGTCGAACCTCCACGAAGAGCTCTGTCTTGCGGCACACACTGTTCTGTGAGCCCTCACCAGGCTGTGAGAACCTGTCTGCAGGAAACCCAGAGAGTCTGGACTGTTATCGTCCATCACAGAGACGTACCAAACCATCTGCAGCACAGGCTGGTGGTGGTAGCCATGTCACCCAACTGTTACCAGCCAGCAGTACTGATTGTCAGAAACCCACCACCACCACCACCACCTCATGCGGTGCTGAAGATCCTCCCGGTGTCAAGGACATCATAAGTAACAACATTCCTCACAAAACTTCTTCACATTGCCAATCTCTCTGTTCTCCATCTGCAAAGCAACCATTCTCACCTTTACAAAACAGTCCTAAGCACGTCACGGCAGGAAGAGGATGTAAAACGAAATTGTTGTTAAATCTGTTGGGGCAGAAGGATGGGATCAGTGGAACCAGTTTCAGTTCCGGACACTCAGTGACCAATGGATCCAGTTTCAGTTCCAGAGAAAGGGAAGATGGGAATTCCGCAGGGTGTCAGAATGGTGGTGGTAGCAGCAGCTGTGGTCAGTTTAAAGGTTGTCAACAGGAGGACTGGAAACCAAGTTACTCTGTGCCTGAGCGCTGCAAGGCTGCCTTTGAGAATGAGGTGCGTCTGTGTTGGGTTGAGCTCTGCGTGGTTTGCTGTGCTAGTGTTTGTACACATATTTGTGTGGTCAGGTATATAAAAGACACTGTTTGTCATGGGTGGGAGTATTTCCATATCATGCAGAATTCAATATTGGCATTTTGACAGTGATTAAAAGAATAGTTTTTGTCCCTTTGTTTTACCTTGGTTTGGTTTTAAGACACACACTTTGGTTAAGCACCTCCTGGATCCTGGACGCAAACTTGTCAGTATTACAAAAATCAGTCACTCCCACCCATAGTCTGTGTGTGTGTGTGTATGTGTGTGTGTGTGCTGCCTGTGTGTGTGAGTGTATGTGTGTGTGTGTGCGTGCACGCGCATGTGCATGTTGTGCGTGCATTTTGCACCCATCCAAATAGTCCATTGTATTATGTGAGAAGTAGTATATGTCATGGATAGATAATAATGCAAAAATTTTGGAAATGTATGCATTTGAAATACAATGCAATTGTTATAAATGCCTTTGATTTCATTTGCTGCCATAAGCTGGCGATATTTCTTTATGTTGTGGAGTCACTTTTCTTTCCTTCCTCTTCCTTTTTATATGTACAGGTCATTGGTTCATTTTTATTTCATCTGTGTCTTAAAATGTTACATTTTTCTACTGAACATTTTCCTTTTATATGATGATTATATATACATATTAATGAAGGGTGTGCAGGTTTTACATTTATTATGTTTTGTACCTTCAAATGTAATATTTTCTCAACTGAATGATTTCTTTTACATGATAATTGATGCGTGCATGGTGATCAGGGAAAGATGTGCCAGTTACTCTTTTGTTTTTCATTTCACTTAGATATTTATTGAGAAGCATTTGAATGGTCCAAACGAAAATTATCTGTTTCAGTTGCTTGAAGCAGAAAACAACCTATTTTCAAAGTAATTGAATATGTTGAGGATGTTATTATTTTAAAAAATAATGAATGAAGATATCCTTTTGGAGGTTTTTAAAAATACTTAGTTTCATGCCAAACTCCCAGTTTCAACTGCTTCCTTTTAACGCACTCAAACCAGGAACTTTTGCTTTCTTTTTTATTTCCAGGATGCTGCTGCCTTGGAAAACAGTGACACTCTTTGGGAAGAGTTTGGAAAAGCCAACCACCACTTCCTTGGTAAAGGGAGCGTGGAGGAGGATGGGCCTGTCAAAGTGGGCAGTCAAGGAATCTCAAGATGCAGCACCCAGTGGGAAAACTCCTCGCATGTTGCTCAAAGTCCACGCTCTAAAGTTGAAAACACCCACGCGGTTTCAGCACCACAGCGAGCAGAGCTGGAATCTCCTTGTTCTGTACACAGTACCACCACGCTTTGTCCAGACTCACCACATCTGACTGAACAGTCATGGAGCTCTACTTCCCATACGTTGCCAGATGTTGGAACACGGACACCGGAATCCAAATTCTCAAGTTCGGGTGCATGTTCCCCCTCCCTGCCACCCAGCCTGTGTGGGGTGGGAAGAGGGCGGGGCAAGGTCCAGTCGGCCTTGAGGGGCGGTCTGTGGAAGTTTGCAGGTTCGAAGAGAGAGGATCAGACAGCACCTGACCAGGGTGCCAGTTCCCAGCTTACGGCCTCCACTCCTGTGTCAGGGGGAGGGCGTGATAGTGCCACCATGTAGCTGTTCAGGAAGTGATGGGTTAACCCTTGGCCTGCCAAATTGAGTCGTTCTCCGAAATTAGTGGCTGCTGTGCTGAATTTTTTGAAAAATGAAACAAATTACTTTTACACTATTAACTGAACTTTTAAAGAGCAAAATGTCACTAAAATTTGAAACAGAAGTTGAAAAATCAGTGTAGTGGTCTGATTTTCTTTAAGATAGGGTAGATTCCTGTAGAGTGGGGGAGGGGGCAGATTGTGTCTCACCTGTTACAAAGTGACATTAAGTTGCATAAAGTAAATGGAGGCTTGTGGAAATAACAGCTTGTCAAGAGTGATTTTGGTGTACAAAAAAATCCAAGAAGAACTTTTCATCCTCTAACCACATTGTTGGCATTTGAATATTGTCACAATGTAACACATGAGACTCCAACATTAAAACTTTTTGAGACAGTAAAACTCCTCAAAGACATATGCTTATAAACATAAAAAATCTTTTCTGTATATTTTTGATTATTTGGAGCTTACAACGATGACCCAACATTTTTTTATTTTTTTTTTTATAGCCTGTGTAGTTTTAACCCTGAATTGTAAAATTGTTATGTGTGACACAGTATGGTGTTACATGTGAAAAAAAGTAGCAGCTCCAAAATCAGAAGCCAGTAACACCATGTTCAGTATTATATTTTTGTTCCATGATGTCTGTAGTTTAGGTGTGACTAGATTAAAGCTGTATGCTGTTAAGCTTGTATCGAACTCTTTGACAACTCTGAGGTGTTAGTTGAGGTCTTGTCTGTTGTTGGGAAATGGTACTTTTTTTTTTCTTTCTGAGAATCATTGCATTTCAGTTTCATTGGCCAGGAACTTAGAAACATTGAATGCGCTGTTTCAAAACAATGCTTAAATAATTAGGAAGGACATTTACAAGAATAAATTTGAATAGCTTGTGTTAGATGTGTTTTTTTTTTTAACAGATTGCTATCACCAACCTAAGATATTATCTGTTAAATAAAAAAGTATGTCAAATATTTATCAGTCATACTATTTTTATGCTGCTTGAAGTTAAAGTGTTATCAAAATAGAAATGTTCTGAGACATTCTCATATACGCATTCCCACAAAAATGATATTTGAAATATATCAGTGGGAAAAGTGGTTGACTTTCTGCATGGTATTGTCTCATGGCATTACATTTGAAACCACTGGAAAACTTGTCATGGTAACAGGTGTGACGATACATTGTTGTTTAGAAATTTCTGATGTCATAAGTGTCACCAGAATTAAAACGTTTCTTTTAAGGGCTTATTATTGCAAAACGCCATTCTGCTTGCCGGCATAGATAATGAGTTGTTGACATGCTCCAGTCCGCAATGACATCACATGAAAAAACGCATTCCTTGTTGATGTAGAGTGTTTCCTTGTTATTATAAGAGTAAGGGCAGCCTTGGCAAAGCTAAAGCTACCAGTATGATAATTCCAAAACAGCATAAAAGCTTTCACAGGACAGAGATATTTCGCCGCTGTTTGGGTACAGGTTTCGTGGCAGTGGCAGGGGAGTGAGTCATGTGCCATTTGAGAATGGCTTACGTGGCAGTCTGAAGGTTAAAAGAAAGGAAAAGGGAGAAAGGACAGTATTATTTTGTCTTTTGGTCTTGTTTTTGTTTTTCAAAAGAATTGGAACAAAGGTGGTAGTACTTTCACGCAGCTGTTAAAGAAGTGATAGGTCAACAAAAAGAAGGAAAGAAAGAAAGAAGGAAGAAACGAAAGCATTATTTTGTTTTTGGTTTTGTTTTGTTTTCATTTTCCAAAAGAATTTGGAAAAAAAGGTGCTTTTAAGGAAGTATGATGTGTGTTTGTGTGTTTGGCCAGCTAAGCCATTTTCAAAGTGATTGCAATGAAGAATATTTTGTGAAATATATATTGAAAATGCTCCGTTATTTTTTTTCCAAGTAGGTTACACAGAATGAAATGAAATTGTGGCCATTTGTTGTTTACATTTACTTCTGTGGTCAGCAGAAGCACACATTTTATTTTTGCACTAAATGCTTTATGTTTGTTTGTTTTGTTTTGTTTTAGAATATTATAATGATAATTTATGTTTTGACATAGACACAAGTTTTGCATTGTACTTTTATATGAAGGATTATTTTTAAGTCCTTCAGTCCATAGTCACACTGTGTGTGGTAGGTACATGTTTGCATTGTGCTTTTATGTGATTTTTTTTTTTTTAAGCCCTCAAGACTAGTCAGTCACACTGTGTATGTATGAAAAAGTTGGCAGGTCATCTGAATTTCATGTGTTTTGTAACAGTAGTCATCTTTCTTCCGTACTAGTTAATCTTAATTTCTGTTCATCTTATTTTTGACATATGTAATGTATGATTTATTATCTATAGCTTTTATTCTTTTAAATAGATAATTAGTTTTTGAAAAACACTTTTGTGAATTTTTTTCTTTCTCTGTTACATACATGTATAAAAGATGTTATTCATGGCAACATCAGTGCCCCCCCCCCCTCCCTCCAACCCCTGCTCCACCCCAAACCCCCACCCCACAAATTAAAAAAAAGATTTTGATGATGTTTTCTTGTGACAGAAAATACTGGGTCCAAGATAGTAAGTCATCAAAAGCAGATGTTAAGTTATAGACCCCCAATTACTGTCATGATAATCATTTCCATTAGAATTTTTTGTTTGTTTAGGGTGTTATAATAAAGCAAATACGTAACAGATATTAATAAGCATAATTATGAGATATTTCAATGGATGACTTTCCATGAATGTTCAGTGAGTATTACTTACAACGTGCCTTGATGTCAGTATAAATGTATCGTTAAGCAAATGTATGTAGTGAAAGTACGAAACATTACCCTTTCTGTTTGTATTGATATTTGAATTATTTTGTTTTGTGCCCATAAGATGATTTAATTATTTAGTTTTTTTGCCTGTACTTAAGAAGCACTCTTAAGAACAAAGAAAGAGCATGGCGCAGAGTTTTGTTAGTTTTTGATTTGTACATATGCATTAACTACAATACAAACATTGTACCATGGTTTTTGAAGCCTGTTCCAGGTTGGACAGACAGTTTTGTTTGTGCCCCGCTACTTCTTTGGTTTCTTTTTCCATGCAGTAGTTTGAAATATTTTATTTTATTTTTCAATTCCTTTTAGTTTTATCTGATTGTTTACTTTGATCCGTTTCATTTGTTTTTACTTATTACCCTTCTCCAGAAGTCATACTGATTATTATCAGTTGTTCCCATTTGTTTGAAAAGTCTTTATCAGTGGACAGACTGTAAATGAAACCATACAGTAATAATATCTTTCATTTTGTATGCCAGTGTAAGTATCATGAAAGTGCTTGTGTCAAGACAGTGCTTGTGTCATTTCTTGTTATCGACCTCCCATGTATCTTTCACTTTCAGTATCCCAAAGCACAGGGTATGACCAGATATTGCTCGTTGTGCCAAAAAAAGTGTAATTGCCATCTTCAGAATTTTGTGGTCTATTGGAAATAGGTCTCCTATTGTGTTTTTTAAAAAAAACAACTGTTTTATGGACAGATTCAACCTATGTTAACCAGTGGTGCTGAAATATAGGGTCTGATGGAATCCTTAAACCTACTGAGTCTGTTCATCTTTTTTATGTACAAAGGTTTCTTAATGTTAGAATCCATTCTCTAAACACGTTAGTTTATGGAGAAACTGGCTGATATCCTCTTTTAATAAACATTTATGTTAAATGTATTAAGTACTGTTTCAGTATTTTGAGAATGCCTTTGAACAGACTCACTTGAAAGCTCACTGTGAGTCACAACATGTTACTAACTTTGCATGATCAAGATAAGAATATGTGGGCATCCTCTGTATGTTATCTTTTATTATGGTTTTGGTCATGTATGGCAGAGCCAGGGTGTTGGCGACAATAGTCGTTTTCCATTAAGTTTTAGAAATAGATTGAAGGAATGTTATCAGCAAGTCTGGGATTTTGAGATAACTACTGGAGACAGGCTTTCTTTTTATGTTCATTCATGGTGCGTAATGTATTAACACAGTTTAGACTTGGTGTCTCCCTTTGAAACTTCACTGCTTTCGTCACTGTCAGAATGTTTTTGTTGGATAGTTTGAATTGCATGTTTTGTTGTTTCGTTCAAGAAACAGAAGTCTGTTTTATACTGGTTTTTCCAAAATATAAAGAATTTAGAGACAAATACATACCATTAAAATTCTGTAATAATCCATCAAGCTTTTATCCATTGTTGCTGCAAACGAAACAAGTACAGTCATCAGCAACCTGGCTATGTTCATTTATAAAACATTACAACTGAGACAGTCATCAACTTGTCAGTATGCTTTCAATAGTTTTGCTTAATTGCCTTACCTGAGTGTTTGATTGGTATGTTGTTTTCGTTGCCAAAACAGTTTTACTCGTCTGGAACCAGTTGATAGCAATTGAAACAACTCAGCCTCTATTGATATGGGCCAAAGGCCTGATCAGTAAAACATTTGTATTTGTGAAGCACAGGGTGCACAGTTATTTGTTTTTAGCTGTTGCACATGTTTGTTTTGCCGTATGTCTCTGCATCTTTTTTTTAATTTTCATTTTTTAAACTTCTGATAATAATCATCCCTGCCTTGTAGCTCTAGAAGACCATTGACATTGCCAGATATCTGACACATAGAAACATAGTTCGAGTCATACCAGGCAGCAATGTAAGTTCCTTATTTCATTCCTGTTGCAATGCTTCAACTCCTAGTCATACCAGGCAGCAATGTAAGTTCTATATTTCATTCTTGTTGCATTGCTTCAACTCCTACATTCACTCATAAAGGCTTTTACATGTTTTTTTGCTTTTTTTTTTTTTTTTTTATCCCACCATTCAGCCAGCCATAATTATTATGTTATCAGGGGTGTGCATGTGGATATGTTCATGTTTCCACAACCTGTGGAATACTGACATAACAGGATGGTTTTTAACTGCACAGGTTCTCCTCCTCTGCTTACCTACACAGGGTGAATTTCATGATACAGGGCTCTTGACACAGACAGTGACTTGTTAGATTTGGGCATTTCTGGAACAGGTAAACAAATTGTAACTTCTTTTCTTAATGTGTGCTGGATGATAGACGCTTTTTTCCCCCCTTCCACCACATATATTTATTATTAACAGGTTTTATCTTCTTTTCTGTTTAATCTCAGTTATGTTTCTGCATATTAGGTCTGTATTCTAAATCCATTTGTGAATATTCTCTTTTCCCCCCACCCTCCCCCCAACCCCCCAGGCCCCCCTTCCCTTTTTCATGTTTGACTAAACGATATCTGAGAAAAAGAGATATGTGAGAAAACAGAATGTAATAGAATGTTATGGCAACATCTGTTCGGAAAATTAACTCTAATTAGCATGAAATTTTGTGCATTAACAATGTTGATATAACGGATGGGAACATGTATGTGTTGGTGTATGTGCATGCAAATAAAAGCTTACATATTTTTTTAAAAACTTACAGGTCAGTCTATATTTGTTATAAATACAGAAAGGATTTAGATCAGCTGAATATGAGATACTAGCTTGATGTTGTTGTCTTCCATAGGCTGTTCACTGTATATGTCATTTTGTGACCTGATCATCGAATGTAGATTAAATTAATGAGGGTACTTGAAGATTATCCATCTGGATATGTCTAGAATAACTTATGTTTTGCACATTTTTGTTGTTGATTTTGTTAAGTTCTGTTTCACATGCCCCCACCCCCACCCCCACCAGCCTTCACTCCACCCCAAGGGGATGTCAGGTAATCGCTGTATTAATTAGCATCTCCACCTTCTGGAAATTCTGTGCCAGGACCTCTTTTCTGTCACTCTGTTTATTTCTGGATTTCTCCTGTTCTTTCTGTGGCCTCTTCATGTCCAGTTTTCTGCTTAGCTTGTCTGTTCAACTATATATTTTGATAACTGGGCATTCTCACTTTGTTGTATTCTTTTATTGCACTGAGGACTTGTAAGTTGCCCGATGGCATTTTTTCGTTTAGAATGCCTGTTGGCGAACACTTTTTAAAATAGGTTTATGCGCTGGATGTGTTTGTTCTTGTGCCTAATTTTCTTTTCTAGGAATGTGTGTGTGTGTGTCTGTGCGTGCGTGCGCGTGCATGCGTGCATGTGTGTGCACGCGTGCGTGCATGTGTGTGTGTGCGTGCAGGCGTGTTTCAGTTGTATGGGATCAGTATTTACAGTTTTACAGCTCTGATGTGGCCCTGTGTGTCCAGCTGGGCTATAACCAATCATTAAAAAAAAGAAAAGAAAAAAAATTAAATGAAGGAACTTTTATGGATTCACTTTCAATATTCTCAAAGGCATTATTATAACTGTATTTTTTTATGGATTCACTTTCAATATTCTCAAAGGCATTATTATAACTGTGTTTTTTATTTTTTATTTTTATTTTTTTAAATTTTTGTGTGTGATCATTTGTTCAGAACAGTGTGTTTTCATATAGCTTTATCACTTTTTAAGTTATTGCAGTTGTTGAACAATTGCACATTGTTTCTTCTTTTTTTATTTCAGAGTAATGTTATGTTTTTATGTTGTTGTTTTTTTCGATTAGAATTTTTCTTGTTCAGTTTTTAATTTAATCTTTTTTAATTTTTTTTTTTTTATTATCAACAAACATGGTTTAGTATAGTGTGGTAGATATTTGATCAACTTTTATGCTATAATTTTGATGTCCCTATGACTGTAAAATCAACATTTAATGAAATAATGCTTTTTAATAATTCATTTAATAATTTGCATATATATTTGCCTGCTTGTTTGCTTTTCTTCATCATGATGATGAGGATTTTTTCAGTTATCAATTGTATCACAACCCATTTGAAATTCTCTGCTATAACTTTTTTTTAATTGATTTTTTTCTTCTTCTTTGCCTCTGTTGTTGTCTCCTTTCACCCCTGAAAATGAAGTATGGCTATCTACATGGCGGGGTAAAAATGGTCATACACGTACAAGCCCACTCGTGTATATACGAGTGAACGTGGGAGTTGCAGCCCACGAACAAAGAAGAGGAAGAAATCTCCTTTCTTATTTTCTGTGATACCGCTTCCTTCATGTGCATTTACCAGAAAGTTTTCCTTTCTCTTTTCTTTTTCTTTTGGGGTGGGGTGTGTGTGTGTGTGTGTGTCTGTGTGTGTGTGTTAAGAACATGCAGTTCATTGAGTCCATGCAATGAACACACTCAGTCGGGGAAGGAAGTTTGGACAGCAACATAGAATTGAATATAAACTGAGAAGCGAGCAGAGCAGCTACAACAGCAGAAGAGGAGAGGAGGATGATGATTTTAAACCCGAGATGAGTAGGACAAGGTCCCAAGATAATGCTAGGTGTGGTCTGGTGAAGCTAGCTGCTAAGCGTTGTTTTGGAGGCTATCAGCAGAACTAATTGAATTTCAGATACAGAGAACAATGCCAGTAACTGAGTAAGCCCCCCCACACCCACACCCCTCCCACTCAACTCTCCCAACCCTCCCTGCTCCATCAAGACCACAGCCATTTCTGTTGTTGACAAAATCCTGGTAGTTTTTTCCATATTTGGTTTATTTACATTTAGACCCAGTTATTGAGCACTTTTATTGGACTGTATTTCTTTATTCTTTAAAGAATGCGAGTTTCTCCATCAGGCTGCATGCATTTCTTTTTATGTTGTGTTTTCTTTTCAGTGTACTACTATGCATAGCTTTGATTAAGAAAAAAAAAATTGTGTATTGATGTAATGGTCAGTGCCATTTGTGTATCATGGTGTTGGAAAGAAATTGCCATTGTGCCTTGAATAGTCCTGCAGGTTTTGTGTGTGTGTGTGTGTGTGTGTGTGTGTGTGTGTGTGTGTGTGTGTGTGTGCATGCATGCAAGCTTGCATGTGTGTGAAGGTTTCGTATGATTTTATGGTTTGTCTGTCATGCTATGCTTTCCTTCTCTTTTTTTTTGTGATGTGTTTATGGGTGGGTTTATGGGGCTGGCTTGGTTATATACAAAAATAATTTATTCACATCATTTTATCTTTTAATTAACTCATTTGTTTAGTTAATTATTTCGTTGTAATTGGAGTCCCTGTGCCATGAAAATCACTCGAACTCAGATCGGTGAAAGCTGTGTTAGTGCCATTATGATTAAAATGGTTTTAATTGGCATGTTCTCTGTTTTCTTGACCATATCATCATGTGCATGAATTGTCTCTAGACAGACAGAGAAAAGGAGAGAGAGTTTTCCTGTACATCAATTTGACAAGAGTTATTTGTGGAAATAAAAAATGTATACAAAAAAAAGTTCAGAGAGAACCAAGACATTCAGAAAACCCTCCATGCTTCCACAATAAAGAAGAAGAAGAAGAAGAAAAAAAAAGCTAAATGAAAAACAGTGTAGCGGGTGTCAAGGCTATTAACAATACTGATATGAAATATTCTTCATTATTTGGTTCATCTCAGCACTTCAATCAAATCAAGTTTGATCTTTTCCTCATTTTATGTTGATGAAAAAGAAAACTTCAGAGTTAGCCTGTACAGCATTAATTTTGATTTTAGTTCAGTGGAGGAAAGGACAGTCTTCCACAAAGTGATGGACAGGCGCGCTTACTTTTTGTTATTGTTAGTGTTGGCATCATCCTCTCAATGTAGAGTGCTAATCAATCTCAGCAAACATGAATTTTGAAATGGTTCAGATTACATTTATCTCGCAAAGAATTTAAAATATATTTCATACTGTTTGTGAATGGATGGTGGGGAAGGAATCTTTGAATATGTGTGTGTGTTGTGTAGATGGTGGGTGACTGGGCAGCTGTGTGAGACAATCAGCATGTAGTATTGTATGGGATCATAGCCAAGACTTCATACATCAGTTCTTCCATTGCTCAGATGGAGAGGGGATATTGTCTCCGTTTAGCCTTTGGCATTAAATTGTATTTCTTGTCTGTATTTGTATATTGTTTATTTGCTTTAAAAATATTTGTTTTCTACTTTTTGTTTATTTTTTAAGATATATCTTTTTTATGTATTCTTATAAGACTTGCATAGATTAAATGCATATAGGATGGAATGAATTGTACTGAAAGGTGATCCTTGAAAATCTTTTGTGTTAAAATCTAATCTAGTCAGTTGCTCTAAATTGAAATGTTTGAAACTTGTTACTCATTTTCTCACAGTAATGCATGGTCACAATATTGTAACATTGTCAATGACGCCCCCAATACTTGATGAAATGGATTGCCGAACAAAGGCATTGATTAAAAAGAAGAAATGATGTCATGACAGCATTGTTATGTGTGTGTGTGTGTGTGTGTGTGTGAGAGAGAGAGAGAGAGCTTTCAAGACCTATTCTGCACAGGTCAGCATCACATCCCCCACCAACCCACGATCACACCACTCACTGCCCCCTTCCACACACTCCTCTCTCAGTATTATTATTATCATTATTGGTTTGTTTTATTTTATTTTAGGAAATGTTGTGAGTGGCATAAATGTATCAGTTCATGAGCTTTGATACTTCTCTCCCTACCTTTCAGAAAGTGACTACAGTCATTTACTGAAACAGTGAATGAAGGAGAGTATTTACTTATTCTCTCGTTTTTTTGGTTTTTTTTTGTGTGTGTGTGTGTGTGTGTGTGTGTGTGCGTCTTTGGAGCTTTTTTCATTTCTGAATTATATTCTTACGGTTAGGAAACCCTGCTCAACAATTCTGCTCATTTTCTATCATGGTGCATATTTTACACCATTCATTGTTTTTTTTTGTTTTTTTTTTAGATAAATTTAAAAATGACTGACACTTTTAGCAAATTTTTGATGAACAATGAAGAGCTGGTTGTAGTGTTCGCCGTAGCAATCACCCAATATTGAATATCTTCCTACGCTACAGTGTGTGTATGTGTGTGTGTGTGTGTGTGCATGCGCGCGTTTGTTGTCATGTTGTCAATGAATGGTTTAAAAAGCCACTTGTAATGTCTTTAATAAAAATGTCACATCGTCATGGCATTGAAGCAGGCGGCCACCAGCACGGTTTTGAGCATCAGACAATAAGCTGGAGATCGTGCTGTTTCACTGGTGTTACCACTGTTGTATCAGCGTAAGGCCTGACTAAGCACGTTGGGTTACGCTGCTGGTCAGGCATCTGCTTGGCAGATGTGGTGAAGCGTATATGGATTTGTCCGAACGCAGTGACGCCTCCTTGAGCTACTGATACTGATACTGTATCAGCGTATTCTTCATCCACGATCCCTCCCGCTTTACCCCGCGTCACCTGACCACAGAACTCTCGGAGCAAAAAGGTGACAAATAACGCCTTCATTCTCAAACGTCGCGGGAAGCCAGTGGTTGTGATTCTAGCCGTTTGGGTTGGAGGTGCAAGGCTACATCATGCCTTTCTGGCATAATATAGCACGTGCTAAATTCATGTCGTTTTGGCTCAAAGTATTTTCGTTATTGTATCAGAGTGGATGAAAATGTCTCTGATATTTATTTCAAATTCCATCCTCCATCTTCCCAGTTTCCCCCAACTCACCATTTACCCTTCCCCCCTCCTCTCCCAAACGATGATATTTAAATGTAAAAATCAGTACTCTAACAAAATGTCCGCGTTCACCAGTATGTGTGACAGGACATTAAACAAAGTTCCTCGTCCTCTGTGAAAACATTTTTAATGTGATATGTTTGTTCACTCATTCGAACAAGGATTTAGAGAAGAAATTCAACACTGAATGATTGGTGTATTCTTTTGTGTCTATCCAAATCGAAACAAGACAGGTCCAATAGCCGAGTGGTTAAGTGTTGGACTTTCAATATGATGGTCCCGGGTTCGAATTTCGGTAACGGCGCCTGGTGGGTAACGGGTGGAGGCAGAAGATCAAATACGCACGTTAAAGATCCTGTAATCCATGTCAGCGTTCGGTGGTTATGGAAACAAGAACATACCCAGCATGCACACCCCCGAAAACGGAGTACGGCTGCCTACATGGCGGGGTAAAAACGGTCATACACGTAAAAGTACACTCGTGTACATACGAGTGAACGTGGGAGTTGCAGCCCACGAACGAAGAAGAAGAAACAAGCCTTTACTAGTTGATCAACTGGGGGTTTAAGTTTAATGATGGCACCTTTATCACGTGATGAACATACCCGGCATGCCCCCCACTCTCTTCGAGTACATGGCGGGGGGTAAAAACGGTCATACACGTAAAAGCCCACTCGTGTACACATGTGAACTTGGGAGAGCCACTCGGTTTTTGGATTTGTATCACTAAATCAAATCAAAATGTTTCGTGTTGTGCACGCAGTGCTGGCATGAAATGCTTACCTCTCCCCCAGCCCTGCCCCATCCCCCACCCCTTCTTCTTCTTCTCCTTCTGCGTTCGTGGGCTTCAACTCCCACGTTCACTCGTATATACGCGAGTGGGCTTGTATGACCGTTTTTACTCCGCCATATAGGCAGCCATACTCCGCTTTCGGGGGTGTGCATGCTGGGTATGTTCTTGTTTCCATAACCCACCGAACGCTGACATGGATTACAGGATCTTTAACGTGCGTATTTGATCTTATGCTTGCGTATACACCGAAGGGGGTTCAGGCACTGGCAGGTCTGCACATATGTTGACCTGGGAGATCGTAAAAATCTCCACCCTTTACCCACCAGGTGCCGTCACCGTGATTCGAACCCCGGGACCCTCAGATCGAAAGTCCAACGCTTTAACCATTCGGCTATGGCGCCTGTCCCCCACCCCCTCAAAAACAAAAACAAAAAACAACAACAACAACAACAAAAAAGGTAGCAAGTGAGCAACGCAGTTCTTGTGGCAGAGAAAGGGACCGCATTCAACATGTTTTCTGGCACTGGGAAACCACAAGACGTTTGAGGGGAGCTTCCGAATTGTTCTTATAATAGAAATAATGTTCACATCTAACAAATTTTCATAACGTCTCATATTTTTTGGTGAAAGTGACTCACTTACTCGCGCGAGCGAGCGTGCGAAGTTCGTGTGTGTGTGTGTTTGTGTGTGTGTGTGTGTGTGTGTGTGCGTGCGCGCGTGCGAGCCTGGTGTCTTGAGGCTTGTATATCACACACAAATATGAAAGTACTGAATATCGGATGGCGCATAGTACTGTATTGCCACCAGTTCGATCAGTCAGGTAAATACTTTGATATTCAAATCAAATCAAATCAAATCAAAAACACATGATCATTTTTGATTTGATTTGAATATGAAAGTACGATACAGTACTGTACGCCATCCATTATTACTGACCACCATGATGGTGGCATTGTGCATGGAGGGACAATCCCAATGTAGGGCATTCAGACACAACAAGACTGCACATACAGGTATATATGTGTTGATCTGGGAAAAGTGAAAATCCGATCTCTGCTCGTAACCCACCAGGCTCCGTGACGAGGGCTGAACCAAGGAGTGAAGGACCCAGAGATTGAAAGTCCAACTCGTTTACTCCGAACACTCGGTTAACGCGCCTGTCAAAATCACTGTCGCTCAAGCTCTGTCTTTAAACACAATACTGGATAAAGACGCCATACACGACTGCAGAACTAATTATCTGTATGTCTGCTTGCATATCGGTCTGTCTGTCTGTCTGCCTGTCTGTTCAGTACTACTTATTTCCTGAGTTTCTGTACAGGTTGGCACTTTCACTTGTTTTCTTTGCAATACCCCCACTCCCACACACCCCCACCCCCTACCGACTGCAGAAATAATTGTCTGTTAATATTATTTTCCAACGTTTCTGCACAGGCTAGTACTTTGAATTCGGCAAAGTCCTAATTTAGCATCCCAAATAATTGCACGTACTTTACCGGCAATTTTTATGCATGTGTGAAACAATATTACCATGAGTCGATGTTGTAACCCATTTTCAGTAGATTTTGACTATTATTTTGTACGTTATTTTACTCAATTTTGATGCGGATTCAGTCACTAAACTAACGTGCCACCACCTGGCTTTTTCCGTTTCTCTTCCCACACACCATGGAAATGTAACCAAAAGGTGTAATAAATCAGGATGCTAAAACTGTTTCCTTTACTCCAGTCAGACACCCCTTCCCTTGCTCTACCCATTGTTTCATCACTTTACAACGATGGAATATCTTTGATTTCTTCGTCTGTTGTTGGTCACTCCAGTGAGAAATTGCATGACATTTTCGAAAATGACTTCCCTTGGATATATTTTTGTACGTAGAATATTTTTGCAGCTGTTTTTCAGCTCGTTCTCTTTCTGTATTTGAAATTAAAATAATAAAGTGCAAAGGACATGATACACTGTTTTTGAATAAAACTCTGCAATAAAGTTAAAGAAGAAAACAAAGCTGAAGTTAAATATCTTATCTACAAAACGAAGTTTATTTGGGAAACAGTTCTCAATTTCTATAGGGGATTTCATTCTGCACAAGGCAGCCTCAAAACGATTTATTTTACAGTGAGCGATGTAGGGTTCTTTTACTGTTGAATGTGAAACTGTAATATGCAGCACGTCTGAGATTGTCTTGCTGTGATAATATCAGCTGGTGTGAATGACAACCCAACCTTGGACTACATGTGACAGCTCACATGGCAGGTGCAAGAAGAACCATATGCACAAAAAGCCCACTGGTATATTCACGTGAACGTGAGAGTTGCAGCCCACTAATGAAGAAGGAAGAAAGAACAAAAAAGGGGGAAGTCTTATTTACTAGCATGTTAAAATAAGTAGTCCATGAAAAATTATCATAAAATCAAAAATTTCTGTATTGGTGCAGTGTACTGGTGTCACACACATAAACTGAACCCCACTTCAACTTTGCAGGAATGTTGTTCTTTTGGTAGAAAACAGAAGAAAAAAAAACTGCAACATATCCGTCAGACAATGTGTGTGTGGTGTCTTTACGGTTTTATATTGCATACAAATACAAAAGTGTTATATCTTCCTGACTCTACCATTACTGACCACCGGTCAGCCTGTTGGAGGTAGTCCACGAGAGGACCTGTTCACCAACAGCACACACACAAACATATATATATATATAGATAGATATATAATCTCTGTAGCGCTTTTCATTATCAAGTTTCGGCCTGTCTCATGCACTAATGATGTCTTGGTCTTTGGCCTCTGTTCTGCAGTTGAAAAGAACGCTTTACTTAGATCACATGGACCTGCGTATACATAATGCAGAAAGCAGTTTTTTTCCCTGGAAGTCTTTTTTTTCCCGGCATGTTGTTTGTATCAATTTTGTAATGGGAGTTTTTTTTTTCAGGAAAAAATCCACGGGGAGGTACTTTTTCGATAGATAAAAACACTGGATGTTTTTTTGTTTTTTTTTAGACGTGTGCGCCCCTCCCCCGTCCCCCCCTACAACAGCAACAAAACTTTGCAAATAAAAATGGACCAAAGGTTTTCTGGAAGTGCGAAACTAGAAGTTTATGGAGAGCATTCAAATGCACGCACATATGTATGTATGTGTGTGTATGTGTGTGTGTGTGTGTGTGTGTGTGTGTGTGTCTGTTTGCTTGTTGTCTTTATGGATGTATATCACATACAAATACAAAAGTTCATGCCTACCAGACTCTACCGTTACTGACCACTGTGACGAGGACAGAACCAAGGAGTGAAGGACCCTCGCATTGAAAGTCCAGCACTCCAACCACTCGGCTAACACACCCTTTTAGCATTTCTGCCGCTAGTCTCTGCGTGTCGGTTCCATTAAAAGCACAGCATTGGATGATAGGACAATGCACGACTGCAGAGCGAACTGTTTCTGTCTGCTTGTCTGTTATGTTAAAATTTATTTGTAAAGTTTTTACATTTGTTGGTATTTTTTTTTAACTTGTTTGCTTTAATAAGGCCTGATCAGTGCGTTGGGTTATGCGAAAGCCACGACTATGCTGGGGTTTCCGCCCCCCCACCAACCCCCCAACCCCCCTTGCCCACCACCCCAGCAGATGTCGTTTCGTGTATATGGATCTGTTTGCACGCTCTGACACCTTGAAACTGAAACCGAAACAGTTTCCTTCACCTATTACCTCCTCCCCTTTACCTTGCCCAAACCACTGTTTCACCCCTCTTTAACGAATGAAGTCACTTTGTGGTCTGAATTCTTCGTCTGTTATTGGTCACCACAGCTGCGAAATTACGTGTCATTTTCGAAAATTACTTCCCTTTGATAGTTTTTGTAAGCAGAATATTTGTCAAGGTGATTTTCAGCTTGTTATCTTTCTGTATATATGAAATTGGAAAATAAATTGAAAGGACGTGATATATTATTCATAAATGAAAATCTGTATGTGACTTAAAAAGCAAAATACAAAGTTGAAGTTCAGTGTCTTATCTATAAGATGAAGTGTATTTGGGAAATATTTTTCAGTTATATTCATACTCTGAGGCAATAATATGCAACCTCTATCATTAATACGAAAGAGATGCACTTTCATTTTAGTGAACGTCAACTGTAACAAACAACAGGCCAGAAATTGTTCTGTTGTTTTATTATAGATAGCAAAGTGAATGTCAACTCAGATGAGTTATGTATTAGAATTTGCACAAGGAACTGGCAGAGATGATGCAGCCAATTTTTACCGATGATGCCTCTTCAAAAATATATTAAGACGTAAAGAAGAAATGATTGTGTCCACACATGAAGCATGAAACTAAAAAAA
This sequence comes from Babylonia areolata, assembly GCF_041734735.1. Lineage (NCBI taxonomy): Eukaryota > Metazoa > Mollusca > Gastropoda > Neogastropoda > Buccinidae > Babylonia > Babylonia areolata. The sequence continues at coordinate 12,824,164 of NC_134882.1, forward strand.
ACAAAAAACAAACAAACAAAAAAAACGAAGAAAGAAACAAACAACAACCAAAAACAAGAGAGGCAAGGCGTTCAAGACTCACTTGTGGTACACTTAAAAAAAAAACTAATCGTTAAACTGTGTTGTGTATTTGTTATTATAAAGTTCGTGTTTAAAACAAAGAAAAAAGAAATTCTAACCAGATTCGATCCCTAAACTGCCTTATCTATTACACTATCGTGGCTCCTTCATTGACGTTCTAAAATTTAACATTTGAACATACTTTTTAAAGGGGCGATAAATTAATTGCGGTATTCGCAGTGAGAACGCTGTTTAAATCATATTATTCTGTTGTACTTGGGCATTCAAAAAATCTTTAAGGGCAATAAAAAATTCTTTTTAATGGCTATCGCCGCAATCACACTGCAACATTTAGCCGTTTTAACTAGATGTACAAGTTTAGTTACACCCGCCGGGAATGTGGTACGTCGGTCGATTCAATTTCTCTTTTATGTTCATTATAGTTTTAAAGTTGATATGAAAATTTAGTATTTTGTTAAACTAATAACATGTAGAGCCAAGTACAAGTACTTCTAAACGTTGTAAGAAGTGAAAAGGACTTCATTTTGAGAAAAGTCAAGACTGGAAATTTTTTCGTTTCATCGTGATAAGTTGAGGGTATTAACTCGCATGGTTTACAATTTTTAACTGTGAATTCCAACTGAATCTGTGGATATTTTTATGGCAGTTTGGGGCATAATCCAGTAGGTGATGAGGCGTTCACAAATCTTTCTCAGAATAAATATTTACCGGTCTCCTTCTCCAACTTTCCATCACATGTTATCGTGTATTGTCCATTGAATATAGGATTGAACAGGCAGGTCAACAACTTGAAACAAAATGGCGTTGTTCGCGAAGAATATGAGCACGCGCTTTGAATGTGTATAAATATGTGTATGCAACTGATTTTTGCCCATGACTTTCAGGGCTCAGCCAACAGATCTGTAATGTCCACTCGTCGTGTTGATTTTAGTATTTTCCTAAAAAGACCACTTGGGTGAATGAACATAGTGAAAGCCCTGTACACTGAGAGTAAAACACACAAGCTTTTCATGTATTGAGTATAATTTCAAAATGTAATGTTTAAGATGAGAAAGATCAGTTTAAAGTAAATTAAGTCCCCTAGCATTAATTACAGAGTAATTTCCCTTTTTTACTATCTGCACCAAAACGTTTGCAAAATACATAAAACTTCCATGCTTTGTTCCTATTTTTATGCCTAATTTGGTGTCAACTGACAAAGTATTTGCAGAGAAAATGTCAATGTTAAAGTTTACCACGGACACACACACACACACACACACAACCGAACACCGTGTTAAAACATACTTTGTTTACACAAATGAGTCAAAAACCTCTTCATGGGAGTGGGGTTTTTTATATTCTTTTTTTTCCCTTGTACAAACACACATCCTCACCCCAGGGAATTAACACCACTGCTTGGTAATAGAAATGCTCCTCAGGAAAAAGAAAAAAAATGCCACAGATTGTTGTTAGACCCCTGTGTGTATGCGTGCGTGCACGCGTGCATGATGCATGTATGCAGTTATAGATATCGTTTTGGTCTTATAGAAGGGGATCCATTAAGTCTTATACGTCATATAAGTCAGATACTGGCTGTGCCCTTTCCCGTCTCATTGCCGTGGATGCTGACTATGTGTGAGCTGTGTATCAGTATCAGTAGCTCAAGGAGGCGTCACTGCATTCGGACAAATCCATATACGCTACACCACATCTGCCAAGCAGATGCCTGACCAGCAGCGTAACCCAACGCACTTAGTCAGGCCTTGAGAAAAAAAAGAAGAAAAAGATAAGCTTACATAAATAAATAAATAAATAAATAATAATTATGATGTAAAAAAAGGTAGTAGTAATGACAATAATATAATAATAATAATAAATAATTAAATAAATAAGACAACAATGATGATAAATAAGCAAATAAATGTAAAACATGAAGACACACATTCACACATACACCCACACATGCATAACAGATATGCACCAAACATGCAGTTTCACAGTTATAAAAGCACAGTCAAATACATATAAATGTACATGAGCTCCAACACACACACCACACATTACCCTGCACCTCCTCTACCCCCCTCCTCAACACACTCATTTTTAGTCTGTGTATCGCAGCTTCCACGGCAAACACACACACACACACAGATGAACGCTTACTTGTACACGCACACACACACACACGCCCATATCTCCCACCCCCAACCCCACACACATATATACAAAGATATATATAATATATACGTTTCAATATCCTGTTGCTCCCACAGTGTAGGCATGCAAACACTTACATACCTCATCCTCTACCCCATCTCCTCCCTGCACCCCCACCTCCCCCTCACACACTCACACACACACATGCACAGAACTCTCCTGACACTTTTGTACACTTACACTCTCACGCATGCACAAACACACTCAAAAACACAGACCCACACATACACACAAACACACACATACACACACACACAGGCTGCCACTGATTGGCCACAAGAGGGATGGGAAAAGATCTCTGATGCCAAGACCGTGGCGTCTAGTGTGTTGCTCAGTCTATTGTATTTGGAAAAGCCGACAGAGACTCTGTTCCGTTTTGAAGAAATTTGCGCAATGTTGGTTTGGAAATGATGCCGATATTTGTTTGATTTGCAAAGCATCGTGCTGTACCTTTCATGTTAGACTCACGGCCGCTCCCTCTCTCTGCTTTTATTTCTTTGAGGCGATCGATGGTGTGATGGCCTTGTACCTGTTCTTTTTGATATTCTTTGACTTTTCTGAGGACTTCCGATTTTCCTAGATGTAGGCCGCTCGTTGGTGTTGCGTTACCAGCAAGTCTGTCAGCTCGCTCATTTCTCTTAACTCCTGCATGTCCCGGGCAGTATGACCATGTGAGTTTTTTAATCTGAAAGTTGCGCATTGCCTTATGCCACTCTGGGCTTCCCATTCCGTTTTCAATTTTCTGTATGAGGTTCATTGAGTCGGTTAGAATCATGGCATGTTGGTTTCCGGGCGTATGGATGGACGATAGCCACTGGAGGGCATGTGTCACAGCTTCAACTTCCATCGTCAGGCTGGAGGTTGTGACTTTGTAGGCAGCATTCTCTTCCCTAACTGTTTTTCCATTTTGTTTCGCAGTGAATCCCCAACCGGATTGGTCTTTGTTGACTGAGCCATCTGTGTATATGATGATGTCCTCTTCTTTACTGTTTTCTTCTATGAGTAGCTTCACTTCCGCATCAGTTTTGCCCTCTGGCCATTCCCGACAATGTCTTCCTAGAGTGGGTGAAATGGCTGTGTTGAATAGATGGTTGAGGTTTTCGGGATTTTTCTCCCATTCTTTTGTTTCTTTCAGGTCTTGTAGTCGGCATACTAGCTGGATTGTGTCTTCTGCTTGCCCCATCCATGATCTTCCTCGTCCTAGACGGCTGCCTTTTGGTTCTTTGACTGCGTCATGCAGTGGGTTTTGAGGGTTTTCTAATGCTTTGAAGTAGGTCTTGACCTGTTCTAACTTGTTTCTGGCCTGCACTGAAGGAAGGTCAAGCAGGTATCGCATGGTTTCTGTGGGCGTGTCTTTTGTTGTTCCAAGGATCAGTCTCATAGCTTCATTTTGAACTCTTTCTAATTTTAAGAGGTTGCTTTGAGACGGTGTTGTTAGCCCAAGTCCGTAGTCGATCACACTGAGGACGAGTGATTGGTATAGCAGGAAGAGGTGGCGTTGTTCAATACCTTTGGTTGCCATTGCCTTTAAGACTGAAAGGCCCTTTTTGCATTCGAGAATAGTATTTTCCGTATGTTTTCTGAAGGTCAGCATCCTGTCGAGGTGTATTCCTAGGTAGCGTAGGCATTCAGTTTTCTCGATCTGAATCCCATCGAATGACACAGAAGGTGGTGATTTGCTCGCGGTTCTGTTGTTGAGGGTGCACAGTAACGTTTGGGCTTTCGCTGGATTGATGGAATTGAACCCCAGTCTCCCGCGTGACAGGCGGGGATACTGACCACTATACTACCGAGGAGCTGTATAGTGCGTCTCTACTGCTTGGTATTCACCTCATGTGCTGTTCACTTTAGCATCTTGCTGTCAACTGTTTTAAAGGTGTAGGTCTCATTTTGAACGACAGCATGTTCAATAAAAAAGAAAAGGATCTTGCTAAAAGCACCTTAATCTTGCCATTCTTTCTATGGGCCTGTGAAAATGTTCAACAACGCCAACGGCACAAATTTGCTTATATCTCTGTGGCGCTTTTCATCATCACGTTGCTTCCTGTCTATGCATAAGCAATATCTTGGTCTTTGGTCTGTGTTCTGCAGTCTATACATCATGCAGAAAGCACAGTTTTCCTCCCCGGAAGTTTTTTTTTTCTGCTTGAGGTGAGTGTTAATTTCTTAATGGGAGTGGGATTTTTTTGCAAGAAAAAATCCGCAAGATTTTTCTTATGGGCAAAATCACTGGATGGATGTTTTATTTTTTCTGTCTTTTTCTTCCTACAACAACAACAAAATTTTGCAACAAAAAAGGGACCACTGCAGGTTTTCTGGTAGTGCGAAACTACAAGATGTTCAAGGAGAGCTTCCAAATTGTTGTTAAAAAGAAGGTTTGTCACATGTGAAAGATTTTCGGTATGTGTCATACCTGTAAATGGAAATGATTCAGCTACCACACACATACAGACACAGTGTGTGTGTGTTTGTGTGTGTGTGTGTGTGTGTGTGTGTGTGTGTGTGTGTGTGTGTGTGTGTGTGTGTGTGTGTGTGTGTGTGTGTGTGTGTGTGTGTGTGTGTGGTGTCTTTACGATTTTATATCACATACAAATACAGAAGCGTTATATCTGCCTGACTCAGTCTACCATTACTGACCACCGGTCAGCTTGTGAGATGTTTAACTTATGTATACCTATTTGATATTCTGCACATGTACGCACGTTATGAGGATTCACACACTATAGGTCTGCATATATTTATGTTGACTAGGGTAACCTGGAAAATCGGATCTCCACTCTTAACCCACCAGGCGCCGTGACGAGGGTTGACCAAGGAGTGAAGGACCCACAGATCCAATACATCAGCCATCGGCTAACACGCCCTTTTTACATTTCTGTCGCTCAGTCTCTGCATGTCTGTTTCTTTATGAGTACAGCACTTGATGACAGGATAGCAAGAACTGCAGAACCAATTGTCTATCTGTCTGCATGTCCGTTTGTCTGTTATGTTAATGTTAATTTCCAAAGTTTTCGCACTGGTCAGGATTTCGTAACATGTTTCTCTTTTAACTTCTTTCCTTCCATAAGGCCTCATCAGCGCGTTGGGTAATGCGAAGGTCAGGAATCTGCCCGTTTTATTTTCTTTTCTTTTCTATTTTTTTTCCTCTCTCTCTCCAGCAGATGTGTTTAAGTGTATGTGATCTGTCTGCATGATCTGACACCTTGAAACTGAGAATGAAACTGAAACAATTTCCTTTACCCCATTACTTCTCCCCCTCCCCCTCGCCCTCACCCTTACCACTGTTTCATTCCTGTCAAACAAATGTTGCGTCTTTGTTGTCTGATTACTTTGCTAACGGTCACCCTCGCTGAGAAATCACGTCATTTTCGAAGATCACCTCCCTTGGATATATTTTTTTTGTAAGTAGAATATTTTGCTAGCTGATTCAGTTCGTTCTCTTTCTGCTTATTTGAAACTAGAAAAAAAATTAAAGAACGTGATGCATTAGTTAAGATAAAAGTGTTTATTTTGGATTAAAACTTGAGAAGAAAACTAAGCTAAGTTCAGTGTCTTATCAATGCAATGAAGTTTATTTCAGATATCAGTTTTCAATAAAGTAGTGGTTTTGGAGTTGTGATCGTTAGATTGTTAAACTTAGTTCTATCATACTTGTTAGCCTACATGTAAAAGGTAATTCTGATTTCCACGTATTCTGTAACAAACAGCACATTAAATGTACTGTCGTTGTAAGTACTAATGAGAATAATATCTCAAAGTTATGCCATTGGTTTGTTGATATATTCTGGACGATGTATGATGGCATTCAATTGCTCTGTTAAAAATGATGTAAGCTTAACGATTTCACAAACCAATGCTTAATATGTCTTTAAAAGTTGTTTAAAATTTAAGATGATGAAATCGGAGTGCTCAGTCTTGAGGCACTAAACAATGAAAATATTCCTCAAGAAAAAGAAACACTGGCTGAGATTGTTAGACATCGTGTGTGCGTGTGCATGCTCGCGCAGGCATAGATATCGTTTTAGCCGATGAAAGGGGTTTAAGTCTTGTCGACCTTGCTTGTCTGTGAATGGTACTGGCTGTGGAGAATTTCTTCCCCTCCTTGCTGTAGCTGCTGTCTGCGTGTGAGCTGTACACTGTCTGTGCATCTTTAATGTTTTTTCACCTCTCACTTTGACATGCTGACAACGGTTTTCAGTGCGTAGGTTTCATTTTGAATGACAGCATGTGCAATAAGAATGGACCATTCTGATGCGCCTTGATCTTGCTATCCTTTCTATGGGGGTGTCCAACGGGTACACAAGCTTTTAATTATCACTTTCTTTGCCTGTCTAGTGCACTAGCGATGTCATTGTCTTTGGTCTCTGTTCTACACTTGAAAAGAACGTTACAGATCGGACGGACATGTCTGTATTATATTGGATTTTTTTGACATGCTGCTTTGAATTTGACAATACTCGCATAATTTGCATCCGAACTTTTAGGTATTTTGCAGGCTTGTTGATGATACCCTAAGGTTACTGTGTTAAAATTTTCAATGAATTTGGTTTCTCCGTCACTGAGAAAATACTTGTAAAAAAGCGGTTCACTTTTTTTTGGAACACCCGATAATCTTATATCATGCAGAAAGCACAGATTTTTTCCTGCGTGAGGCGAGTGTTAATTTCCTAATGGCACGGGGAGTTTTTTTCCATAGGCAAAAAAACACTGGATGTGTTTTTGTTTTTTTTCTAGAAGTCTTTTTCCCTCCCTACACCGGCAACAACATTTTGCAACAAAAATGGGACCACAGCGAACTTGTTTTCTGGCAGTGCGAAACTGTAAGACGGTTGTGGAGAGCTTCCAAACTGCTGTAAAAAAAAAAAAAAAAAAAAAAAAAAAAAAGATGTCACATCCAACAGATTTTTGGCATGTGTCATACGTTTTAGTGGAAGTGATTCATTGTGTAACACAGACACACACAGACGCACAGACACACACACACACACACGCGCGCGCGCGTTGATGTATATGCGTGTGTGTGCTGGGTGTCTTGAGGCATGAATATCACACACAAATACAAAAGGAACACATTTCCCTGACCGTGACCTGGTAATACAATATGCTATTTCTGTCCTTTCTGGTCACCAGTTAGCATATGAGATCTGTAACTTATGTATTTAATCTTCCGCACGTTTACACCCGTGTAGGGGATTCAGACACTAGACAACTGGTCTGCACATCTCTATACTGGACTGGGAACTCTGAAAATCCGATCCTCTCCCTTAACCCATTGGCGCCGTAACGAGGATTGAACCCAGGACCCTCAGACTAAAAGTCCGACACTCCAACCACTCGGCTAACGCGTCAGTGTGTGTTTCTTTCGCTCAGTCTCTGCAAGTCTGTTTCTTTAAAAGTACATCACTGGATATTTGGGACGATAAATGACTACAAAACTTACGGTCTGTCTGCCTGTCTGCTCGCGTGTCTGCCGGTCTGTCCGTCTGCCTGTCTGTCACTATTCATTTCCCAAGTTTCTGCAGAGGCTGGCATTTTCGTTTGTTTTCTTTACACCCCCCACCCCCCTCCTCCCTTACCCCCCCCCCCCCCCCTCCCCCGGCCCCCTCTGTCCTGCCCGTTGTTTCATCACTCTCCAAGAAAATTAAGAGTCTTGCATGTCCGATTCTTTCGTCTGTTGTAGGTCACCCCAGCTGAGAAATTACAAGTCATTAGTTTTCGAAGTTGACTTCCTTTGAATGAATATTTATAGCTGACATATATTGCATGCTGACTTCTAGATCGTTAACTTTCAGTTTTCACGGAACTGAAAGAAAAAGTACAAGCAACGTGGTACATTATTTTCAATTAAGACAGGAACTTTTTTTTTCTTTTTAAGCACATTAGGTACTCCCAAATCGGACAATAAACCACTGCAGAACTACTTGTATATCTGTCTGTCTGTTATTGTTAATATTAAATTTTCACATTTCCATCACTCGTCAACTCTACAGAGCTCCCCCTCGGAACATCCAGGACTCGCCCGGAGTGATCAATGCAAGCCTTCAACGAACAAAGACCCGAACCCCGACCAAACCGACCTTCAACAGGTTGTTAAACTCAACTCCACCTCAGTCTCCAACACTCAGTCTCCAGCGAACAAAGAGTCTTTTGAAAGCTGCATGTCAACACCCAACACACACACACACACACACACACACACACACACACACACACACACACACAAGAAGACATTTTCGATGCCCATCTTGAGTCTCAATTCAACGTGTTGACATTCAGGTCGGGTCAGGTAGTGTCAGTGTCAGATAGATCCCTTTCTCTCCCCCACCACCCCTACCCCCTCACTTTACTGGGATGATTAATCCCGTCAACCATACCACCACGAGGAGAGTGTCCACACACACACACACACACACACACACACACACACACACACACACACTCACTTAAAACACTTCTGGAGAAAAGACTTTAAGTTGAAGATATATCTCTCTGTCTGTCTGTCTCTGTCTCTCTCTTCTTCTTCTTCCTCTTTTTGTTCATTTTCGCTTCTTTAGCTTTATTCTTTAGGGCGAGGGCTGGATGTAAAAAAGCATGTTACTTGCTTATCTATTACCCTCGATAATAAAGATTTTGTCTTGTCTCGTCTTCTCTCTCCCTCTCTCTCTCTCTCTCTCTCTCTCTCTCTCATACAAACACACTGTTCAGCCAAACCACGCAAGAAACCTTTGTGTGAGGTCATCGTAGCTAAACTACTGCTGTGTCAATAAAATTTATAGCAGTGAGAACAACACAACTCGGTCATCAGTTACGCAATAGTCCAAGGTTTCGATGTGTGTGCAGTGACAATCGAATTGAAAATCGAGTCGCGTAGAGTCCATGACAAATACTTTTCATACTCGAACCTATTGTGCTCTCTCTGTTTCTCTCTTTGTCTCTGTCTGTCTGTCTCTCTTTTATGTTGTCTCTGTGGTTGCATATCTGTCTCTCACTCTCTTTCTCTGTCCCCCCAATGTCTCTGGTTGTCTGTCTCTGTCTCTCCCCTCTCAGGAGGGGGGTAAGGGGGTTGGGGGGAGGGGGGGGGCTAGATGGTTTTACAAATGAGTTGATATTTGAGCGAGAGGATATGAAATAATTTATCCCTTATTTGATACACTTGTCAATGTTTGTTTGAACTAGGAAGATAATGTTTGTTATAATGTTAATTCATTATTCGTTTTTTTTGTATCATTTGCATCTTCCATGACGTAATGTTTGAGACTCTTTTTTTTTTTTATAAACAAAAATCTCTCTCATCTTTTTTCGAAGTAACCTTTTGCTTCTCTCCCTTTTCCCCCACATGTGCATCTTATGCATATGTGTGTGTGTGTCTACACACACACAACGCGCGCACGCACGCACACACGCACAAACTCACACACACACATACACACACACACACACACACACACACACACACATATATATATATATATATATATATATATATATATATATTGAATGACTTTGTTTCTGCTGCGTTGTTTTTGCGTTTTACACTGCAAGTGAATTTCTCTTATTCAGATGATAAAGCATTCTGTACAAGGGAGGGAGGGAAAATGCGTGTTTTTTTACGTGGTGGTATGAACTTGTACTGCTTACGTCATGAAACCATTTTAGCCCGAGTCTCTCTCTCTCTCTCTCTCTCTCTTTCTCTCTCTCTCTCTCTCTCTCTCTAACGGACAAACTAACAGGTGGTTTGACATACCATACGTTTTAGTAGTCAGATACACAAACACCTGTTCGTGTGCACGCCTCCATTAACACACAAACACAGAGACAGACACACAGACACACAGAAACACAATGAAACAGAGACACAGAGAGACAGAGAAAGACAGAGACAGAGGATTGTTCTAAATCCGGATAGATTTCTACGATGTAGCTTATCAGAGGGGGGGAGGGTGAATGGAGAGATGGGGATGGTGTTGTGGGGGAGGGGGTGGTGGATGTAAACACGTGGCTGATCACTGAATACGACATTGGTAAGTTATGTGTGGTTCGTCCGTCGGGATCGACGAGGACCATCTAGTCATCCTGGGGGTGGGTGGGTTGGGATCTGTGGGTGTACAGGTGACTGGTCAGGCCAATCCGCGCCCGGAAGGTTCTGACGCAGTGTGGACAGGGGATGGTGGCGACGTGTCGGGGACTTGCTGGCACTGCTTTTCCTGGCCTGTCTGCGTTGCTCTGCTGCAGCGATTCTGTTGGCCTCACAGGATTTGGCGCCTTTGTGGACAGCTGAACGCCACTTTGGTCTGTCCATTGCATTCAGCTCCCATGTGTCGTGGCTGATGTTGAAGGCCTTCACACAGAGAGAGAAATACAGGACAGAGAAGTCGACAGAGAAACACAGACTGATATACAGAGAGACTCTCTCTCTCTCTCTGTCTCTGTGTATGTGTCTCTCTCTTTCTCTCTCTCTGTGTCTCTTTCTCTCTCTCTCTCTCTCTCTCTCTCTCTCTCTCTCTGCGTATTGTCCTAATTTCTATAGTTTAATTGTGTAAGCAGTTGAACGCTTATTGCCAATTACGGTAATGTATGCATATCTTGTTATCGCCCCTATGGCCTTAATGAATAAATCATCTGCGTCTGCATCTGCGTCTCTGCGTCTCTCTCTCTGCGACAAAGAGACAGAGAAAGATAGTCACACAGAAACACACAGACGGGACAGGTATGCAAAGGCAGACAAGACAAAGAAATAAATGAACACCCACAGTCAGACTTATCTTGCCTGGCCATGTTCGTTTTTGTTGTTTTTTCATCTTCTTTTTATTTTTTTTAAGTATATATTTTTTTAATATTTTAACTCTTTTACCGCCAGTCAATTTAGAGTGCAAAATTCACTTGTGCTATGAACACAGAAAACATGGCGTCTAAGAATAGCTGGGGATTACCCCTGAAAATAGAAAATATGGCTTATCCTTCCACCGAACATTAAATTAAGAGCAGTAGGTTCATGGATAACAGACCCATGATCTGGTTACCTTTCAGTGACGTGTGTCCTCTACCTAGCTTGTGCATGAATGCGAGTTTGGCGGTGAAAGGGTTAAATCTATAGAAACACAACGTGTGGGGTATCGATACAGATAGTGTACATACAGACTCCGGCCCACCCTGGATCGTCACATACTTTTGTCTTATCATTTTCGATCCCCTTATCCCCCCCCCCCAGCCCCCCAACACCAACCCCCCCCCCTCCACCTGTGGGTTGAGAAGGACTGTAGATCGATAAAATAATGGTGTGTGTAATCCAGTTTAGCAGTGGCGTCGTTGTGGTTAGTTATTGTAGGCGCAGGTATGTTGACAATGTTCGTACGTTTGTGTTTTTAAAGGGTGGTGGTTGATGTGTGTGTGTGTGTGTGTGTGTGTGTGTGTGTGTGTGTGTGTGTGTGTGTGTGTGTGTGTGTGTGTGTGTGTGTGTGTGTGTGTGTGTGTGTGTGTGATCCTTTAAAATTAATTAACGTCTTATTACTTTTGAGTGTTTATATACGTGTAATGAGGGGGCGTGTGTGTGTGTGTGTGTGTGTGTGTGTGTGTGTGTGTGTGTGTGTGTGTGTGTGCGCGCGCGCGCGGGCGTGGGTGTGTGTATATGTGTTTGTTTGTTTTCTTCTTCTTCTTCTTACTCAATTTTCTTTCTCTTCATCCCATTATATTTCTCTACCCCTCATTTTCTTTCTTTCTTTCTTTTTCTTCCCCAAAGCTATCAGTTCAATTGTGTAAAATCCATTGAAAATACAAATATTCATGTGTATGTGTATGTGTGTGTGTGTGTGTGTGTGTGTGTGTGTGTGTGTGTGTGTGTGTGTGCGTGCGTGCGTGCGTGTGTGTGTGTGTGTGTGTGTGTGTGTGTGTGCGGCCGTGTGTGTGTGTGTGTGTGTGTGTGTGTGTGTGTGTGTCCCTCTCTTTCATTCACCTCTTTCTCCCTTCCTCTCCCTTTCTCTCGCTCTCACTCACTCCCCCTCCCCCCCCCCCCCCCTTTCTCCCACCCACGTTCTTCTCCCCACCCCCACCCACCCCCACCTCCATCCCTCTCTCTCCCGCACCGCCCACCTTTCGACGACCTATTCCCCAAACATCGAATGAGAATATGCACACAGTTTTTATTTATTTATCTTTTTTTGTTTTGTTTTTTGTTTGGTTACTTGAAATATGACACGTACTCCATGACGTCAAGCCACTGATCCCCCCTCCCCCCCCCCTCCCCTCCCCTCCCACCAGGTGGAAACCATTTGTTGTGTTATCATCTTGAATGTCTGCTTTGTTGTCAGAGTGTTTTATGCCGGATATAGGATCGTTATTGATTTTTGTCAGTCGTTTTCTCTTGATGTGTCCCTGTTAATATCTCTCTGTCTCTGTCTGTCTGTTTGTCTGTCTGTCTGTCTTTCTCCTCCTCTCTCTCTCAAATGAAAACAACACACGTTTTATTTATATTCATGCTTGCTTGTTTTTTTGTTGTTTTTGTTTTTTCTCTGTTTCATTGATTCGTTGATTTAATTATGTTAATTATGTTTACGTGAACCTCTTCACTTTGAGCTGAGGCCTACATGTGAATAGACCACTCTTATTCTTCCGCTTCTCCCTCCCTCTCTCTCTCTCTCTCCTTCCTCCTGTGTGTGTGTGTGTGTGTGTGTGTGTGTGTGTGTGTGTGTGTGTGTGTGTGTGTGTGTGTGTGTGTGTGTGTGTGTGTGTGTGTGTGTGTGTGTGTGTGTGTGTGTGTGTGTGTGAGGGGGATATTTCGTCCTCGTGATTTATAATTTTACAGAACACAGTGTTTTGAAAGCATAATAAAACACTGACACACACTCACAACGTTCGCATATACATCAACGTGTGTGTGTGTGTGTGTGTGTGTGTGTGTGTGTGTGTGTGTGTGTGTGTGTGTGTGTGTGTGTGTGTGTGTGTGTGTGTGTGTGTGTGTGTGTGTGTGTGTGTGTGTGTGTGTGTGTGTGTGTGAGGGGGATATTTCGTCCTCGTCAATTAGAATTTTACAGAACACAGTGTTTTGAAAGCATAATAAAAAAAACACTGACACACACTCACAACGTTCGCATATACATCAACGTGTGTGTGTGTTTGTGTGTGTGTGTGTGTGTGTGTGTGTGTGTGTGTGTGTGTGTGTGTGCCCCTCCCCCCCCCTCTGTCTCCGTCTCTCTCTCTCCCTCTCTCAGTATTTCATCTACTCATCGATCGACCCTTACCTTAGCAATACACGCACGCACACGTATCGATACGAGCACTTGAAATATGACAGATACCCGTGGCGACCACCACCTTCGTTCCCTCAGTCCCCCCCCCCCCCCCCCCCACCCCCCTACCTCTCCCCTGATCTACTATGTAGGCTAAGACCTTGGTTGTATTATCTAGAACTAAGGCACGGTGACAGATCAAACGTTGTTTGTACATTGTTTGAATCGGACGGGGATAGGATTCGTGTGTATCTGACGGTATGTCTATATAAGTCTGTGTGTCTGGCTGTGTGTCTATCTGTCGGTCCGTCTGTCTGTCTCTGTGTGTCTGTCTGTGTGTCTGTCTGTCTCTGTCTTTATCTATCTCTGTCTCTGTGTGTCTGTCTGTCTTTCTTTCTCTAGTTCTGTGTGTCTGTCTGTCTCTATCTATCTCTGTCTCTGTGTGTCTGTGTGTCTGTCTCTGTCTTTCTCTAATTCTGTCTGTCTCTGTGTGTTTGTGTGTCTGTCTGTGTGTCTGTCTCTGTCTTTATCTATCTCTGTCTCTGTGTGTATGTCTGTCTGTCTGTCTCTGTCTTTCTCTAATTCTGTCTGTCTCTGTGTGTCTGTCTGTGTGTCTGTCTCTGTCTTTCTCTATCTCTGTCTCTCTCTGTGTGTGTGTGTCTGTCTGTCTCTGTCTTTCTCTAATTCTGTCTGTCTCTGTGTGTCTGTCTCTCTGTCTGTCTCTGTCTTTCTCTATCTCTGTCTCTGTGTGTCTGTCTGTCTTTCTCTAATTCTGTCTATCTGTCTCTCTCTGTCTTTATCTATCTCTGTCTCTGTGTGTCTGTCTTTCTCTAATTCTGTCTGTCTGCCTGTCTGTGTCTCGCTCGTTCTCGTCATATGTGTCTGTCTGTTTGTCTCTGTCTTTCTCTAATTCTCTCTGTCTGTCTGTCTCTGTCTTTGTCTATCTCTGTCTCTGTGTGTCTGTCTGTTTGTGCCTGTCTTTCTCTAATTCTGTGTGTCTGTCTGTCTCTGTCTTTCTCTAATTCTGTCTGTCTGTCTCTGTCTTTATATCTATCTCTGTCTGTCTGTCTGTCTCTGTCTTTATCTATCTCTGTCTGTCTCTGTCTTTATCTATCTCTGTCTCTGTGTGTCTGTCTGTCTTTCTCTAATTCTGTCTGTCTGTCTGTCTCTGTCTTTATCTATCTCTGTCCCTGTGTGTCTCTGTCTTTCTCTAATTCTGTCTGTCTGTCTGTCTGTCTGTGTCTTTATCTATCTCTGTCTCTGTGTGTCTGTCTGTCTCTGTCTTTCTCTAATTCTGTCTGTCTGTCTGTCTCTGTCTTTCTCTAATTCTATCTGTCTGTCTGTCTCTGTCTTTATCTATCTCTGTCTCTGTGTGTCTGTCTGTCTCTGTCTTTCTCTAATTCTATCTGTCTGTCTGTCTCTGTCTTTATCTATCTCTGTCTCTGTGTGTCTGTCTGTCTTTCTCTAATTCTGTCTGTCTGTCTGTTTTTGTCTTTATCTATCTTTGTCTCTGTCTTTCTCTAATTCTGTCTGTCTTTCTCTAATTCTGTCTATCTGTCTGTCTCTGTCTTTCTCTAATTCTGTCTGTCTGTCTGTCTCTGTCTTTCTCTAATTCTGTCTGTCTGTCTGTCTCTGTCTTTCTCTAATTCTGTCTGTCTTTCTCTAATTCTGTCTATCTATCTGTCTCTGTCTTTCTCTAATTCTGTCTGTCTTTCTCTAATTCTGTCTATCTATCTGTCTCTGTCTTTCTCTAATTCTGTCCATCTGTCTCTGTCTCGCTCGTTCCCGTCATCTGTCTGTCTCCTCGTTCTTTGCTCGCTCTTTGTTTCTCCCAGTTTCTCTCTGTCTTCGTCTCTCCCTGTCTCTGCCTGCCTGCCTGTCTGTCTCTCTGCCTGCCTGTCTGTCTGTTTTTCTGTATCTTTCTCTGTTTCTGCCTCTCTGTTTCTTTCTCACTGTATCTTTCTCTGTTTCTCTGTCGGTCTTTCCATTCATTTGTTGAATCTCTCTCTCTCTCTCTCTCTCTCTCTCTCTCTCTCTCTCTCTCTCTCTCTCTCTCTCTCTCAGCCCCCAATCCACTTTGTCTGTCCATCTGTCACTGTCTGTGTGTCTCTGTCTCCCTGCCTGCCTACCTGTCTGTCTGTCTGTCTCTCTGTCTGTCTGTCTCTTTTCTCTGTTTCTGCTTCTTCGTCTCTTTCTCTTTGTCTCTTTCTTTGTCTCTCTGTCGGGACCCGAACCCCTTGAACAATCAATTCAATTCAATTCAGTTCAAAATACTTTATTATCTGCTTCAACCAAAAACAGAAAATTTTTCTTTAGGCTCACTTAAAATAAAATGCCCGTCAGCAAAAAAAAAAAAAAAAAAAAAAAAAAAAAATCGCTTCCAAGTCGGGCGCGATACCACTTGGCCACCGCCCAACCACCCTCCTACAATCTCTTGTTTGTCTGTCTACGCCTCTCTCTCTGTCTGTCCATTTGTTTCGTCTGTGTTTCCCCCTCTCTCTCTCTGTATGTGTCGGTTCCACCCACTGACGGATGAAATTATTGCTGATATGTTGTTGTTTTTTTATTTTGACGCGAGCTCTCACTGTGTGTGTGGAATGGGGGACATGTTCTTTCTTCCTCTCTGGAAACAACCACATGGCCCGTGCCGTGCTGGTTATTGGGCAATGTGGGTGTGGGGGGATGTGGTGTGCGTGCACGCTTTTCTTTCATTTCTCCCCCTTCTTTCCACTACTGCCGGATGAAAAAGAAACCAAAACCAGCCAACCAACGAACCAAACAACAACAACAACAACAACAACAACAACACACACAC
>NC_134882.1:12847980-12852980 GCF_041734735.1 Babylonia areolata
CCAGAACTCTTTAGGGAACTGGGTGTGGAGGTGTTCAAGGGTGAGGGACTTTCTTTCAGGGCCGCTTTGGGAATCTTTGGGGCCAACACCACGGATGCTTCACTGGATGAGGGGAGGGGTTCCTTCGCTCCAGGCAGGGACGGCAAGACACCGGGGTATCACTTTGGGGGCAAGGTCAAGGATATCTTGATGTTGCCGTTATAGGATCCTGCTCTGGTGTTCGAAGCTCCTTCTCTTCAGCCGTCCTTTTGTTGGGTGGGACAGTCTGTCCTTCATGGCGTGGCATTGCAACCTCTTGAACTTGACAGCCTGGGTCAGGAGTTTGGCGTCTCTGCGGTCCTCAAGGGGCTGGAGCTCTGTGATGGTTTCAAGCTCCTGAATTGGCGTAGACCTCATGGCCCCTGTGATGATACGGGTAGCTTGATTCTGAACATGGCGAGTTAAAAAAAAAGCCTCAACAACAAACAAAGAAACAACACCGAAAAACAACAAACGCTCATGCACGAAAAAACACACAACTACTCAGGGGTTAATGTGTGGGAGTTGCAGCCAACAAACGTAGAAGGAGAAGACGGAGGAGAAAGAAGAAGAAGAAGGAAACTATGTCTGAACAATTACGAGTTAGACAAAAAAACAAACAAAAAAAAACAAAAAAAAAAAAAAAAAAAAACGGTCAGCTGAGGGACTAACAGTATATTCAAGCCAGTATCACGAGCTAAGGGACAAACGATATATACAAGTTAGTGTTATGAGCTAAAGGAACAAACGGTATATACAGACCAGTATTATGAGCAAAAGGAACTACCAATATAAACAGGCCAGTATCCTGAGCTGATAACAACAATAATAATAATAATAATGGTATTTATATAGCGCTGAATCTTGTGCAGACAAATCAAAGCGCTTTCGCACCAGTCATTCACACACATGCATAACTCTAAAACTGTAGAAACTAAAGACAAGGAAGGGCAGGCAAGGGAGGCTATTTTGGGAAGAGGTGGGTTTTAAGGCCAGACTTGAAAGAGCTAAGAAACTAACGGTATATACCGGCCAGTATCATGAGCTAAAGGAACTAACGCTATGTACAGACCAGTATCATGAGCAAAGAGACAAACGGTATATACATGTTAGTATCATGAGCTGAGACACCAACCGTATATATAGACCAGTATCACGAGCTAAGAACTAACGGTATATACAGACCAGTGTCATGAGCTAAAAGAACTAATAGTATATACAGACCAGTATCATGAGCTGAGACAAACGGTACAGACATGTTAGAATCATGAGCTGAGACAAACGGTATAGACATGTTAGAATCATGAGCTGAGACACCAACGGTATATATAGACCAGTATCACGAGCTAAGAACTAACGGTATATACAGACCAGTGTCATGAGCTAAAAGAACTAATAGTATATACAGACCAGTATCATGAGCTGAGACAAACGGTATAGACATATTAGAATCATGAGCTAAGGAACTAACGGTATATACAGACCATATGCAGTATCATAAGCTAAGGGACTAACGGTATATACAGACCATGCAGTAATCGTAAGCTAAGGGACTAACGGTGTATACAGACTTGCAATGAACTAACGGTATATACAGACCAGTAAGGAACTAACAGTATATACAGACCTGTAAGGAACTAACGGTATATACAGGCCTGTAAGGAACTAACGATATATACAGGCCAGTATCAAGTAACGCTACCTGATCGGACCCCCGCTGTCATCGATTGAGTGTTGGCTGCGTTGGCTGGCCGGGTGCGTCTTGCTTGGCCGTCTGTCTGTCGGTCTGTCTGTCTGTCTGTCCGTCTGTCTACCGCTGGATCTGGCCTTACGAGAGCAGTCGGCGTGTGTGTCTTGTGTCAGAAAGAATGTGTCTGGTGCTTTCTTAAATGTTTAAGCTTGTTTTCGATTTTTTTTTTTTAACCACGGAAGAAAGTGGACAACTTCTTAGTGATTTCTGGTTATTGTGAATCTTATCTATTTTTCTTTATCATCCTCGGCGGAGTTGAGACACGTGACTGCAGTTATTGTAGCTGAGCAGAAGTGGTGTTTTCTTGTAAACGGCCTTTTTCCCATAATAGGTGATATTGATTGGACGGAAGCGGTGAAAAGAGATAGCATTATTTTTCTCATGTGTGATATTAGACGGATGCGCTGAATGGTGATATTTTCTATTTCTCATATATGATTTTAGATGGAAGCGTTGAGTAACTGTAGTATTATTTTTTTTCATGTGATGTCTTTCCATATGCGTGACACTGGACAGAAACGCTGAAAAAGCGATGATATTGTCTTTTTCTCTTATGTGGTTGAGTCGTAGAGGTTTTTTTTTTTTTTTTTTTTCCATGTAACGTCTTTTGACGCACTTGATACTGCACGGAAGCTCTGAGCAGCTGTGATTTGAAACGCTGTGTGTCCGTGTCTTTCAGCACAGAGCAGAAGTTACAGTCGTTGTCAGCTGTTCGATGCTGGATTGGCGTCATCTCATGGGGGTGATGGTGGTGGTGGTGGTGGCGGTGGCGGATCGTCGGCAGTAAGTGGATGTGAATGCGTGGGATACAGTCGTCGACGTTGTCTCGTTCTCCTGAGCCGTCCATCGCTTTATTACTGAGCCAGCATCAGCGACGAAGACAACAGTTTATGATCACACGCAGCAGCGGTGGAACCGGAAGTGGAACTGTCTTCCCTCCCTGACGTCTGTGAGTACAACTTCTGTTGTTTTTGACTCACTTGTGTAAACAAAGTGAGTCTATGTTGTAACCCGGTGTTCGGTTGTGTGTGTGTGTGTGTGTGTGTGTGTGTGTGTGTGTGTGTGTGTCCGTGGTAAACTTTAACATTGACATTTTCTCTGCAAATACTTTGTCAGTTGACACCAAATTAGGCATAAAAATAGGACAAATTCAGTTCTTTCCACTCATCTTGTTTAAAACAATATTGCACC
This sequence comes from Babylonia areolata, assembly GCF_041734735.1. NCBI lineage: Eukaryota > Metazoa > Mollusca > Gastropoda > Neogastropoda > Buccinidae > Babylonia > Babylonia areolata. Next base: position 12,850,940 of record NC_134882.1, read on the forward strand.
TCTGGGATGGGCACAAAAAAAAAAAAAAAAAAAAAATGAAGCCTAATTATATGCAAACTGCATTTACTGTTATATTTATATTTTTTGTATTCTCTAAACTTGGCACTTTGATCTGATATTCTGACCCAACAACAAGAGCAGTCATTATTGTCATTTTCTGTTCAAACAGGAACTTCTTTTGCTAAGCATGGAAGTTTTATTGATTTTGCAAACGTTTTGGTGCAGGTAGTAAAAAAGGGAATTTACTCCGTAATTAATGCTAGGGGAGTTAATTTGCTTTAAACTGATCTTTCTCATCTTAAACATTACAGTTTGAAATTATACTCAATACATAAAAAGCTTGGATTTTTTTAAAAAGCGTATCACAAGTGAGTCTTGAAGGCCTTGCCTCGCTTGTTATTTGTTGGTGTGCTGTGAGGTAACAAAAATATATCAATATATGTGATGACTTAAAACGAAAGGAAAAAAAAAAGGAGAGACATATGTGATAATAGCCTAAGGATGACGACAACGATGGCGATAACTCTAATGATAATGCAGATGATTATGGTGACGATCATGATGCAACGTTGTAGTGGTAGCAGCAGCAGTAAGATCATAATCATGTTGTTTGTTGCCCTACTGACAGTACAGATGTCATTTCAGGGCTGAATCCCGTCAGGTTTTTAAAACCAGCCAAAGAGAATACTAAATAATGTTAAATGGTCGATGTGAACATCATCAGAAAGACCAGTTCACCCTCGTCCCTCGCTTAATCCACTTGAAATTCAAACAAGTTAACGACGGGCGCAATAGCCGAATGGTTAAAGCGTTGGACTTTCAATCTGAGGGTCCCGGGTTCGAATCACGGTGACAGCGCCTGGTGGGTAAAGGGTGGAGATTTTTACGATCTCCCAGGTCAACATAAGTGCAGACCTGCCAGTGCCTGAACCCCTTTCGTGTGTATACACATGCAGATCAAATAAGAACGTTAAAGATCCTGTAATCCATGTCAGCGTTCGGTGGGTTATGGAAACAAGAACATACCCCAGCATGCACGCCCCCGAAAACGGAGTATGGCTGCCTACATGGCGGGGTAAAAACGGTCATACACGTAAACGCCCACTCGCGTATATACGAGTGAACGTGGGAGATGCAGCGCACGAACGCAGAAGAAGAAGAAGAAGAAACCAAGTTAACAACAGCAGCTGCTGAAACAGAAACAGTACTGATATTAGCTGCAGTACTAGGCATTGAGGTTTATGTATGGCAACTCATGACGTGGAACGAGAAAAAAAAAAAAAAAAAAAATCACAGTATCAAATATAAACTCTTAAGAAATGGTAGTCGCTGACATTGAATATGCTGTTGGTGTTTTTACATGCGGCATAGAGCGATTGGTCCTAGTACTTTGTTTGACTTTCGCACTGTGCACTAGATGGTCGTTAATATTGTGAGCGTTTTATTCCTCTGTGTGTGTGTGTGTGTGTGTGTGTGTGTGTGTGTGTGTGTGAATACTTTTTAACGGTCTAACTTTATTTCGGAGAGAAGAGAAGCAAGAACACATAAACATGCTGTAAAATATATAGAGAGAAAATATGAAAAAAAAAGAAGAAAAGGCGAGGGAAGGAAATGGTCAAACCATATACATTTTTAAAACACTTTCAGTTACCTTTGCCGTCATTCCAGCAGTTTGGGTCTGTAAACCTTAAATTTTTTTTCTTTCTTTTTTTGTTTTGTCCTTTCTTTCCAGCGTATTTACGTTCTGTCTCCTCCCCCCTTCCTTCCTTCCTTTCGTTTTTAAATTAAAAAAAAAAATTCTTGCAGAACGTGTGATGTTGCATGTGTGTAATTGAGGTCGGTCATCGTCTTCATGGTCTGCAGTTTTCACGTTAACTCGTATGCACGAGTGGTCTTGCACATGTATGTTATGCCATCCTTTTAGGCAGCCATACTCCGCTTTCGGAGGTAGGGTACTAATAAGGTGTGAGGACAGAAGAAGGGGTTGGGGGGTGGGGGGGGGAGAGAAACAGGACAGACGGGGAGAATACGAGTAACGAAT
>NC_134882.1:12872980-12875480 GCF_041734735.1 Babylonia areolata
TCTGTGTCTGTACCTGTTTGGTCACGTTTCTCTCTGTCCTCCATCCTGTGTCTGACATGTATGTATGTATGTATGCATGTATGTATGGGTGTGTGTGTGTGTGTATGTATGTACGTACGTACGTACGTACGTATGTATGTATGTATGTATGTATGTATGTATGTATGTATGTATGTATGTCTCCGTCTGTCACTGTCTCTACCCCTGCCTCTGTCTCTCTCTATGTCTCTGTATCTTTCTGTCTCTGTCTCTCTCTCTATATATATATTAACGAGAGAGATTGAGACATGGACAAACGGGTGGAGACTTACACACACACACACACACACACACACACACACACACACACACACACACACACACACACACACACACACACAGAGATTCAAGATTCAAGATGGTTTATTCAATTAAGGCCATAGCCCCATATGAATAGGGGGCAATAACAGCTTTACATGTGTCATTGCAATTCGTAATATAAACAATGCAACGTCATTCACAACAAACTATCAGTGAATCTAAGAAATGAGTGTCTCTCTTAATTGCAGTGCTTTATAAAGATACATAGCAAAACTACGTATACAGAGAGAGATAGAGAGAGAGAGAGAGAGGGAGATGTTGACGTGATACTTTGCATATATACCTACATGCATGCGGTGACAGTGTTGTCAATGTTTATTTATGTGCATTATCAAAAGCTAGAGAACTGCGTTTCAGTTGGTTTGAAAAGGAGAAAGAAAAAAAGGGAGAGAGAGAGACAGACAGACAGAGACAGAGAGAGAGATTGTTGTTAACAACCCGCACTCTCTTGTCAAAAGATCTATTCACGCAATGACAAGAAACATTTCAATTGTCAAGTGTCTCTCCTGATGACAGGAATATGTATCAGGGTCTCCTCTCGTGTGGTGTTAAAACACTCTTCATTCTGTAACACTGATGAATAATGTGTTTCTTTTAATACTTGCAGTCCTTCGGTTTTTGATAATGTCATGTTCACGCACACGTACGCACGCACACGCGCGCACACATACACACACACACGCGCGCGCACATAACAGCCGATCATATACTAACTTGCGATATGTTAAAAGTCTCACATCCCTGAACTGAAAGCATCTTCAGTGTTGACAATCTTCAGCAGTCCATTGCTAATGTATGACTTTTTCAACTCCTTGTTAAATAGTCCAGTTGGTTCGCTCTTATAGATGATAGTTTTTCATTAGAAAGATGGTTATATTGTTATGCTTTTTTAAAAACAAAACTTAAATCAATCATTTTCTATATGTAACACACACACACACACACACACACACACTTTCACCTACTCGCATGCGTACACAGTAATTTCTTCCCCCCACCCCCCGCCCCCCCGCCTCGATTTTTTTCCTACCCTCGTCTAATATCACTTACAGAGAAAAGACGTTAAACTAAAGAACGAACGCGCGCGCACACACACTTCAGGAATATTGATATGTCATGAATTACACTCCACTCCCCTCCTCGTCGTCACCCTCCCCCCCCCTCCCCTCCCTCCCTCACCCCCACCCCCCTCTCCCACACACAGCTAGAGTGCAGCGCGCGCACTGATGATTGTAATAGATTCCTGTGCTTATCCAACACATACACTAACCTACCCTCCCACCCACACTCTTATATAATAAGCCTGCTCGCGGTATCACCAAAGCCATTATTGACCTTTAGGATGTAGGCGCCAACACGTCGTTAGACTTCAATCTGTCACCCAACCCTTTCCTGTCACGTTCCTCCATTGTCACCTGTGTCAGCCATTTTCCTCGTTCCGGGAGATTTCTCTCTCTCTCTCTCTCTCTCTCTCTCTCTCTCTCTCTATCAGGCTGGTGTATCTTTCAGCACTGAGGATCGCATGAAATGATTACTGTGGACGGCAGTTCTTGAAATTTAGTAGAAGTGTTTGGCTGTCGGTACACCAATGAAAAGCATTTAGATTCTAGTGATGATCCGGATCTGTATCAGGGCTAGTGATGATCCGGATCTGTCTCTGGACCAATCAGATTCTAGTGATGATCCGGATCTGTCTCTGGACCAATCAGATTTTAGTGATGATCTGGATCTGTATCAGGGCTAGTGATGATCCGGATCTGTCTCTGGACCAATCAGATTGTAGTGATGATCCGGATCTGTCTCTGGACCAATCAGATTCTAGTGATGATCTGGATCTGTATCAGGGCTAGTGATGATCCGGATCTGTCTCTGGACCAATCAGATTCTAGTGATGATCCAGATCTGTCTCTGGACCAATCAGATTCTAGTGATGATCCAGATCTGTCTCTGGGCCAATCAGATTCTAGTGATGATCCAGATCTGTCTCTGGGCCAATCAGATTCTAGTGATGATCCGGATCTGTCTCTGGACCAATCAGATTGTAGTGATGATCCGGATCTGTCTCTGGACCAATCAGATTGTAGTGATGATCCGGATCTGTCTCTGGACCAATCAGATTCTAGTGATAATCCAGATCTTT
>NC_134882.1:12885480-12922980 GCF_041734735.1 Babylonia areolata
TATGGAGAGAGTTAAAATGGCCTTTAACTTAGACTAATAAAAGCTCGAATGAAAGTGTTCAGCGTTTACATCGACGAAGTTAACTCTCTCCGTACAAACGCCAAAAGAGGCGACGATGTCAGTGTTTTTTTACCGATGCTGACATCATTGAAACGTTACAAGAGGAAGGTTACTACGTTGAAGATGTGGATAAAGGCAGAGGATTCCGCTTTCCTAGCGCCTGAAGCTGTGGGCTGGGCCATTCAGACACCAGCTGGATACCATACAGGGGTCTCTGTGGGGAGAAAGGAAGGGAGACGTCTGGCCGTCCTGAGTGAGTTAAAGATGATTTGTTTTGTATTTTGTATTTCTTTTTATCACAACAGATTTCTCTGTGTGAAATTCGGGCTGCTCTTCCCAGGGAGAGCGCGTCGCTACACTACAGCGCCACCCATTTTTGTGTGTATTTTTTCCTGCGTGCAGTTTTATTTGTTTTCCTATCGAAGTGGATTTTTCTACAGAATTTTGCCAGGAACAACCCTTTTTTTGCCGTGGGTTCTTTTACATGCGCTGAAAGCATGCTGCACACGGGACCTCGGTTTATTATCTCATCCGAATGACTAAGCGTCCAGACCACCACTCAAGGTGTAGTGGAGGGGGAGAAAATACCGGCGGCTGAGCCGTGATTCAAACCAGCGCGCTCAGATTCCCTCGCTTCCTAGGCGGACGCGTTACCTCTAGGCCATCACTCCACTGGTTCAAAGTCACAAAGCTTTCACGGCCATTGGGGCAGTGACGTCACATCCAGTGTCCTCTGGTCTTGGTACCACCTCTCCTCCTCCCCTCCCCGCGTGGGATGCCGGGGGTCTTTCAGAATAAACAGCATCCCCACCTGGAGGAAATTATGTACAAGAAATGTCCTCCTTTATATTGCTCTCTTTATTTCTGCTTTTTTCCTTCTTCCTTTACTGTTGTCTCCCTTTTCTGCCATCCCAGATGGTGGCGGTCCTGATATGGCCCTGTGCAGTATGCTGGACTGTAAACACCAATAAACAGTAAACCACAGCTATCGTTTTTATACCGCTGTCAACATTTGGCTGAAACACTGATTAGGAAAAACAACAAAAAAAAACAACAAAAAAAACAACAAAAAAAACAAACCAACCACCCCCCCAAAAACAACAACAACAACAACAACAACAAAAACCCGCAGTTTTACAAGCTGTTCATGGTGCGCGTGAATCTGATACTGGTTTGTAGGTGCAGTGAGAGGCCAGTTGTATACCATCTCTCGGTTTTTACTTTTAAAATATCTCTCTATATGTCTGGAGTGATGGCCAAGAGGTAACGCGTCCGCCTAGGAAGCGAGAGAATCTGAGCGCGCTGGTTTGAATTACGGCTCAGCCGCCGATATTTTCTCCCCCTCCACTAGACCTTGAGCGGTGGTCTGGACGCTAGTCATTCGGATGAGACGATAAACCGAGGTCCCGTGTGTTGCATGCACTTAGCGCACGTAAAAGAACCCACGGCAACAAAAGGGTTGTTCCTGGCAAAATTCTGTAGAAAAATCCATTTCGATAGGAAAAACAAATAAAACTGCACGCAGGAAAAAAAAAAAATAAAAAAGGGTGACACTGTAGTGTAGCGACGCGCTCTCCCTGGTGAGTGCAGCCAGAATTTCACTGTGATAAAAAGAAATACAAAATGCAAAAAACAACAAACAAACAAACAAACAAAATATATGTATGTATCTATCTATAACATGTTACCAGCATTATTTTGTGAACTGGTCCTTAACTCTCTGTGAAGCGTATACATGGGTGTAGTCAGTCATTCAGTCCTTCAGTACGAGACAGCAGGGAGGGTGTGTGTGTGTGTGTGTGTGTGTGTGTGTGTGTTGTGTGTGTGTGTGTTGTGTGTGTGTGTGTGTTGTGTGTGTGTGTTGTGTGTGTGTGTGTGTGTGTGTTGTGTGTGTGTGTGTGTGTGTGTAAGATGATCCGCCACTGACAACAATGAAGGCTTTTTCACGCTGCATGTATTGCCCTGTACGGCCCGCCTTAAAATAAACACAGGGACTCTTTGCACTCCTACTTACCACCTCCTTCACCCTCCCTGTTTCCCCCCCCCCCCCCTTCGTCTGCTCTCCACACTTTGCCACTGATTTTTTTTTTTCATTTTCAATGCAAACACACACACACACTCACGCACGCACGCACACACACACACACACACACACACACACACTCACACACACACACACGCACGCACGCACGCACGCACGCACAAACACACACACACACACACACACACACACACACACACACACACACTGTCAGTCTGGCTGAACCGTGATTTTAACCAGCGCGCTCAGATTCTCTCGCTTCCTAGGCGGACGCGTTACCTCTAGGCCATCACTCCACTGTATTAGAAATCCACTCTGGTACGTACACAAACATATATGTGCATGCACTCAGGGCCTGACCAAGTGCGGTGGGTTAATACTGCTGGTTAAAATATCTGCCTCGCGGATGTGATGTAGCGAATATGGATTCGTTCAAACGCAGTGACGACGCAGTTCGGCCAGTCCTCTCTTCTCCTCTACACAGACCCCTCGGATGTCCAGTGGGTGTCTCTATGACCCAACCTTTAGCTTCCGTCGTCAGAATTGTGGTATTCTTTGTCAACATTCACCTCTTCTGTATAAGAGCCTTCCGCTTGTAATATTTTGATGGTTGTCATTCATTTTCATTTTGCCCATCGCTCCTGGTGGAGCATAGGCCATCGACGACCCCTCGCCATCGCACTCTGTTCTGGGCTGTTCTGGCCATTCCAGTCCAGTTGGTCCCTTGCTGCTTCAGCTCTGCCTCGGTATCTCGCCTCCAGCTGTTGCGAGGCCGGCCTCTCTTCCTCTGATGGTTGTAATCGGGGTGAAGCGCTGTTAACGTCGTCTCTTTCGCCGTTCGTATGGAGAGAGTGAAAGAAACTGAAATGGTCGTTATGTCTCGTTTCCCCCGTTTGTTCACATCTTTCTTCTTTTTTTTCTGTTTGGTTTTGGTCTGCCTGTCTGTTTTTCATGTGTTTTTCATTTTTTCACAGATATGAAAAAAAAAAAAAAAATCTGTGAAACTGCATGTTTGGTGCATATCTGTTATGCATGTGTGGGTGTATGTGTGAACGTGTGTCTTCATGTTTTACATTTATTTGCTTATTTATCATCATTGTTGTCTTATTTATTCATTTATTTATTTATTTCTTCTTCTTCTTATTATTATTATTATTGCTACCTTTTTCATATTATAATTATTATTTATTTATTTATCTATTTATATATTTATTTATTTATTTATTTATGTACACTTATCTATTATTTATTCACCTTTTTTTTCTCTCAAGGCTTGACTAAGCGCGTTGGGCTACGCCGCTGGTCAGGCATCTGCTTGGCAGATGTGGTGTAGCGTATATGGATTTGTCCGAACGCAGTGACGTCTCATTGAGCTATTGAAACTGAAACTTTTAATTTTTTCAGTTGTTTTTCTTTTTTTTTTTTTCGTTTTTCTTTTTCTTTTTTCTTTTTTTTTTCGTGTAAGCTTCACAGCCGAAAATCACCGAGTGTCACCAGACAATGTTGGGGTGACTCTTTTGTTCGACATTTTTTCCCCCTAACTGTTGCTTTTCACGGATTAACTCACTCAGTACGGCCAGTCCTCTCTTCTCCTCTACACAGACACCTCGGATGTCCTGTGGGTGTCTGAATGACCCAACCTTTAGCTTCCGTCGTCAGAATTGTGGTATTCTTTGTCAATATTCACCTCTTCAGTATAAGAGCCTTCTGCTTGCAAAATTTTGATGGTGGTAATTGGGGTGAAACGCTGTTAACGTCGTCTCTTTCGCCGTTCGTATGGAGAGAGTTAAGCATGTTGTTTGTCAAAAGAAGTTGTAATCCTCGATGGGTCAAGGGTGGACAGAGTTGGTTCACTATGGTCAGTGCAGTTATGTGCACAGATGCTTACACCCCCCATACCCCCATTACCCCTTAGCGTCTCGACGGAACGTACAAGATCAGAAACGCGTGTTAACTCTCTCCACACGAACGGCGAAAGAGACGACGTTAACAGCGTTTTACCCCAATTACCATCATCAAAATATTGCAAGCGGAAGGCTCTTATACTGAAGAGGTGAATGTTGACAAAGAATACCACAATTCTGGCGACAGAAGCTAAAGGTTGGGTCATTCAGACACCCACTGGACATCCGAGGGGTCTGTGTAGAGGAGAAGAGAGGACTGGCCGTACTGAGTGAGTTAAAATGTTCTGTTGTCCATGTCAGCATACCGTGGTTCACGACAACATAAATATGCACAGTGGTAAACCTTTGATTAAAAAAAAGAAGAAGAAAAAAACGTGAAAAAATAAACCAACAAACCAACCAACCAACCAACCAACAACAACAACAAACAGTACAAATTGCACACAACCTCAAAAAACGGAAAACGGGTGTCTTAATGGCGGTGTGCAAAAAAACAACAACAAAATAGGTAAAATAGGTATGAAATTCCAAGGGGGATGGGGGGGCGGGGGGGGGGGGGTTGGGTTCGGTGGGGAAGCATACCTCCCAGGTCAACATGTGTGCGGACCTGCTAGTGCCTGAACCCCCTTCGTGTGTATGCGCACGCAAAACTGAGATCAAATACGCACGTTAAAGATCCTGTAATCCATGTCGGCGTTCGGTGGGTTATGGAAACAAGAATATACCCAGCATGCACACCCCCGAAAATGGAGTATGGCTGCCTACATGGCGGGGTGAATAAATAAAAACGGTCATACACGTAAAATGTTACATGTCTGTCTGAGTGTGTATGCGTGTGCGTCTGAAATCTGATTGAATGACACAGGAAACGAATGATGAGCGCCCAGTGGCAGCCGTCAGTCGGCTCTACCCAGGTAGGCAGCCTGTGGTGCAGATGTCCCCGTGTATGTAAAGCGCTTAGAGCTTGGTCTCTGACCGAGGATAGGCGCTATATAAGTATTCACATCAATCAATCAAAATAGGAATGAAGTTCCAAGGGGCTGAGTTGGGTGGGGAGTCCCGGCTGGCAAAATAGGAGTAAAGTTCCAAGGGAGGTGAAGTCCTGGCTGCTGTTCTGGCATTCCGCGGGGAAAAGTCCCGGGGAAACGAGTGAACGTAGGTTTGATACAACGTAAGAACGCGGAAGTAGGACCCGTGTCGAGCGACATGACAGAAACGAATCGTTTGTTTCGTGTCAGGAAAACGATGAGCGTAAGGACTTAAAATTCTTTACAAGGAAGATTTTGTTCCGGTCAAGAAAGAATGCCTGATCCCTAAAGATTAGATGGTTCTGAATAGAAACATAATTCTGATTAGAAAGAACGCTTCTGCTGGTATTGGATGATTTGACTTATATCAATGCAAAAAAAAAAAAAAAAAAAAAAAAAAAATCATTGGATTGTGCTGCTATATTTTACCGTCTATCCCTCACTACTTAAATATGTATTTATAAGCTTTTTTTCTTTCTCGTGTCTTTGATTTATACATCCACGTGAATGGCTGGTGTCAATGCACTTTCATTTGTCTCCGCACAAGATTCAACTCCATATGAATAGCCAACATCTTTTATCTATCTATCTATCTGTCTGTCTGTCTGTCTGTCTGTGAATCCGTGTCAATGTCTGGTGTAAAAGCGCTTTGATTTATTTACGCACAACATTCAGCGCAAAATAGAGAGCCTACATTTATTTATTTATCTATTTATTCATTCATTTATTCATTCATTTATTTATTCATTTATTTGTGTGGATGATGTCTTATGTGAAAAGCGTTTTGATTTATTTCCCTCCAAAAGATTCAGCGCCATATAAATACACTGATTTATTTATTCATTTCATGCTTTGAAAAAAACAACAACAACAACACCTCATCAAAGTGAAGGCCATAAGAGCCTTGATCACCGTCAACATGTGTGTGTGTGAAAACACTGCTCGGTGGAACAGAGGTTCCGGGGGAAAGTGTATGGCGCATGCGTACACACAGCCTGTTGACTCTGTGTCCACGGTTTGGGGCGCGAGGCCATTAAGCAGATGGCGCTTCTCAAACAGAGGGAGGGGCGAACACTCTGAAGTGACATGCTTTCTGCCAACATCGGTCAGTGCGGCGGAGGGAGCAGCCTTGGCAACTCGCCTCGCGTTGAGGAATGGTTTGCATGCCCCTACCCCGCCCTGCCCCCTCCCCCCCCCCCCCCCGGCCCCCTGCACCCCTGCACCCCTCCCCATCCCCCTCCTCCTCCCCCACTTTTTCCGGTTAGAGTTTCCTGCCTCTTCCTTGTCTTCAGTTTCTACAGTTTTAGAGTTATGCATGCGTGTGAATGACTGGTGCGAAAGCGCTTTGAATTGTCTCTGCACAAGATTCAGCGCTATATAAATACCATTATTATTATTATTATTATCCTATCATAATTTCCGAAAACTTGTCACGACTTTCATTCACTCACGACTTTCATCAATCAAGTGATTGATTAATTCATTCGTTCGTTCGTTCGTTCGTTCATTTATACACGCTCGCTCATTTTCTTGATGTATTTCTTGTAAAGTAAGTAATCCGCCTCGCAGTTCCTGTAACACACACACACACACACACACACACACACACACACACACACACACACACACACACACACACACACACACACACACACACACACACACACACACACACACACACACACACACACACACACACACACTGTTTCTATTTCGCCTCCCCTCTTCCCTTTCTCTTTTTTTCTCTCTTTTCAGATGAACTGTCGAATTCAAGATGTCCCTGAATATGGGTCTTATGTGTGCACGTGGTTGCTGCGCGCGCGCGCGCGTGTGTGTGTGTATGTGTGTGTGTGTCCGTGAATTGAAAATATATTTCATTCGATGCAATTTCAATGGTCACCCCCCCCCCCACCCCTCTTGTCTGAAGGGCCTTAACGCTGAATGGACAATAGTGTCAGTGTCAGTGTCTCTCTTTTCAGACTGACTCATCAGATATTTATGTCTTTGTTCTGAAGAAAATTTCATAAAAAGTTTTCTTTTGGCTCCAAGTTTGGTATTTTTATTATTTTTATTATTTTTTCAAAAAATCACTTTTAACTGCGTTTCCTTGAAAATCCAATTCCCCCCAGGGTAAAAAAACAAACAAACAACAACCCCAAAACGTACGCTTTAACAATACTGTTGCCTACTGAACACCACCGAAGTCGCTCAGCAGCAGTGCAGGGTCTCCTCTGATGTGTGGCCTCCTGGCGACCCAACATCGATGGTTATCTGTGGGCTCAGCTGCCGAAGCTTGGGCTGTGACAGACGCACCCGGGAATGGTTGGGTATGTGAGGGACTTGGAATGAGCGGCGTAGTGATAGTTGCCACTGAAACGGTACTGATGATGAGGGAGTGTGCGGGGTGGGGGGGGGGGGGGCGGGGGGGGGGGGAAGCTACTGCCATCCCACCTCACTCAACACCATCTTCATCATCCCCAAAGAAAAGAAAGATGACCAGCAGGACGATCATTGATGAAATCTCTTCACTTGCCACACACCTTTCTGAATAATTAACGAATAACATAGAGCCCTGTTTTGAGAATATGAGATTATTATTATTATCATTATTATTATTATTATTATTATTATTATTAAAACGGACGGAGTCTGCAATACGGTATGCGCATTTTAAAGATAATTTTATGTATTGACAGTCTGTCCCGGTAAACAATGAGTACAACGTTGAAAAAAGGCAACGACCCCCACCCCCAGCCCCGAAGAAAAAATCCGATGCATTCAGTCTTTAAGTGTCATGTATATTAAAAAAAAAAGAAGAAGAAAATAAAGAAAAAGTAGAGCTTTTTAGCACCCTCTATGGTGGTCTTTGGGTATTAGTATTAATTCGTGATATATTTCAGCTGAAATTGTTAGAATGCTTATTGTTTCGCTCGCAATTTTTTTTTTAATTTTTTTTTTTACATAATATGCTCTTTTTTTTAACGTTTCTCTTCTCTTTTTTGCGTACATAGACTCTCTCTCTGTGTGTGTCTCTCTCTCTGTCTCTCTCTCTCTCTGTGTGTGTGTGTGTGTGTGTGTGTGTGTGTGTGTGTGTGTGTGTGTGTGTGTGTGTGTGTGTGTGTGATCGTTTTTATCTTGAAGCAAAGGGGACAAAATTTAACAAAAAAAACCCCCAAAAAACCCCAAAAAACCCCCAGCATCAACAACAAAAAATCATCAAAAGAACAACAACAAACAAACAACAACAAAAAATCACACACACAAAAAACAAACCAAAAACCAAAAAAAACCCCCACGAACCATGACACCATCAGATAGACACAGAGCACCGAGGCATTTCCGAGGGTGTCTAACACAAACATCTTGTTCAAACGTGTGGACAGACCCCGTAAAGTGGGTGTTTCACCTTTGCCTTGGGGCTGTGTGCTCCTTGAAGTGTTTTTCGCCTTGCCTTGCCTGCCTGCCCGCCTGCCTGCCTGCCAAGCTCTGTTTCTTAGCGGTCGTCGGCTCCTTCACGACAGGTGCTAGGCAGCAAAATGGTTCCCCCTTGTAAAAAAGAAAACAAAAAAAAAAAAGAGACATACATTGCTGCCCAAATCCCAAGTCTCAATCCTCCCACCCACCTTCTCGCTCCCCCGACTTTGAAGTCTGTGAAAATCGATCCGATTTATGTGACAGATGCTGGTTATCATCAGAAAGTTGTTGAAAAGATCGGGCTTTGGTTAAGGCTTGTAAGCACCAAGCGTTTCTCAGTACAGCCGTTGCTCTCTCTCTCTCTCTCAATCTGTGTGTGTGTGTGTGTGTGTGTGTGTGTGTGTGTGTGTGTGTGTGTGTGTGCGTGTGTACCATGGCGCGTGCGAGTCTATGTATAAGTGTGTATTCCCCTTTCGCTACACAGATCGAACAGTTTGGTGTCCAATGACGCCTATGAAACAATAGCAGTTCGTAAAATGTACATTGACAGATAACTGATTTTCCTTCATACTTTCTGCAAACTCACGATCTTTTTTTTTCGCCCCGTCCCTGCCTCTCTTTCCACGTGTCCCCTTACCTTTCTCTCTCTCTCTCTCCCCCCCTCTCTCGCTCTCTCCCGCTCTCTCTCTCTCCCCCTTCCACCGTCTCTCTCTTCTCTTGCCGTAGGTCCTTTTCTCTGTTCATAACAATCATAAGCCGGGCTTGAGATGCACCTTGTTTTCATGTCACCATTCAACACGACAGTTTGAATTCCGCATCATTTTGTCATCAGCTCGCGATTGCAAAAGTGCACCAAGGGGGATTGGGGGCACGGACTTAAAAATAGAATAAATTATAAGTCCGCTGGGTGGGTGTTTTTTTTTGGGGGGGGCATATTTGAAGAGGGTACTAACTTAACCCCGTCACCGCCATTATCCCGACTTGCCAACAGAGCAAGCCTTTCCGAACCAACTGTGGCGGTGAGCTGCATGCAACGCAGGAAGAAGAACAGTGACGTGCAGTTTGTGTTGTGAGGTGGGGATGGTGACAGTTTGGGTTGGTTACTCGGATGTTCCCTTGTCAAACGCGTGTGTGTGTCTGTCTGTGTGTATGTGTGTGTGTGACAGACTGTCGTCTTCACGGGACATCAAGCAGTGGTGTTCCACTTTCTTCACACGTCAGTGGTTGCTGAGACTGCGTGCTGTGTCTTTGTGAGAGAGACAAAAAGCGGATGACAAGATGTTTCGAAGCTGAAGTGTTTAACTCTTCTGGTGAATGGAAGATTATGTGGAATAGTTGAAGATAGCTTTGAGTGATAACGCAGACTAGTTTTCAGTGATTACACAGACTCCTATCGCATAGACATATACGTGTTGTTTTCTTTTTTTTTTTCTTTTTCTTTAGATAATATCTTTCTCTGATGCTTTCTTCTTCTTCTGAAAACCTTGCATTGTCCAGCTGTCCCTTGAGTTTCTTGTCACTATCTAACACAAAGGAATAACATTGAAGTATTTACTGTAATATTACCCCCCCCCCCCCCCGCCCCCCAGCCCCCTTCACGTACACTTAAAATTGCTGTCGCTAATTGAGGACTTGTTTTTCGATATATTTTCTTTGTGTTAAAGTTTTTCTTTTCTTTTAATGTGTGTGTGCAAAATTTCTTTTCATAAAAGCGTGGAGCGAGTTTTAAGAGGGTAGTTTTAAGTAGTTTTATGTTCGCATGTCAGCGTTCCTTAATACCCTTCAAACGAAAATGCAATATTAACTATTTTTAATGCGTGCTTGCCTTTTCATTGCGCACAGAAACGATTCTCCGTTTTTTTGTTTGTTTTTGTTTTTTTTTTTTTTACAAGCAAGAAGAGATTCGAAGCCCTTTTTTATGCCCTCGGATACACAGCAAGATTGTTTGGATTCAGCACATATTTAGGCTGTGTTTACCAAGCGGTACACTGTTCGAGTGGTGAGACTGGAGTAGGTACAGTTTATCTGTAGTAGCCCAGAAGCGTACAGTGAGTATCAAGTCTCCTGTGTTATCATGGTCGTTTTGGTGAAGCTGCAGGTAACTTTGCTCGTCAGCGTTTTGGTCGCGTTATCGTTGTTATCATCGTCGTCGTCGTCGTCGTTTAGAGGATGTGCGGTGGTTGGGGCCAGATTGTTCATAATCTCTCTGATTAGGCGAACAGTGTGAAGTGCGCGCTCGAGCAACTTTCTCTTTGTCTGTGGTTTTGTCTGTCTGTCTGTCTGTCTGTCTGTTTGTCACTCATTCTCTCTGTCTCTCTATCTCGTTCACTCTCTAGTCTGTCTGTCTGTCATTCGTTCTCTCTGTCGTCTCTCTGTCTGTCTGTCTGTCTGTCTGTCAGTCATTCTCTCAGTCTCTGTCTCTCTCACTCTGTCGTCTGTCTGTCTGTCTGTCACTCATTCTCTCTGTCTCTCTCACTCTGTCGTCTGTCTGTCTGTCTGTCACTCATTCTCTCTGTCTCTCTCACTCTGTTGTCTGTCTGTCACTCATTCTCTCTGTCTCTCTCACTCTGTCGTCTGTCTGTCTGTCTGTCTGTTACTCATTCTCTCTGTCTCTGTCTCTCTCACTCTGTCGTCTGTCTGTCTGTTACTCATTCTCTCTGTCTCTGTCTCTCCCACTCTGTCGTCTGTCTGTCTGTCTGTCTGTCTGTCACTCATTCTCTCTGTCTCTCTGTCTCGTTCACTCTCAGTAGTCTGTCTGTCTGTCTGTCACTCATTCTCACTGTCTGTCTGTCTCGTTCACTGTCTG
Source organism: Babylonia areolata (assembly GCF_041734735.1). Taxonomy (NCBI): domain Eukaryota; kingdom Metazoa; phylum Mollusca; class Gastropoda; order Neogastropoda; family Buccinidae; genus Babylonia; species Babylonia areolata. The sequence goes on from NC_134882.1 coordinate 12,896,734, forward strand.
TAGTCTGTCTGTCTGTCATTCGTTCTCTCTGTCGTCTGTCTGTCTGTCTGTCAGTCACTCTCAGTCTCTGTCTCTCTCACTCTGTCGTCTGTCTGTCTGTTACTCATTCTCTCTGTCTCTGTCTCTCCCACTCTGTCGTCTGTCTGTCAGTCATTCTCCTCAGTCTCTGTCTCTCTCACTCTGTCGTCTGTCTGTCTGTTACTCATTCTCCTCTGTCTCTGTCTCTCCCACTCAGTAGTCTGTCCTGGTCTGTCTGTCTGTCACTCATTCTCATCTGTCTCTCTGTCCCTCGTTCCATCTTGTAGTCTGTCTGTCCTGTCTGTCTGCGTTATGTCTATCTTTCTCACTGGCGGTCTGTATCGTTCATTTGTCTGTAGTCTGTCTGTCTGTCATTCGTACTCTCTGTCGTCTGTATGTCTCCTGTCTGTTCCAGTCACTCGCAGTCTCTGTATCTCTCCACGCTGTCGTCTTGTATGTCTGTTCACTCATTCTCTCTGTATCTGTCTCTCGCACTCTGTTCGTCTTGTTCTGTCTGATCTGTCTGTCAGTCACTCTCAGTCTCTGTCTCTCTCACTCTGTCGTCTGTCTGTCTGTCACTCATTCTCTCTGTCTCTGTCTCTCTCACTCTGTCGTCTGTCTGTCTGTCTGTCACTCATTCTCTCTGTCTCTCTCACTCTGTCGTCTGTCTGTCTGTCTGTCTGTCTGTCACTCATTCTCACTGTCTGTCTGTCTCGTTCACTGTCTGTAGTCTGTCTGTCTGTCATTCGTTCTCTCTGTCGTCTGTCTGTCTGTCTGTCAGTCACTCTCAGTCTCTGTCTCTCTCACTCTGTCGTCTGTCTGTCTGTTACTCATTCTCTCTGTCTCTGTCTCTCCCACTCTGTCGTCTGTCTGTCTGTTACTCATTCTCTCTGTCTGTCTGTCTGTCACTCATTCTCTCTGTCTCTCTGTCTCGTTCACTCTCTGTAGTCTGTCTGTTACTCGTTCTCTCTGTCTGTCTGTCTGTCTCTTTTCCTCTTCAAATATATATTTTATATGTCTCTCACACATATCTATTTTTGTTCCTTCATCCGCGATAATTATTCTGTGTGTGTGTGTGTGTGTGTGTGTGTGTGTGTGTGTGTGTGTGTGTGTGTGTGTGTCCCTTTCTCTCTCGCCACCCCCCCCCCCTCTCTGTCTTTCTCACCCCTCTCTCTCTCTCTCTCTCCCCCCCTCTCTCATTACGAATGCAAGTAAGCGCACCTGTACTTGACACGGCTGTGAATGTATAGATATGGGAATAACCTCCCCCCCCCCTCCCCCTGTCTGTCTGTCCGTTTCTGTTTCTCTGTCTCTGTCTCTCTCTCTCTCTGTCTCTTTGTATGTCTCTTTGTCTTGTCTGTCTGCCTCTGCCTCTGTCTCTGTCTCTCTCTCCTTCTCCTTCTACCCCCGTCTCTACCCATACCTGTGAGCTCATCAGCCACGGAATGAAGTGTCAGTCGTCAGGCATGGATATTAATATTACATGTCCATTGTTGTCCCCCACTAGGAAAAAAAAAAAAAAAAGCCAGGTGTTTCCCCTCTTTCTGTTCGACAAAAAAAGAAGTATTGATCCATGGTAGACGTGTTGCGTGGTGTTTCCCTGAGTTGTTGGCAACTGTAGAGATATAAGGCACTGACTGAATGTGGAGTGATGAGGCACTGACTGACTGTGGAGTGATGAGGCACTGACTGATGTGGAGTGATGAGGCACTGACTGACTGTGGAGTGATGAGGCACTGACTGATGTGGAGTGATGAGGCACTGACTGTGGAGTGATGAGGCACTGACTGATGTGGAGTGATGAGGCACTGACTGTGGAGTGATGAGGCACTGACTGATGTGGAGTGATGAGGCACTGACTGACTGTGGAGTGATGAGGCACTGACTGTGGAGTGATGAGGCACTGACTGTGGAGTGATGAGGCACTGACTGACTGTGGAGTGGTGAGGCACTGACTGATGTGGAGTGATGAGGCACTGACTGTGGAGTGATGAGGCACTGACTGTGGAGTGGTGAGGCACTGACTGTGGGGTGGTGAGGTACTGAGTGATGAGGCACTGACTGATGTGGAGTGATGAGGCACTGACTGACTGTGGAGTGATGAGGCACTGACTGATGTGGAGTGATGAGGCACTGACTGATGTGGAGTGGTGAGGCACTGACTGACTGTGGAGTGATGAGGCACTGACTGATGTGGAGTGATGAGGCACTGACTGTGGAGTGGTGAGGCACTGACTGATGTGGAGTGGTGAGGCACTGACTGATGTGGAGTGATGAGGCACTGACTGATGTGGAGAGATGAGGCACTGACTGATGTGGAGAGATGAGGCACTGACTGACTGTGGAGTGGTGAGGCACTGACTGATGTGGAGAGATGAGGCACTGACTGATGTGGAGTGATGAGGCACTGACTGATGTGGAGAGATGAGGCACTGACTGATGTGGAGAGATGAGGCACTGACTGATGTGGAGAGATGAGGCACTGACTGACTGTGGAGTGGTGAGGCACTGACTGATGTGGAGAGATAAGGCACTGACTGATGTGGAGTGATGAGGCACTGACTGACTGTGGAGTGGTGAGGCACTGACTGATGTGGAGTGATGAGGCACTGACTGTGGAGTGGTGAGGCACTGACTGACTGTGGAGTGGTGAGGCACTGACTGAGGAGCGATGAGGCACTGACTGAGTGGAGGCACTGACTGTGGAGCGATGAGGCACTGACTGTGAGTGGAGGCACTGAGTGACTGTGAAGAGAGAGAGAGAGAGAAGGGTAGTGAGGGTGGAGCGAAAGACACATACACACGCATGGCGAAGCAGGAGAGAGAGAGAGAGAGAGAGAGAGAGAGAGAGAGACACAGAGACAGAGACAGAGACAGAGAGAACAAAGACAAACAGACGAACACAACTGTAAGCACTTTTCCCTCTCCTTATCTCACCCACCCCCTCCCACACACACACACACTCACACAAAACAGTCCACCATTGTTCCTCTAGTCACGACCACGAACAGTTAAGTCAAGTCAATGAAACGACCATTTGTAAACAGTTTCCAGCCGCACGATTTTGGGAGCAGGAAATCTATGGACAGCTCAGCAGATCCAGAACACACACACACACACACACACACAACAAGAGAGGCAAGGCCTTCAAGACTCACTTGTGATACACTTTAAAAAAAAAAACCCAAACTTTTTATGTATTGAGTATAATTTCAAAATGTAATGTTTAAGACGAGAAAGATCAGTTTAAAGCAAATTAAGTCCCCTAGCATTAATTACGGAGTAATTTCCCTTTTTTACAAACTGCACCAAAACGTTTGCAGAATAAATAAAACTTCCATGCTTAGCAAAAGAAGTTCCTGTTTGAACAACAACAAAAAAAGATAATAATGACTGCTCTTGTTGTTGGGTCAGAATATCAGATCAAAGTGCCAAGTTTAGAGAATACAAAAAATATAAATATAACAGTAAATGCGTTTTGCAAAGGCTTCATTTTTTAAATATTTTTTTGTGCTCATCCCAGAGGTGCAATATTGTTTTAAACAAGATGACTGGAAAGAACTGAATTTTTCCTATTTTTATGTCTAATTTGGTGTGAACTGACAAAGTATTTGCAGAGAAAAATAATGTCAATGTTAAAGTTTACCGCGGACACACAGACACACACACACACACAGACAACCGAACACCGGGTTAAAAACATAGACTCACTTTGTTTGCACAAGTGAGTCAAAAAAAACTGTTCAGTATACAGTCTTCGTGTCGGACCCTCAACATGTATATATTATTTCCTGTGGAGCCTGTCACACGAGTTGTGAGGAAGGACAGAACGGGAACACAACAGTGTTATCATAAATCTGCAATAATAACCACCAGGCCTGCGTGCGCGGTATGATTATGATTGTGAAGTTTGGCACCCATTTTGTGTTTTGTCTGCACGTGTGAAGTTGGCGTGTGAATTGATTTGCGAGGGGGGGGAAGGGTCAGCGGGTGCTTTCGGATCGATTCAGTGCAGAATGTGTGTGTGTGTGTGTGTGTGTGTGTGTGTGTGTGTGTGTTTAAGTGAATAATTTTATGAGTGTGTGTGTGCGTTTGTGGGTGAATGTGCGTGCGCGCGTGTGTGAGTGAATGTGTGTGTGTGTGTGTGTGTGTGTGTGTGTGTGTGTGTGTGTGTGTGTGTGTGCTTGCTTGCTTGCTTGCTTGCATTAATCATCCTCTCCACTTTTTCCCCTCCCTCTTTAATCTTTTCTCGCAATGAATTACCTTGAAAGAAATCAAAAGAGTTATTGTGAATGAATGAGAGTGAGTGCATACGTGCGCGCGAACACACTTTGTGCGTGCGTGCGTGTATGTGTGTGTGTGTGTGTGTGTGTGTGTGTACGTACATGTGTGGGTACGTGCGAGCAAGCACTCGCTGTGAGTGCGCATGTGTTCATGCGTGGAGGAGCAAATGAAGTCCTTTTTTATTTTTATATATAGCAAACAGGGTGCACAGGAAAATAAATTGCCGCAAAATTAAATTCCAAGGCTGCTGTCACATTCTATCGTAACGTTAGACAGAAACAGAAACAGTTCAGGAAACTGCGGCACAAACTGCGCGGGTTTTTTTTTTTTTTTTTTTTTTTTTTTCTCTCTCTCGACACTGCGGGACCCGACGATGTTGGGAGGAATAGGAATTCTGTTTGGTGTTCCGCCACACATACACTGGTGATTGTAGACATTTAGTTAAAAGTATTGATTCCCACGTTTGAATGTTATCGTTTAAAGGTAAATAGACAGGTAGGAGAGGAGGGCGCGGAAGATCGTATGGTTAGTTGGGGGGACGGGGGTGGGGGTGGGGGGTGCAGGGGCGGGGGGGGGGGGGGGGGGAGGGGACGTAAGTCTCATTGTATAAGATGTTCTTGTTGTCCTGTTCATGTATAACTGTGTTGTATTATGACATGTTCCAAATGAAATACCATTTAATTAAACGAAAACGTGAATCTAAGCGGCTTTTTTTTTTTTTTTTTTTTAACGTGCTCTTTTTGTCCAAGAGGGGGAAGGGTGCTGGGGTGGGGGGTTGGGGAGAGGGGGAGTGGGGTGTGTGTGTGTGTGGGGGGGGGAAAGTTTATATATATATATATATATATATATCCCTCAAAAACGGAAGAGAGAGAAAGTGACGGTACTTTTCAACACAGTATGGATACCCCCCGCCTCAACAAAAAAAAAAAAAAATAAAAGAAGAGAAAAGGAAAAAAAAAAAAAAAAAAAAAAAAGGAAACAAGGAAAGAAAATCACCACTGTAACCGACTAATCACCATGATACACACAACGCTCAATCTTCAGTCCAATCGGTCCACCCCCTCACATACCTCTACACTTCACTCCCTCTTCCTCAGTAACACTTCGCCCCCCCCCCCCCACCCCCCAAATGCCTCTCCCCACCCCATCACCCCTCTGCCACCCCCGCACACCTCCCAGTGCCCTTCTAACCTGTTGAAATTGACCACTCCCTGGACCAGTGGACTTCAGAATAGCTGTGGTCAGTGTTACTTACTTACAGGTGTAGGTCAGCTCTCCCATTAACACGTCTCGACCTCACTGCTGTTGGAACTGACCGATCCTCACAGGTCATGGACACACACAGATCTTCGAGTGGTCAGTCTGGGTGGTGTCTCAGAGCCCTACGCCGCCACAATGTTTGTGGAGAAGCTGTTGAAAGTGACCAGTCCTTAATGCATCGGCGTGACCAGTCCCTGCAGTATCGAAGTGACCAGTCCCTAAAATGACGGTGTGACCACTCCCTGAAGTATTGGAATGACCAGTCCTTAATGTGCATTCCCTTTGTCGCGGACAGCCAGCAACATTATTTTATTTATTCATTTATTATTATTATTATTAGTAGTAGTAGTAGTAGTAGTAGTAGGCCTCCTTCGGTCATGGCTGACCATGGATAGAGTATATCCGACGTAATGTCTAATTCGGCTGTCTGCTTGGACCAAGCAGCGTCGCCTGTGACTGTAGAGACCGATGCGAGAGAGACAGTCTCTGTCGCAGCGATCACATGTGTAAGCTGATATTACTATTATTATTATTATGTTGATTAAAAATTTATCCTTATCCTTTTCTTTTTTTTCCCGGGGGTTGCCCCATCATCCACATTGTTCAATGGCACTGCTCAAACGCCATGCCTCATCCGTGTTCGTCTGTCACAGTCCCAGCGTCGACCGCCCACAGGGAACCATCAGTGTTAGGTCGCTAGGAAGCCACACACCAGAGGAGACCCTGCCCCGCTGCTGAGTCACTTCGATGGCGTTCAGTCGTGCCTGTTCTGATTTAACATACTTTTATACACCACCTTCTAACCCCCTTTCTTGACAGGTGGTGTCCGTTGATACAAGAGTGAGGGCAAAGGATAGAAAAGGAGATATGGAAGGAAGGAAGGGAGGAAGGAAAGGAAGAAAGGATGGAAGAAACTTGATGGATAAATAAGCAGCCAAGCAGATCGGCAGGTTGCTGGGTGTATGGTCTTACTGGTAGGAAGAAGATTCGCAGATTGGTAAGTTGAAAGGTAGCTAGCTAGACAGGTTGGTTGGTAGGTATGTAGGAAGGAACATAGACTGTAGGTATAGAGGGGCTGGTTGACTGGCAGGAGGGCAGGTAAGGTAGACTTTGAGTGAAAGCGCCGTGGCACAATAGGTAAGGCGTCGGACTAATGAAGTAGTGGTCAGGGTTCGATTCCCCTCGTTTCGGCCTGATGCACTGTCCTCGGGAAAGGCAGTGTACTCCAGTCTTTTTCACTTCACCCAGGTGTCAATGGGCAGCTGACTCTTGGTCAGGGAGGGTTGATTAAAACGGCGGAAGGAGAGGAACTGGGCCCCGCCTGCCAAGCCGAGCTCCAGACGGTGGATGTGAATTTACTGCCTTGGTGACCTTAAACTTTTTAGGTAGGTTGACAGATGAATAGGCTGGTAGGGAAGGATAGGTAGCAGATAGATAGATAGATAGATAGATAGAGAGAGAGAGAGAGAGAGAGAGAGAGAGAGAGAGAGCTTGGTATGAGGGAGATTGCAGTACGGTTTTATTTTTTTGAAAGGCTGTTGAATTGTTTATCCAGTGTGTGTGTGTGTGTGTGTGTGTGTGTGTGTGTGTGTGTGTGTGTGTGTGTGCGTGTGTGTGTGTGTGTGTGTGTGTGTGTGTGTGTGCGTGCGTGCGTGTGTGCGTGCGTGCGTGCGTGCGTGCGTGCGTGTGTGTGTGTGTGTGTGTGTGTGTGTGTGTGGCCATCATTCTCTTTTACAGACAATTGTGTGTGTGTGTGTGTGTGTGTGCGTGCGTGTGTGTGTGTGTGTGTGTGTGTGTGTGTGTGTGTGTGTGTGTGTGGCCATCATTCTCTTTTACAGACGATTGCGTTGGTTTAAGGCCTTTTCATTGCCTGCGCAAAGACGGCAACATTAGTTTATAACACCAGTGATATATTACCGACTTCTGATAACGCGATTTTCTCTCTGTCTGTCTCTCTGTCTCTGTATCTGTCTCTATCTCTTCCTCCCTGCCTCTCTTTCTTCCTCCTCACCTCTCTCCCTCTCTCTCTCTCTCTCTCTCTCTCTCAAACAAGCGCTCATAATGTGACCGAAAAAAGAAAGTATCATTAAAAAAAAAAAGTACCTGAAAACGAAGCTGATTTATGGACAATCCGCGAGCTTTGAACCCTGCAGTCAAGTATCCTGTCGGCCTTTCACTGACTTAAACTCTGGCTGCCATACCCCCCGTGGCTTGGGGTGTGTGTCGATTTTGGCGAATCTGCGGCTGTTGAAACGGAGAACCGTGTGAACAGAAATGATATCCCTTGGTTAGCGGATTTTTTTTTTTTTTTTCGTTTCTTTTCGTTTTGAGTCGTCGCTATGCGACAGCGTATATGTCTCGATGTTTTTAGAATATTGGGTTTGGGGAATGTCTTTGAAAGAAAAGGGTGATCTTTCTTCCTGTCTTTTTCTCTCTAATTATTGACCAGTGTTGCAAAGTACCCGTATTTCAAGGCCCTGTTTCACTCATACGATGATGTATTTAACAGCCTCCTTAAAAAAAAAAAAAAAAAAACCCTGTCTCGCGTGAATACCCCATATCATTGTTGATGACGGCATTCCCAGCAAAGACCACCCTAACTATTGACCAGTATTGCAAGTGCCTGAAATTCAAGGCCCTGGTCCACTCAGTCAGTCTAATATCAGTCTAATATTCAGTCTGATATCATCATCTTAGATGAACAGACTATAAACGAATAAACGAACGTCAACTCAAAAGATGATGCACATATGACGACAGGCTCCTGGTCCCGCCTCCTCACAAAATCCCAGTCTCATGTGAATACCTGATATCATTGTTGATGGTATTGCTAGAGTCATCATCGGTGGTCACAGAAAAATCACATTTGAATGATATCATTTAACTCACTCAGTACGGCCAGTCCTCTCTTCTCCTCTACCTCGGATGTCCAGTGGGTGTCTGAATGACTCAACCTTTAGTTTCCGTCGTCAGAATTGTGGTATTCTTTGTCAACATTCACCTCTTCAGTATAAGAGCCTTCCGCTTGCAATATTTTGATGATGGTAATTGGGGTGAAACGCTGTTAGCGTCGTCTCTTTCGCCGTTCGTATGGAGAGAGTTAAAAGGTAGGAGAAGGGGAGGGTGGGGGGTGGGGGGGGCATGGGATTTGGGGGGGGGGGTGAATGGTGAGCTGGGGGAACCGGGTAGATGGAGGGCGGAATCAAAGATGAATGCTTGAAATAAATATTTAAACACAGTTAAAGAACATTACTCAATGGACGTCGTAAAAGATAATTCGTTAATTTAACTAGAGAAACAACTGATAATGAATGTCCCAGTGCCAGTCTTGAGTGAACGTTTCAATGTCTGTAAACGCACGGGGTCTGATTTGCATCAGCTGTCTGCTGGTATGACCTGGCGGTAAAGTCCTATCATTAGTATGGGAGGGATGAAAGGGGAATGAGTTGATACATACAGGTAATACAATAAGTCCTATCATCAGTATGGGAGGGATGAAAGGGGAATGAGTTGATACATACAGGTAATACAATAAGTCCTATCATCAGTATGGGAGGGATGAAAGGGGAATGAGTTGATACATACAGGTAATACAATAAGTCCTATCATCAGTATGGGAGGGATGAAAGGAGAATGCGTTGATACATACAGGTAATACAATAAGTCCTATCATCAGTATGGGAGGGATGAAAGGGGAATGAGTTGATACATACAGGTAATACAATAAGTCCTATCATTAGTATGGGAGGGATGAAAGGGGAATGAGTTGATACATACAGGTAATACAATAAGTCCTATCATCAGTATGGGAGGGATGAAAGGGGGATGAGTTGATACATACAGGTAATACAATAAGTCCTATCATCAGTATGGGAGGGATGAAAGGGGGATGAGTTGATACATACAGGTAATACAATAAGTCCTATCATCAGTATGGGAGGGATGAAAGGGGAATGAGTTGATACATACAGGTAATACAATGTCCTATCATCAGTATGGGAGGGATGAAAGGGGGATGAGTTGATACATACAGGTAATACAATAAGTCCTATCATCAGTATGGGAGGGATGAAAGAGGAATGAGTTGATACATACAGGTAATACAGTAAGTCCTATCATCAGTATGGGAGGGATGAAAGGGGGATGAGTTGATACATACAGGTAATACAATAAGTCCTATCATCAGTATGGGAGGGATGAAAGGGGAATGAGTTGATACATACAGGTAATACAATAAGTCCTATCATCAGTATGGGAGGGATGAAAGGGGAATGAGTTGATACATACAGGTAATACAATAAGTCCTATCATTAGTATGGGAGGGATGAAAGGGGAATGAGTTGATACATACAGGTAATACAATAAGTCCTATCATCAGTATGGGAGAGATGAAAGGGGAATGAGTTGATACATACAGGTAATACAATAAGTCCTATCATCAGTATGGGAGAGATGAAAGGAGAATGAGTTGATACATACAGGTAATACAATAAGTCCTATCATCAGTATGGGAGAGATGAAAGGAGAATGAGTTGATACATACAGGTAATACAATAAGTCCTATCATCAGTATGGGAGGGATGAAAGGGGAATGAGTTGATACATACAGGTAATACAATAAGTCCTATCATCAGTATGGGAGAGATGAAAGGAGAATGAGTTGATACATACAGGTAATACAATAAGTCCTATCATTAGTATGGGAGGGATGAAAAGGGAATGAGTTGATACATACAGGTAATACAATAAGTCCTATCATCAGTATGGGAGGGATGAAAGGGGAATGAGTTGATACATACAGGTAATACAATAAGTCCTATCATTAGTATGGGAGGGATGAAAGGGGAATGAGTTGATACATACAGGTAATACAATAAGTCCTATCATTAGTATGGGAGGGATGAAAGGGGGATGAGTTGATACATACAGGTAATACAATAAGTCCTATCATCAGTATGGGAGGGATGAAAGGGGAATGAGTTGATACATACAGGTAATACAATAAGTCCTATCATCAGTATGGGAGGGATGAAAGGGGAATGAGTTGATACATACAGGTAATACAATAAGTCCTATCATTAGTATGGGAGGGATGAAAGGGGAATGAGTTGATACATACAGGTAATACAGTAAGTCCTATCATTAGTATGGGAGGGATGAAAGGGGAATGAGTTGATACATACAGGTAATACAATAAGTCCTATCATTAGTATGGGAGGGATGAAAGGGGAATGAGTTGATACATACAGGTAATACAATAAGTCCTATCATTAGTATGGGAGGGATGAAAGGGGGATGAGTTGATACATACAGGTAATACAATAAGTCCTATCATCAGTATGGGAGGGATGAAAGGGGAATGAGTTGATACATACAGGTAATACAATAAGTCCTATCATTAGTATGGGAGGGATGAAAGGGGAATGAGTTGATACATACAGGTAATACAATGTCACTGTCTATTTGCTCAGACGCTGCATGGGGAACACCCCCCAAAGTGATTCGACAGCACTGCGAGGTCATCTCCGTTGAGTAACCTCGTGGCGTTCCCGCACTGATTTCGTTTTGTGTGAAGACATTTTAGAGCTAAGACGGTGTCATGATAAACTTGAGCGGAGTGAGAGCTCGGTTCTTAAATAGAAAAAAGAGTGAAGTATGAAAGGGGTACAGACGATTTAGGTCTATTCATGATATCGACGACAAACTCCTTTCTATACAAGACACGGACAAAGATATGAACTAACAATCAGAGACCCGTGAATTCCAACCGTACCCTTATATTGTGCGCACGTGCACTCTCTATCTCTCTCTCTCTCTCACTCTCTCTCTCTCACACACACACACACAGCAATAACAGCACCGACCCTTTTTCAAGCACCAGCTCAGTGTATATCCACTCTGGCCAGGGGAAGATAGAGCCTGTAATTGTATGAAAATAAACGCTATTAGCTCCACAGCACACCCCATTTCTCAATTTCTCCTTGGGGGTGTATAAAAAAAGGTAGGCAGTCGGACTTTACAGTTTCTTTATTGCAGTAAGCCCAGCTCTCCCCCCCAGCGTACGCCAGCCCTCCCTTCAGTGTTTCGCCCTCCGTTTCCTTTCTTTGTGGCTGACGTGTGTGACACTAAGCCGCGGATCCGAGGGGCCGATCATGAGGGGCCACAAGCCGCTAAAGAGAGATTTGTCAGCTGTTTACCATGGGGCCAGCACAGGGTCAGAGTATGGACGTTAGTGCGGGGCAGGGGCTAGGGACAGAAACCGGGTACATTATTATATGTATGTATGTATGTAAAATAGTCAGCGGTGTCGGACTATGAACATCAGGCCTAGCAGTGGAGGAGGGTACAGCTGCTGTCCCGATTGTCTGGGCTTGACTTTCGATTTAGAGTGGAGAGTGTCTTGACCCAAGTTACACCCTCCACTCTCGCGTCCAAGAGGGTCTTATTAACTAAGGACTGTCGGCGTTGGGTACATGAGGGTGGTATGAAATGTTGTGGTGTTGTACCGGTGGGTTGGATAAAAATGGGCGGGGGTGAGGGGGGGGGGTGAGATAGCGAACTCCAAGAAAGTAGTACGTCCCTGAGCTAAGAAAAAAGAAATAAGGTAAAAAACAAAACAAAAAACAACAACAGCAAAAAACAACAAAACAAACAAACAAAAACAAAACAAAAACAACAACAACAAACAAACAAAAACAAACAAAACAAAACAAAAAACAAACAAACAAAAAAACCAACAAAAAAAACCCCAAAAAACAAAAAACCAGCGCCCCTCTACACCCTTCTCCTTTCATCTACAGGTAGATGTTCTCTCACCAACAGCCCACCCTCATCCCCCCCACACCCTCCCTCATCCCCCCCACACCCTCCCTCATCCCCCCCACACCCCACACCCTCCCTCATCCCCCCACACCCTCCCTCATCCCCCCCCACACCCCACACCCTCCCCATCCCCCCCACACCCTCCACACCCTCCCTCATCCCCCCCACACCCTCCCTCATCCCCCCCACACCCTCCCCACACACAGCACATCGGCAGCACAGTCCTGTCAGAACCTCCACCCCCCTCCCCCCACCCCCCGTACCCCCTACAAAACAACTACTTACACGCTTAATAAAAAGTTAGACCACTTTTCTACAGTTTTCGTTTAAGTAAAAATGTGGTCCTTAACCGTTTCCGAAGTCTGTACTCAGTGTCGAACTATAAGCTTCAACATAGTAGAAAAGACTGGCTCCCTCGAACGTTTTATCTCCTCTGTGTGTCCATGTCTTTGTCTGCCTGTCTCTTTCTCCGCCACATACCTTTCACACACCTCCAACATTGTGTCGTTTGGGTTTTTTTTGGGTTTTTGTTTTTTTTGGTTTTTTTCGCTTTCTTTGTTCTCCCTCTTACTATCCACACCCTTCAAATTTATTACACCAGTGACGAACGAAAAACAACAACAAAAAAACCCAACAAAAACAGCAACAACAAACACTCTCACTTTCAGACTTGACCCGGAAGTCCAGACGTCTTTCATTTCTCATTCAGTCCTGCGCGGGCAGACAGGCTATAAATAGAGCAGACTGAGGTCTTCTTCACCAGGGACCAACGCTTCGACCACACCACCCTTCACAGAAAAGACCACAGAGCCACGATCAACTTGACCTGAAGGGCGGATCGCCAGTGGGTCGTTAAACTGACCACCACAGTGTTCTTTACAGCAGATGGGGCACGTTACACCCCCAACCATTTAACCAAAGAATCTTCTCGAGAACTGACCGAAAAAAAACCCAAAAAACAGTTGGTCTCATGTTTCGTTGAGAGTGACCATGGTCCGTCAGTATCGGTTCACTTCAAGGGGGCAGCTTGGGTTTTGGGGAAGGGTTCGTTTTGTCTTGATGTAGAGGGTTGACGATACAAACGGGGTCCTTGAAGATGACACTCACGTCAGCAGTTGATGGCTGTGTTAGTGCGTGTTTTACGTTTCTGATTGGCTCGGATGGTAATTGTATATACGTATTTGCGTTTCTGATTGGCTCGGGTGGTAATTGTGTCTATACGTGTTTACGTTTCTGATTGGCTCGGGTGGTAATTGTGTCTATACGTATTTACGTTTCTGATTGGCTCGGGTGGTAGTTGTGTCTATACGTGTTTACCTTTCTGATTGGCTCAGATGGTAATTGTCTGTCTGTCTCTCTGTGTCTGTATGCCCTTGTCTATATTGTTGAAGATGTTGATCAGCTTTTTAATAATTATGATAAAACAGTTTAGGAGAACCATGACATGTAAATAGCTGTCAAGAAAACTTTCGCCAAGTAGATGAATGCCAAGCTATTGCGTGTAATATTTTAACTATAAATGTACTCCGTGGTAAACTGATAAAAAAACACAAAAACAAAACAAACAAACTGTGCAGCGCTCCAGTCAAAAGCACACACGAGGCAATCTTTGGTGGAGGGCGTCGCACGTTTCGCTTGCTGAAGGGAGGGAGGGAGATACGTACAGTTATGACATAGCTGCTCACAGGTTCTGTTCTCTCTGTCTGTCTCTCTCTGTCTCTCTCTGTCATTGTGTCGCTTGCTTTTCAGTGTGGCCAGACGTGTGTATGATGGGAAACAGGTGATCGAAATCGTGGAAGTCCTGTTGTGGGACCCGGTGTAAGGATCTGTGGTTCGTGTGCACACCCTGTGGTTCGTGTGCACTCCCTGTGGTTCGTGTGCACTCCCTGTGACGTGAAACGTTTTTGTTTCTTTGTTGGAGTGGTCATTAAACACCCGTCCCCGACTGTGTCCCTTCGTGGGCAAAGTTCTGATGTACTGCTGGTGTGGTGCGGTTTTCTTTCGTCTGAGAAGAAGGGGCATCTTTCCGTCTGACTATGCGTGACAGTAAATGATAATGTAATTTAGATTTAATTGAAATTAATCTTTTTCTGGTTATTATTTTTTTGGTTGTTTTTTTTTGGTGCTGGGTGTGGAATGTTGCACCTCAAAGTGGGACCTAAAAGCACTCGCATTTATCATTAAACAAATGGTATACACACGCCTGTTTATGTTATTCAGTAGAAATGAAAAAAGAAGAAAAAAAAAGACAGGAACGTAGGAGTTAGGAGATCAAGCTTTAAGTAACAAACGAAGCTTTTCTTTTATCCACACTCAGCTACGTCTGTTAATGAATTACAGAAAGTAGGCAGCTGGTTACGATTCAGAAGTAACGTTACACTGCCCCACTAACTGCCTTTGTGACTGGAGCAGGCTTTGGGCAGTTACGTCAGACTGTGTCATGGACACTGACCACAGTTGAACCGTAAAACAATAATACTTCACGAGTAGGCAGCGCCACACACACACACACACACACTCACAGCGGAGGGAGGGTGTTCGCGTCCCCAGAGCTGCAGGGCCAGACAAACTTCCCCAGATAATAACAACCCAGCGAGAATGGCCGGCATCGATAGTTTTTGATGGCGGTGGTGGAAGTGAGCGGTATTGCCGAACCGTGTTTTATCGACGACCCGCTGGGCGGTAAGGGAGCTAAGCGGTGCCTGATCTCCCTTGGCCGGCCATTTGTTTTTTTACGCTCGGGAATTCTGTCCCGTCGTCGCTTCCTGATTGGCTCGCGTGGTTTCCGCGGGTTGTGCTCAGTTTGGCGTCATTGAGTAGGGTCCATTTCCTCGCCGGGATCTGTAGACGTTGGTCATTCAGCTTATTCATGAGGTAGAGGTGTTTCTTCGGCTTCGGGGAACTACACGTCTCAAAGTTCACCATAGTAAGGTGTTTATGTGTGGCCGTTTTAAAAAATACACTTTTTCGTCACCCTTCCATTTCAGCAGCCACACCCAGTTTTCTGAAACAGGGATGCAAGCAGAGTATAACAGTTAATTTAGATTCACCCACAGAATCATTTTATGGACTTGGGATTTTTAACTCACCTGTTTTAATTTTATGCTTGCTTGTGCACACCAAAAGAGTTCAGACTCTGCCAGGCTGTCACGTGCGTTGACCTGATGGATCAGAAAAAAAAGTCCCCAGTCCCCGTTTCCCCAAGGGTGTGGAAAGAATGAAGGTGTTGAGTGTGAGAAGGGTAGATGATACTGTGTTCAGCAAGATGGGAGAAGAGAAGTTGAGAGAGAGAGAGAGAGAGAGGAAGAGAAGAAGAGCAAGAATTCCCAGTGCTTGTGGCATACTACAGTCCTGACAACGTGGTTTCTTCATGGCGGTGTATATCTGACACATTCTTTGTTACCGTAAAAAAACCCCTCAATATTGCCGATTTTCCAACCTTTGGGTGTGTCTGACATGCATGCAGGAAGATGGCATAATATACCAGTGCAGGCAGGAGCCTGATCTTGTGTTTCATGGAGATGTCGTTGTCCTTCCAAGCAGGTTTTAGTTTGGATTGTGCTGATGTTGTCCATGTTACCACCGTGAGGATTTTACGTTTCACCACTACCACCACCACCACCACCACTACCACCACCACTACCTCCACTACCACCACCACTACCTCCACTACCACCAACACCAGCAATATCAATGACAATGATAATAATGATGATACGTGCTGATGTTGCCTATGTTACCACCGTGAGGATTTTACGTTTCACCACTACCACCAACACCACCAACACCACCACCACCACTACCTCCACTACCACCAACACCAGCAATATCAATGACAATGATAATGATGATGATACGTGCTGATGTTGCCTATGTTACCACCGTGAGGATTTTACGTTTCACCACTACCACCAACACCACCACCTCCACTACCACCACCACTACCTCCACTACCACCAACACCAGCAATACCAATGACAATGATAATGATGATGATACGTGCTGATGTTGCCTATGTTACCACCATGAGGATTTTTCATTTAACCACCACCACTACTACCACCAACACCACCAACACCACCACTACCTCCACTACCACCAACACCAGCAATATCAATGACAATGATAATGATGATGATACGTGCTGATGTTGCCTATGTTACCACCATGAGGATTTTTCATTTAACCACCACCACTACTACCACCAACACCACCAACACCAGCAATATCAATAACAATGATAATACTGATGATAAGTGCAGATGTTTTATGTTACCACCGTGAGGATTTTACATTTCACCACCACCACCACCACCACTACTACCACCAACACCAGCAATATCAATAACAATGATAATAATGATGATAAGTGCTGATGTTGTCCATGTTACCCTTGAGAGGATTTTACATTTAACGACGACCACCGCCGCCACCAGCACCAGCACCACCAATAACAGTAATAATAATGACGACGATGATGATGATTAGCGATAACATATCCACATTGTGTAAAATGACGGATCGTTTCAGAGTTTCAGAGTCGACAATGACTGGCTGAACCAGACAGCTGTGGCTGACGGTCTGTTGACGAAGAGAGACGAAGTTCATAAAGGCTGTAAATACCTAAAGTTTGATCGGTCAGAAACCCCAGTATTTATTTAAAAACAAACAAACAGAAACTGTCAGCGATGCACCCACATTAGAACAAGAGAATATGTCAGTAATACACCAACAGAACAGCAGAATGTATCACCAATACACCAACAGAACAACAGAATGTATCACCAATACACCCGCCCACAATTGGACAACACCCAGTCAAGACGTGACCCAGGTGAAAACCTTGGCACTTTGTATTGGGGGATTAAAAAACGCTTTGGCCTCGCAGTGTTGTAGTGTCAAGTTGCATTCACACGAACATCACTTTGAGGATTACAACAGACGGTTCGCTGCGCCAGAGGTGGTCGCGGTTTAACGATACTATGGAGTCCTTTGGGAAGGGTAGGCCGTGGGTATGGGTGTGTGTGTTGGGGAGGGGGGTTGGCGGTGGGGGGCACTGGCGGGGACGGGAGTGTGTGTCGGGGGGAAGGGGGTGGGGGGGCAGGGAGATCGATCGGTGAAACGCTAATAGCCTAACTGTCCCACTGGTGATATCGCTGTCGTCATTATCGACTTGGTTGCGCCACATGGAGGGACCCTCTCCCTGTCAGAGGTACCACCACCACCACAGCACAGCACAGCACAGCCGTTCTTGAGCACAAACGAATGTTGATTGGAGTTAAGCTTGTGGCTTTGGAGCAGGGGTAGCAAGGTAGTCATAGCTCGGCATGAGAAAGGCTTGTTTGTAATTTACACGCTTGGGTATCGGTAAGAGTTGGGTGTGTGTGTCGTCGGAAGAAAACGTTACTTTCGGGCCCTGGCTTGTCCTGTCGACCTGGGGTCATGTATCGGGTGTTTTGCCTCAGCTTTTCTTCTTCTTCTCCCGCCAGTGTGTGGTACCTCATTTCTTGAATGATCACCAGGGCTCAGTTGAGATGATGTGTCGCAATAATTCATCACATTACATACATGCAAGTATCTTCTCGGCTGGATATATTGGGTTCTTTTAAATACGTGTCCGTCAGTGTATTTTCAGCTGTATATCGTATCAGTACTAAAGGATCTTGAAGCTTGTTGGGTGTGTCAGAATACATTCAGCACGGGTTTATGAGACTGCACGTATGAAACGTCAGCGCAAGTGATGTTTTTTTTAATTTTATCTTATTTTATTTCAAATTATATTTTCATACGTGTCAGGCTGTTTTATTTTGTGAAATGCGAACAGCGGCTGCTTCTTTATTTTTCTTTGTTCAATCAATATCCTAAGTTTTCAATCAAGTGGTTTATCACCTGAAGCTGTTTAAAAGTCGAGCATTTTGGACAGTATAGTTTTTACGATATTATTTTTGGGGGTTAAAAAAAAAAGAGCCAGACTTCGTCATCCTGTCATTTTTGTTTTCAGTCAGCGGCCATTTCCAGGGATTGTTGTATGCGAACTCGCCCATCTCTGACCATAAAACACCATTTCAGCAACCTGATTTTATCCCCCAGGCTTGTGCAATGCGTCAGTCATCAGTATCTTACAGCTTTGACTGATCGGTGTAAAAAAGATGTGAAGACACACCTTTGTTTTAAAGCAAACTAATTTTCACAGCATGAAATGCGTGGAAACACGCTGTCGCCAGACTTTGTAGTTCAGGACATACAGTCGGACATCTGTTTCTCAACACTGGTGGATGGCCGTATTTCATTGTAGACAGCTATAATTCAGCACAACATCGTTGACTCAAAACGGCCTCGTTTCAGAACTGTTGTCAGACGGCCAGATTTCTGTCAGTGTGGTGGGAGGACGTCAACATCAATGAACCAGACGGGCATATCTCATGCACTTTATTTCTGACGCCCTCGTAAGACTGCCGTCATAGCTCTGCAGTCTGGAGGAAGGAAGGAAGGAAGGACGTAACACTGTCGTAACCAGCAGTCTCCATTAGACAAACCTTCTTCAGACAGGCAACCCCGAGTTGGGCTTTGACTTGAAATTAACACGGCCTTGACCCCAATCACGGCCTTGACCTCAACACAACATTGACCCCCATCACGGCCTTGATTCAGCACGGCCTTGACCCCCGTCACGGAATTGACCCCAACCTTGACCTTAACGACCTTGACTCTAATACGGCCTTGACCCCATAATGGCCTTGGCCGTCCCGGAGCGGCTGGCGGACTCGCGGCCCCGCTCCATGTCCAAGCTGGCGGAGAGCCCCGCGCCCCAGGCTCGGATCGGGGGCCGGATGGTGACGCCCACCAAGCCCATGTCCGCCGACCTCTCTTCCTCCGCTGCCGTCTCCGCCTCGGCCTCGGCCTCCAAGTCCCCGGCTCGCCGCTCCGCCTCCCGCGTCAAGAAGAAGGAGGCCTTCGTGGACCCCAACGTCAGCATGGCCCTGGCCGCCGCCCTCAAGGCCGAGATGGCCTTGGCCGAGTTCGACGCTCCCCCGGAGATCCTTCAAGAGCAGCTCATGGCGGGGGCGTCGGCGCCTGCTCAGCAGCACGGGCAGCAACCGGGTCCCGGGCATCATCATCATCTTCATTACGGCAGCCACGCTCCCCATCAACACTCCGACCCCTTCAACCCTCCCCCTCTTACCCCCTCCCGTCACCACCTTCCTCCACCTCCTCCTCCTCATCATCATCCCCAACCTCCTCTTCATCTGGCGCAGCCTCTCACTCCAGAGGACTTCCGGGCCCGTGCCGAAAAGGCCGCGGAGTTCGAGGTGGAGCACAACTGGATGCTGAAGGAGGAGGCTGACATGAAGGTGAAGAAGTTTGACCAGACGAAGCGTAAGCTGGCCATTTTCCTTCCAGATGACGACCCTCTGGAAGGCATCAGCAACCGCCTGGAGGAGGTGCAGGCCATGGTCAAGCCCAAGTGCGAGTTCTCCACCTTCCTGGAGGACCTCTCGGCCGAGCAGAGAGAGCGGGTTCTGGTGAGTCGTCAGCGTGTGAGTGTGGAAGTCTGTGAGGTTTGTAAGCAGCGTTTTTTGATTCTGAATACTGTAATAGATAAATGTATATTCTATTGCTAAACACACACACACACACACACACACACACACACACACACACACACACACACACACACACACACACACACACACACACATATATATTGTTTAACCATAGGATATACACATAATATTGCAAAAAGGCTGTACACTATTGCTGTTGCTTGATTCGGAATGTGTACATTCTGTTGCTTGGCTTACAATATGTGTATCTTTTCATCCTTGGTACAGTATCAAAAACTGTTTTGATTATTTTATACATAGGAATTTGTTACATTACAATGCACAACATATATATTATGTTGCTTTAACAGGGTTTATACACCCTGTCACATCAGACCCGGAAATAGCATGCTGTTGCTTTGCGCAGGATGAGATCTAAACGTTCAGTCTCAAAATGCAAATCTTATACAGTCTATTGCATATTTCAAGATGCATACATATGGCTGTTTATAAAAGATATCTACATTCTGATGCTCGGGGCAGAATGTTTGCAAAATATGTAAAGTGTTATTATTCAATATAAAATATATACAAATTATTGCTTAATACAGGATATAAGTATTGCATAATACAGTATACGCATTCCAGTGCGTTTATGCAGGATATATAAGTACAGAATTATATAGAGTTTCTTGCTCAAAACAAGATGGACGTATTGCTGAACACACACACACATCACACACACACACATAAACGTGGAGCATATTGCTTAACTCCGATTATGATTAAAAAAAAAATGCATTCCTAGCTTAAGATATTAATGAATATCTTAAGATTAAGATATTAATTTAACACAGTATGATTACATTCTATTCACTTACACAGGGTATCTATACTTGTGAATTCTACATAATTGTCTACCTTATCACTTAATCGTCGGTTAACGTATTGTAGTACTCGTGGGTTGTCTACTTTATCACTTAATTATCGGTTAACGTATTGTAGTACTCGTGGGTTGTCTACTTTATCACTTAATCGTCGGTTAACGTACTGTAGTACTCGTGGGTTGTCTACTTTATCACTTAATCGTCGGTTAACGTATTGTAGTACTCGTGGGTTGTCTACTTTATCACTTAATCGTCGCTTAACGTATTGTAGTACTCGTGGGTTTTTGTCTTGTGCATGAGACTATCTTACTGGTTCCTTTGCAAACCGTATCGTTTTGATTCGCCTTATGATTTAGGCTACGAAGCATGCTATTGTGCTACTTTTAGACAGGCGACATTATATTTACATATGTTCTTTCCACCGTTCTCAAACAGGACGTGTTTGTGTTGAGGATGAAGAATCGAAGAAAAGACTGCAAAAAAACATCACCAGGTTCTTTTCGACTCGTCCATTTGTGTGACTGTTGAAAAAAACAAAAACAAATCCAGGCAGCTTGTTTGATTAAGGCAGGGAGCGAAAGACAGTGCTCTGGTACACTTGGTAAACGACAGGTCCACAAAGGTAAAGACAGGAAAGAAAGAAGGGGAGGGAAGGGGAGGGGAAGGAAAGGGAGAAAAACAAAGGTTGATTGAAAGAAAAACAAGAGAGGCAAGGCCTTCAAGACTCACTTGTGATGAATTAAGTCCCCTAGCATTAATTACAGAGTAATTTCCCTTTTTCACTATCTGCACCAAAACGTTTGCAAAATAAATAAAAAATTCCATGCTTAGCAAAAGAAGTTCCTGTTTGAACAAAAAATGATAATAATGACTCCTCTTGTTGTTGTGTCAGAATAAGAGGTCAAAGTGCCAAGTTTAGAGAATACAAAAAATATAAATATAACAGTAAATGCAGTTTGCATATAATTAGGCTTCTTTTTTTCTTTTTTTTTTGTGCCCATCCCAGAGGTGCAATATTGTTTTAAACAACATGACTGGAAAGAACTGAATTTTTCCTATTTTTATGCCAAATTTGGTGTCAACTGACAAAGTATTTGCAGAGAAAATGTCAATGTTAAAGTTTACCACGGACACACAGACACACGGACACACACACACACACACACACACACACACACACAGCCGAACACATGGACTCACTTTGTTTACACAAGTGAGTCAAAAAAAAGGAAAGAGAAAGATGGGGGTGGGTGGTGGGCTGAGGGTTAGGGGGCGGTCAGTGTAAAAAGGGGAAGCAACAAAGGGAACCCAGAGATTTAGAACCCATCACAAACTAAGGGAAGAAAGAAAGAAAGAATTGGAGAGTTATGATCCGTCACAAACATAAAGCTTTAACCTTTGCACAAAGGGTAAATGAGTGCATGACTTTCCTGCAGTATACACGGAACACGATCTAACCCGTCAAGGACTGGGAGTGTAGTTCTTTGTCCAGCACGAACAAGGGCATTAATTTCATTGTGTTTCTGATCCAAAGAGCACTGTGCAACCCATATCGGGTATCCGTCGATCAGTTGGTCGTTTCCGTCAGTCGTTTTACCGTTAGAGAAATACACGTAATACACGTGTAAAGCGCACGTAAAAGAACCCACGGCAACAAAAGGGTTATTCCTGGCAAAATTCTGTAGAAAAATCCACTGCGATAGGAAAAACAAATAAAACTGCAGGCAGGAAAAAATACAAACAAAAAAAGAAAAGAAAAGAAAAATGGGTGGCGCTGTAGTGTAGCGACGCGCTCTCCCTGGAGATTGATAGCAGCCCGAATTTCACACAGAGAAATCTGTTGTGATAAAAAGAAATACAAAAATACAAAACACAAAATGGTTCACTTGGCAGAGTTTTCCTCTAAGGGACATGGCAAAAAGGTGCTGAATGTTTTTTGACTCACTTGTGTAAACAAAGTGAGTCTATGTTTTAACCCGGTGTTCGGTTGTGTGTGTGTGTGTGTGTGTGTCCGTGTGTCTGTGTCCGTGGTAAACTTTAACATTGACATTTTCTCTGCAAATACTTTGTCAGTTGACAACAAATTTGGCATAAAAATAGGAAAAATTCAGTTCTTTCCAGTCATGTTGTTTAAAAGAATATTGCACCTCTGGGATGGGCACAACAAAAATTTAAAAAATGAAGCCTAATCATATGCAGACTGCATTTACTGTTATATTTATATTTTTTGTATTCTCTAAACTTTGCACTTTGACCTGATATTCTGACACAACAACAAGAGGAGTCATTATTATCATTTTTTGTTCAAACAGGAACTTTTTTTGCTAAGCATGGAATTTTTATTTATTTTGCAAACGTTTTGATGCAGATAGTAAAGAAGGGAAGTTTCAGTTTCAGTTTCACTTTCTCAAGGAGGCGTCACTGCGTTCGGACAAATCCATACACGCCACACCACATCTGCTGAGCAGATGCCTGACCAGCAGCATAACCCAACGCGCTTAGTCAGGCCTTGAGTGCATGCTTACATATTTGTGTACCTATGAAAGTGGATTTCATTTTACGTAATTTCGCCAGAGGACAACACTCTCGTTGCCATGAGTTCTTTTTCAGTGCGCCAAGTGCGTGCTGCACACGGGACCTCGGTTTATCGTCTCATCCGAAAGACTAGACGCTCAGTTTGTTTTTCCAGTCAAACTTAGGAGAAAGGGCGAGAGCGGGATTCGAACCCACACCCTCACGGACTCTCTGTATTGGCAGCTGAGCGTCTTAACCATTCTGCCACCTTCCCCCTAAGTTACTCTGTAATTAATGCTAGGGGACTTAATTTATCACAAGTGAGTCTTGAAGGCCTTGCCTCTCTTGTTTTTAAAAAAAATTTTATTGCCCCCAAAATAAAAGTTGTATAAGCAGCCAATGTAATTAACATCACTCATAACCAGATGTGCTTTCTTGCACTTGCTCTTCGAATTTTGTTTTCAACGGAAATTTACAGCTATCGTTCGTAAAACACTGAATAACAAAATTGTCAGTTTTTGGCCTAAACATCTAATTTTTCAAACATGTTTTTTTTCAAACTGTTGTGTGTGTGTGTGTGTGTGTGTGTGCGTGTGTGTGTGTGTGTGTGTGTGTGTGTGTGTGTGTGTGTGCGTGTGTTTGTGTTTGTGTGCGTGTGTTTGTGTGTGTGTGTGTGTGTGTGTGTGTGTGTGTGTGTGTGTGTGAGAGAGAGAGAGAGAGAGAGAGAGAGAGAGAGAGAGAGATTACATTTTATTATAACGTGTTCAGCTTTATCTAATTTACTCTTTATTTCAGTGTTTGCACCTCTCGGACAATGAATTACTGTACCAGAGCAATTATATGAAACCGGGTCTCAAGTCTTTATTCTTGGGTCTTGAAACAAACACACCTGGGGATAAAGAGAGATAAATAGACAGATACAGGTAGATGGGTGGATGGATTGTCAGGCAGATAAAACAGTTCAGGCAGTGGATGGATTGTCAGGCAGATAAAACAGTTCAGGCAGTGGATGGATTGTCAGGCAGATAAAACAGTTCAGGCAGTGGATGGATTGTCAGGCAGATAAAACACTTCAGGCAGTTGACAGATGAATGAGCGAATAAACAGATGAATAGATAAAGGAATCAATTTTACCCAGCCCGGAAACAAACACAGGGATTGACTGACTGACTGGCTGACTGGCTGATTGATTGGCTGTCTGACTGGCTGATTGATTGGCTGTCTGATTGGCTGACTGGCTGATTGATTGGCTGACTGGCTGATTGATTGGCTGTCTGATTGGCTGACTGGCTGATTGATTGGCTGACTGGCTGATTGATTGACTGGCTGATTGATTGGCTGTCTGATTGGCTGACTGGCTGATTGATTGGCTGTCTGACTGGCTGATTGATTAGCTGACTGGCTGACTGGCTGATTGATTGGCTGGCTGACTGGCTGATTGATTGGCTGA
Source organism: Babylonia areolata (assembly GCF_041734735.1). Lineage (NCBI taxonomy): Eukaryota > Metazoa > Mollusca > Gastropoda > Neogastropoda > Buccinidae > Babylonia > Babylonia areolata. The sequence goes on from NC_134882.1 coordinate 12,921,513, forward strand.
CTGGCTGACTGGCTGATTGATTGGCTGTCTGACTGGCTGTCTGACTAGCTGATTGATTGGCTGTCTGACTGGCTGATTGATTGGCTGTCTGACTGGCTGTCTGACTAGCTGATTGATTGGCTGTCTGACTGGCTGATTGATTGGCTGTCTGACTGACTGGCTGATTGATTGGCTGGCTGACTGGCTGGCTGATTGATTGGCTGTCTGACTGACTGGCTGATTGATTGGCTGTCTGACTGATTGGCTGTCTGACTGACTGATTGATTGGCTGTCTGACTGACTGGCTGATTGATTGGCTGTCTGACTGGCTGGCTGATTGATTGGCTGTCTGACTGGCTGGCTGACTGATTGGCTGTCTGACTGACTGACTGACTGATTGATTGGCTGTCTGACTGACTGACTGATTGGCTGGCTGACTGACTGACTGATTGGCTGACTGGCTGACTGGCTGATTGATTGGCTGTCTGACTGGCTGTCTGACTGGCTGATTGATTGGCTGGCTGACTGGCTGATTGATTGGCTGTCTGACTAGCTGATTGATTGGCTGTCTGACTAGCTGATTGATTGGCTGTCTGACTGGCTGATTGATTGGCTGTCTGACTAGCTGATTGATTGGCTGTCTGACTAGCTGATTGATTGGCTGTCTGACTAGCTGATTGATTGGCTGTCTGACTGGCTGATTGATTGGCTGTCTGACTGGCTGATTGATTGGCTGTCTGACTGGCTGATTGATTGGCTGTCTGGCTGGCTGATTGATTGGCTGTCTGACTGGCTGATTGATTGGCTGTCTGACTAGCTGATTGATTGGCTGTCTGACTAGCTGATTGATTGGCTGTCTGACTGGCTGATTGATTGGCTGTCTGACTAGCTGATTGATTGGCTGTCTGACTAGCTGATTGATTGGCTGTCTGACTGGCTGATTGATTGGCTGTCTGACTGACTGGCTGTCTGACTGGCTGATTGGCTGACTGACTGGCTGATTGATTGGCTGTCTGACTAGCTGGCTGGCTGACTGACTGGCTGATTGATTGGCTGTCTGACTGACTGGCTGACTGACTGGCTGGCTGGCTGACTGACTGGCTGATTGATTGGCTGTCTGACTGACTGGCTGACTGACTGGCTGGCTGGCTGACTGACCGTAAACCCTCGGCCCCATCATTATGTTTGTTTCCCTGGACAAGGCAACAAACTGTTCCGTGGTAGGGCGGCACACACACACACACACACACACACACACACACACACACACACACACAGAGAAAACTGAACACTGAAATGTTTAATATCATTAGCTGAAAAGCTCTGGTGACATAGTAGGTACTAATCAGAACAAAATGGTGATAAAATGGAACAGAAAGGAAAAAAGAAAAAGAAAACAAAGAAACAAAACCCAACCCCCCCAAAAAAAAACAACAACAAAAAACCCCAAATAAACAAACAAAAAACAGAATTGAAACAACACAAACTA
>NC_134882.1:12927980-12932980 GCF_041734735.1 Babylonia areolata
GACACACGCTTGAACACACACACACACACACACACACACACACACACACACACACACACACACACACACACAGCTTGTAGATGTACAGATTGTCAATATACAAAACATCTGCAAAACAGCTGAATTTAATTTCCAAATGGATGGATAAAGATTTATTATATTGTATTGTATTGTACTGTATTGTATTGTATTGTATCTAAGAAATCAAGGCCGAAAGAAAGAGTGCGACCAACAGGATAGCTGTTGACACTGGGTTTCAAGTTGGTTCTTTCTGCATAGACCACTGTCGTACCTACACGTAGGGCTTACAATGTCGAGGTGCTCACTCGTGCAAACTTGCCCAGCATCTACACCATCTTGATGCAGGCCCAGCTGCGCTGGGCAGGCCATGTAGTTCGCATGCCAGACCACCGGCTCCCCAAGAAACTGCTGTACGGCGAACTCCAACATGGCAAGCGCTCCCATGGAGGCCAAAAGAAGTGCTTCAAAGACACTCTGAAAGCTTCTCTGAAGGCCTTCAACATCAGCCACGACACATGGGAGCAGAATGCAATGGACAGACCAAAGTGGCGTTCAGCTGTCCACAAAGGCGCCAAATCCTGTGAGGCCAACAGAATCGCTGCAGCAGAGCAACGCAGACAGGCCAGGAAAAGCAGGGCCAGCAAGTCCCCGACAGCCGCCACCATCCCCTGTCCACACTGCGTCAGAACCTTCCGGGCGCGAATTGGCCTGACCAGTCATCTGCGCACCCACAGAGCCCAACCCACCCACCCCCAGGATGACTAGATGGTCCTCGTCGATCCCGACGGACGAACCACACACAATGTCGAAACACAGAAGTTGAACACGATTTCTACGAAAATTGTGAACAAGAGAAATGATACCTTTATATGAGCGATGAAATCAAGACAGCTGATACTAGAAGACAATTTCATGGGCATGTTTGGGAAAATTTGTTTACAACTGCTATTTGAGACGTCTTTACCATCAGTGCATTTTCTTGTACTCTTTTGTTATGCTTATTATCCTTTTGGGAGGTGGGGGGTACTGGGGGGTGGGGTGAGGAGGTGTATGTGTGTCTTATAGACCTTGGATCCTGCTTACTTTGAATTTCCTCTCAGACACACGTCCACCGAAATAGAAGCATCATCGGTCAGGCATTCAGATATTAAGCCTGTTATGTCATGTACTTCAGATTATGCCTTTTATTGATGGTGACAGATACAAAAACGGCATTGGTGATAGTGAGAATAATACTTATGATGATGATGATGATGATGCGTCCATTGCAGTCACTCTGATGCTGTCTTGGCTTAGCACACCCAGTACGGCCAGTCCTCTCTTCTCCTCTACACAGACCCCTCGGATGTCCAGTGGGTGTCTGAATGACCCAACCTTTAGCTTCCGTCGTCAGAATTGTGGTATTCTTTGTCAACATTCACGTCTTCAGTATAAGAGTCTTCCGCTTGCATTATTTTGATGATGGTAATTGGGGTGAAACGCTGTTAACGTCGTCTCCTTCGCCGTTCGTATGGAGAGAGTTAGGCGATAGTGATAACGGTGGTTGAGAGCGAGGAATCTAGTGCGTCATCATTTCTTGTTGTTCTTGGTCTTGTTCTTCTTTATCATCACTACAATAACCACCACCACCATCACCACCACCACCACCATCACCACCACCAACACCACCATCACCACCACCACCATTACCATCACCGTCATCATCACGTACACCACCACTACCATCAACACCAACACCATCAACAACACCACCATCAACAACAACACCACCACCATCAACACCAACACCATCACCGTCATCATCACCAACACCATCACCAACATCATCACTACCATCCACACCATCAACACCAACACCATCACTACTATCATCACCAACACCATCATCAACACCATCATTGTCATTATCGTCACCTCACCACCACCATCATCGTCATTATCATCACATCACCATCAACACCACCACCACCATCAACAACAACACCACCAACACCACCACCATCAACACCAACACCATCACCGTCATCATCACCAACACCATCACCAACATCATCACTACCATCCGCACCATCAACACCATCACTACCACCAGCACCACCACCATCATTGTCATTATCGTCACCTCACCATCACCATCATTGTCATTATCATCACATCACCAACACCATCACCAACACCATCGCTACCATCATCACCACCATCACCATCGTCATCATCATCATCATCATCACCACCACCATCACCACCATCATCATCATGTAGGTCAGGCATCTATCTGCTCCCTTTTTGTAAGCAGATGCAGTGTTGCCTTGAAAGCGACACAGCAGTTTTGCCCATCAGTGACCGAGAGCGTGTGCTTTGTGTTGCAGAGGGTGGCCAACAAAGACATGGACAACCTGATCAGAGAAAGGCGGCACAACTGGAAGGTCAGTGGCGTGTTTCCGGGTCTCCTCTGTCCGCAGAAACCACAGGGTGACAGGACGGAGTCTGTCGGATGGTGGTAGTAGTAATAATAATAATGGTATTTATATAGCGCTGAATCTTGTGCAGAGACAAATCAAAGCGCTTTCGCACCAGTCATTCACACGCATGCATAACTCTAAAACTGTAGAAACTAAAGACAAGGGAAGAGGCAGGCAAGGGAGGCTGTTTTGGGAAGAGGTGGGTTTTAAGGCCAGACTTGAAAGAGCTGAGTGTGGAGACTTGACGAAGCGAAGGAGGAAGTTCATTCCAACTGCAAGGTCCAGAGACAGAGAATGAACGACGGCCAACAGTCGAGTGTTTGAATCCGGGTATGCGTAAACAGCGTGGATTCGAAGCCGATCGTAGTGAGCGAGATGGAGTGTTGAGGTGTCTCCAAAGAGTGTGGCACGGAATAGCCAGGATGAGCAAGAGTGAGCGGGTGGGCTGCTGGGGAAACGGTGTGGGTGGATGGCGGTGACTCCAAGGAGTGTAGCCACGAAACGAAACACATGCCAGGATGAGCAAAGGTGGCTGGGAGGGAGGACGTGTGATGGGGGGGGGGGGGGGGGGGAGACGATGAGGAAGGGAGGGAATCGGTAGATAAAAGAAGAGAAGGGAAGGAGGGTGAAGGAAAGAAGGTAAGAAGGAAAGGATGGTAGAAAGGGAGGGGGGTCAGGAAAAAAGGAAGGAAGGGAAGGAAAGAAGGTAGAAGGAAGGGAAGGAAAGAAGGTAGGAGAGGAAGGAAGGGGAGGTAGAAGGAAGGGAAAGAAAGAAGGTAGGAAGGAAAGGAAGAAAAGAAGGTAGGAAGGAAGGAAGGGGAGGTAGAAGGGAAGGTAAGAAGGTAGGAGAGAATGGAAGGGAAGAAGGTAGAAGGAAGGAAGGAAGGGGAGGTAGAAGGAAGGGAAAGAAAGAAGGTAGGAAGGAAAGGAAGAAAAGAAGGTAGGAAGGAAGGGAGGGGAGTAAAGAAGGAAGGAAGATAGGAAAAAAAAGGAAGGGGAGGTAGAAGGAGGAAGGGAAGGAAGGAAGGAAGGGAGAGGAGGTAGAAGGAAGGGAAGGAAGGAAGGAAGGGGGAGGTAGAAGGAAGGAAGGAAAGAAGGTAGGAAGGAAGGAAGGGGATAGATCGGAAGAGAAAAGAGAAGGGAATAGAAGGGACGGAAAGTAAGTAGCAAGGAAGGGAGGGAAGGGATCGGAGAAGATTGTCCTACAGGAAAACCATAGTCATTCACAAAGGCCTCACTACGGCTCAGATAGTCAATTCTTTGTCTTCCTTCCTACCTTCTTTCCTTCCCTTCCTTCCTACCTTCTTTCCTTCCCTTCCTTCCTACCTTCTTTCCTTCCTTCCTGCCTACCTTCTTTCCTTCCCTTCCCTTCCTTCCTACCTTCTTTCCTTCCCTTCCTTCCTTCCTTCCTTCTTTCCTTCCTTTCTTCCTACCTACCTTCTTTCCTTCCCTTCCTTCCTACCTTCTTTCCTTCCCTTCCTTCCTACCTTCTTTCCTTCCCTTCCTTCCTACCTTCTTTCCTTTCCTACCTTCTTTCCTTCCCTTCCTTCCTACCTTCTTTCCTTCCCTTCCTTCCTACCTTCTTTCCTTCCCTTCCTTCTACCTCCCTTTCTTCCTTCCTACCTTCTTTCCTTCCTTCCTTCCTACCTTCTTTCCTTCCCTTCCTTCTACCCCCCTTTCTTCCTTCCTACCTTCTTTCCTTCCTTCCTACCTACCTTCTTTCCTTCCTTCCTACCTACCTTCTTTCCTTCCTCCCTTCCTACCTACCTTCTTTCCTTCCTTCCTTCCTACCTTCTTTCCTTCCCTTCCTTCCTACCTTCTTTCCTTCCCTTCCTTCTACCTCCCTTTCAATTCTTTGTCAATTGTATTTCATCCAAATCTGGATGTTTTAACGCTCGTGAAAAGTGCATTGAAAGCATACACAGCTGAATGCATGAGTCGATATATAATTAGTTGTAGACAGCATTGACACTTTGACGATCGGAATTCTAGTTTTGAAGGGTATTGATTTCTTGAAGAAAGTGCGTTAAAAGCAGACGACACAAGAATTATGTTCTGGCACTTTTGAAATTTCGACTACCAAGTTGTAATTTTCACGGGCTTTCACGCTTTGGAACTTGTGAAAATGCATTAAAAGCGACCAATTTAGAATGGCGCTCGCTTGTTTAATTTGTAGTAGAAAGCATTGATATCATTTCGTTAAACTATTTTTTTTAAATGAGATTCGAGACAAATATAGAATGTGTTCAAACACACAACCTTAAAATTATGATCGGTTATTTGGTTTACAGTTGAGTGCGTTAAAACTTTCCACATTGGAAATTTCGAATTTCACGCTTACATTTCTCCTTGGTATTTGCCACCGATGTGGAACTCCAATGATCAGTTTCCAGAACTGATAGGAATCCGATATAGCAACGTGTCCCCGAAACTAGACTTGGAGATGATTTAGAAATAGTCTTTCTTTTGCTGACAACCGAGACTTAAAGATTACACTCCGTGCCTCCTTTTATGATA
>NC_134882.1:12935480-12937980 GCF_041734735.1 Babylonia areolata
TGTGTGTGAGAGAGAGAGTGTGTGTATTTGGTGTGTGTGTGTGTGTGTGTGTGTGTGTGTGTGTGTGTGTGCGTGTGTGTGTGTTTGTGTGTGCGTGTGTGTGTGTGCATATGAGTGAGTGTGTGTGTGTATGTTTGTGCGTGTGTGTGTGTGCGTGTGCGTGTGTGTATGTGCGTATGTGCGTTTGTGTCCGGGTGTGTGTTAGGGGATGAGGGGATGGTCTGGGTGTGTGTGTGTGGGGGGGGGGGGGGGGGGGGGGGGGGGGGGGGGATACTTCAGTGTTTAACAATTGTCCGCGAACACAATGAACTTGTCAGTGTCATGGGACTATCTCGGTAATCATATATACATACATACATACATACACCGTCATGTCTTTTCCTCTCTTTCCCCCTGAAGGTATTTCTATCCGGAAGACCCCGAGGCCGGGCCAGCAGTCATGCGCAGACAACGAAAGATTTACGGCCACGGAAAACAGCCAGTCAAAAGCAGTGTAAGTATTGGATTCATTTACTTTTTTTTCTTTTTTTTTTTAAATTGGTCAGCGAGTCCTATTAAATTGCAGGCATAAAAAAAATACAAACAAGAGAGGCAAGGCCTTCAAGACTCACTTGTGATACACTTAAAAAAAAAAAAATCCAAGCTTTTTATGTATTGAGTATAATTTCAAAATGTAATGTTTAAGATGAGAAAGATCAGTTTAAAGCAAATTAAGTCCCTTAGCGTTAATTACAGAGTAATTTCCCTTTTTTACTATCTGCACCAAAACGTTTGCAAAATAAATAAAACTTCCACGCTTAGCAAAAGAAGTTCCTGTTTGAACAAAAAAATGAAAATAACGACTGCTCTAGCTGTTGTGTCAGAATATCAGATCAAAGTGGCAAGTTTAGAGAATACAAAAAATATAAATATAACAGTAAATGCGGTTTGCATATAATTAGGCTTCATTCTTTATTTTTTTGTGTCCATCCCAGAGGCGCAATATTGTTTTAAACAAGATGACTGGAAAGAACTGAATTTGTCCTATTTTATGCCAAATTTGGTGTCAACTGACAAAGTTGTTGCAGAGAAAATGTCAATGTTAAAGTTTACCACGAACACACAGACAAAAACACACACACACACACACACACACAGACAACCGAACAAGTGAGTCAAAAAAGGGGTGGCGCTCTCAGTGTAGCAACACATTCTCCCTGCGTGAGAGCAGCTCGAGTTTCATAAAGAGAAATATGTTGTGACGAAAAGAGTAATACAATACAATACAATACGATACAATACAATACAATACAATACAGTAATTATTCAGCCGTTTTCTGCATTCATTCACACATGCAGATCAATCATAGCGGTCCATGACTTTTCTCATTGTTGTGAGCTGTGGGGGTCCTTTCTGCATTGGAAGTTGCTGCTGCTGCTGCTGCCACTGTTAATGGTGATGGTGCAGTCTGGTGGTGATGGTGGTGGTGATGGTGATGGTGGTGATGGCGGTGGTAGTGGTGGTGTGATGGTGCAGTCTGGTGGTGGTGGTGATGGTGATGGTGATGGTGGTGATGGCGGTGGTGGTGGTGGTGTGATGGTGCAGTCTGGTGGTGGTGGTGGTGGTGGTGATGGTGCAGTCTGGTGGTGGTGGTGGTGGTGGTGATGGTGCAGTCTGGTGGTGGTGGTGGTGATGGTTGTGGTGGTGGTGATGGTGCAGTCTGGTGGTGATGGTGGTGGTGGTGGTGGTGTGATGGTGCAGTCTGGTGGTGATGGTGGTGGTGGTGGTGGTGGTGGTGGTGGTGGTGTGATGGTGCAGTCTGGTGGTGGTGGTGGTGGTGGTGGTGATGGTGCAGTCTGGTGGTGGTGGTGGTGGTGGTGGTGATGGTGCAGTCTGGTGGTGGTGGTGGTGGTGGTGGTGATGGTGGTGATGGTGCAGTCTGGTGGTGGTAGTGGTGGTGGTGGTGGTGGTGGTGATGGTGCAGTCTGGTGGTGGTAGTGGTGGTGGTGGTGGTGCAGTCTGGTGGTGGTGGTGGTGGTGGTGGTGATGGTGCAGTCTGGTGGTGATGGTGGTGGTGGTGGTGGTGGTGATGGTGCAGTCTGGTGGTGATGGTGATGGTGGTAGTGGTGGTGGTGGTGATGGTGCAGTCTGGTGGTGGTGGTGGTGATGGTTGTGGTGGTGGTGATGGTGGTGGTAGTGGTGCTGGTTGATATAACGCTAATCCCAGAATGATGGGGTTTGTGACACCAGCCACCGAGATCGATGTTGGGTGTCTACTGTTTCGTCGTCTGTTGTGTTTGACATTGCTCTTTGAGCACATGCGTGCGCGCGCGCGTGTGTGTGTGCGCACGCGTGCGTGTGTGCTTGTGTGTACGTATGTATGTTTACATATATTTATGTGTGTGCGTGCGTGCGTGTGTGTGTGTGTGTGTGTGTGTGTGTGTGTGTGTGTGTGTGTGTGTGTGTGTGTGTGTGTGTGTGTGTGCGTGCGTGCGTGTGTGTGTGTATGTGTGCGTGTGT
>NC_134882.1:12947980-13002980 GCF_041734735.1 Babylonia areolata
CGTTACATTTTATCATTAATTTATTTCAGATGTAGTAGTCATAAAAAATACCTGTTGAGACCAGTGGTCGTCACAATATTCCGCTTGAATTGCGCACTCATAACTGCGATATGGATGTGACTGGAGATTAATTTCATTTTATTATGGAACGCCCAAAATCTGCACATCTTCGAAATGAGCTGATTCAATAAGAAAAAACTTGAATGGAAGAAAAACTTGAATGGGAAACTAATTTTTGATTGCTGCAACTTGGTGAAAGTAGGGTAGGAAGTGTGTTTGAAAGTGGGGAATGATTCGTCAAAATTGGAAGATTGCAATATTATGATTGCTGTTTATCTGACTTTTTAATCGCCAATTCCATTGTTTTAACTCTCTCCATACGAACGGCGAAAGAGACGACGTTAACAGCGTTTCACCCCAATTACAACCATCAAAATATTACAAGCGGAAGGCTCTTACACTGAAGAGGTGAATGTTGACAAAGAATACCACAATTCTGACGACGGAAGCTAAAGGTTGGGTCATTGCGACACCCACTGGACATCCGAGGGGTCTGTGTAGAGGAGAAGAGAGGACTGGCCGTACTGAGTGAGTTAATTGTTTACTTTATATCCTCTTTGCCCCGACAAGAAGGGAAAGGCTTAAATATAAACTCCAGAAGGTGTGGCTGTGTGTTTCAGGTCCATTGATCTGTTCAAGGAGTTTCCATGTGACCACTTCTTGCACAACCCTGATGCCATTGAGTTCAAATACTATGGGTTGGTTCTGTGTGTGTGTGTGTGTGTGTGTGTGTGTGTGTGTGTGTGTGTGTGTGTGTGTGTGTGTGTGTGTGTGTGTGTGTGTTTCTTAAGTTTAACGTCTATTCACTATAAGTGTGTGTGTGTATGTGTGTGTGTGTGTGTGTTTGCGTGTGTGTGTGTGTGTGTGTTGCGTGCGTGTGCGTGTGTGTGTGTGTGTGTGTGTGCGTGTGTGTGTGTGTGTGTGTGTGTGTGCTTGCTTTGTGTGTGTGTGCGTGTGTGCGTGTGTGTGTGTGTGTGTGTGTGTGTGTGTTTCTGAGCTCTGCATATTATACAGTTCATCACATGTCAGCAAGAGCATCACAACCATTGTTACAGCTACTGCAGCCCCTCATCCTTCGCCACCACCTCAACCCACAACTAATATCATGTAATCGATTGATGATGTTTTCCAAACATAATCTGGAATGTTTGAGGTATATTGCGCGATCATATACATCGATGTTTAACCTAACGCCTCTTTCCATCGTTTCATTTAAAAAAACAACAACAACAATTCAACGTCCATTCATCTTTCATCAAAACTACGCTCTTTTTTTTATGGTGTTGCACTGTACTTCAACTACAGCATGATTTACTACGTGGATACCAGGGTGCTCTAACCCTGTGGAGAGAGCGTCTCCATGAATTACCCATTTTCTTTTCTTGTCTAGAAAACGTGACAAAATTTATCCCAGAAAAAACCCCCATGGAAAACAGAATGATGAGAACAAAAAGGCAAACAAAAGCACGGCGATAATTGAATGTCATGCAGGCGTTTGTGTTTCACGTTTCAAGGCAAGGGTATATCTGATTTGGATGTGGCTAACATAAAGATGTTATCGCGGTTTTTGATTGTGACATGGCTAACTCAGATGACTAACACAAGCATGTTACCATAGTTTTTAACTGTGGCATTGCTTCCACAAATATATCACCTTGGCTCTGATTGATGTCATGGAGTGATGGCCTAGAGGTAACGCGTCCGCGTAGGAAGCGAGAGATCTGAGCGCGCTGGTTCGAATCAGGGCTCAGCCGCCGATGTTTTCTCCCCCTCCACTAGACCTTGAGTGGTGGTCTGGACGCTAGTCATTCGGATGAGACAATAAACCGAGGTCCCGTCTGCAGCATGCACCTAGCGGACGTAAAAGAACCCACGGCAACAAAAGGGTTGTTCCTGGCAAAATTCTGTAGAAAAGTCCACTTCGATAGGAAAAACAAATAAAACTGCACGCAGGAAAAAATACAAAAAAAATGGGTGGCGCTGTAGTGTAGCGATGCGCTCTCCCTGAGGAGAGCAGCCCGAATTTCACACAGAGAAATCTGTTGTGATAAAAGAGATACAAATACAAATACAAACATGCCGTCGTGGTTTTTGATTGTGACATGGTGAACAACACAAACAAGTTACAGTGGTGTTGATTCTGATATGGCTAACACAGACATCGTGGTTTTGATTGTGGTAATGTTAACACAAACATGTTATCGTGGTTTTGATTTGTGACAATGTCAACACAAACATGTTATCGTGGTTTTGATTTGTGACAATGTCAACACAAACATATTATCGGGGTTCTGATTTCAGACAAAACCGCATCGTGGCACGTGACATCAACCGCACGCCGTGGCTGCACGTGGTCAAATCGGTCAGTCTGCGTGTTGACTTGTGTGTGGGTGGTTGGGGGTTGGCCTTCGCTTGGTGTGGAGGTGTGGTAGGGGTTTGGCCTTCGCTTGGTGTGGGGGTGGTAGGGGTTTGGCCTTCGCTTGGTGTGGGGGTGGTTGGGGGGTTGGCCTTCGCTTGGTGTGTGGGTGTGGTTGGGGTTTGGCCTTCGCTTGGTGTGGGGGTGGTTGGGGGTTGGCCTTCGCTTGGTGTGGAGGTGTGGTAGGGGTTTGGCCTTCGCTTGGTGTGTGGGCGTGGTAGGGGTTTGGCCTTCGCTTGGTGGGTGGGTGGTAGGGGTTTGGCCTTCGCTTGGTGTGTGGGCGTGGTAGGGGTTTGGCCTTCGCTTGGTGTGGGGGTGGTTGGGGGTTGGCCTTCGCTTGGTGTGGAGGTGTGGTAGGGGTTTGGCCTTCGCTTGGTGTGTGGGTGGTTGGGGGTTGGCCTTCGCTTGGTGTGTGGGTGGTTGGGGGTTGGCCTTCGCTTGGTGTGTGGGTGGGTGGGGGTTGGCCTTCGCTTGGTGTGTGGGTGGTTGGGGTTTGGCCTTCGCTTGGTGTGGGGGGGTGGTAGGGGTTTGGCCTTCGCTTTGTGTGTGGGTGGTTGGGGGTTGGCCTTCGCTTGGTGTGTGGGTGGTTGGGGGTTGGCCTTCGCTTGGTGTGTGGGTGGTAGGGGTTTGGCCTTCGCTTGGTGTGTGGGTGGTTGGGGGTTGGCCTTCGCTTGGTGTGGGGGTGGTTGGGGGTTGGCCTTCGCTTGGTGTGGAGGTGTGGTAGGGGTTTGGCCTTCGCTTGGTGTGGAGGTGTGGTAGGGGTTTGGCCTCCGCTTGGTGTGGGGGTGGTTGGGGGTTGGCCTTCGCTTGGTGTGGAGGTGTGGTAGGGGTTTGGCCTTCGCTTGGTGTGTGGGTGGTTGGGGGTTGGCCTTCGCTTGGTGTGTGGGTGGTTGGGGGTTGGCCTTCGCTTGGTGTGGAGGTGTGGTAGGGGTTTGGCCTTCGCTTGGTGTGGGGGTGGTTGGGGGTTGGCCTTCGCTTGGTGTGTGGGTGGTTGGGGGTTGGTCTTCGCCTTTTTCGTGGGACAGAATTGAAATTTATTCATGCAGTGTAATGTTTTTATATTGAGCATTTGTTATGTTTTCCCTTTTCGTGAGGGCAGGATGAAAACAACCCATTTGTGCTTATTCCTCCCCCCCCGCCCCCCCCAATGAAAAAGATTTGTTTGTTCGTTCGTTCGTTTGTTCGTTCTCTCTCTCTCTTGTTTTTTTTGTTTTTGTTTGTTTGTTTGCTTTTTTATGTCGATTATTGATACCAAGCTTGCGCCCCTGTGTGTGTGTGTGTGTGTGTGTGCGTGCGCGCGCGCGCTTGTGTTTGTGTGTATGTGTTTGTGTGTGTCTTATTTTTACCATGCTAATTCCTTTATATAGTATAGTATTCGCATTCTATGACATTAAGTAGCATTGTGTAGTGCATGCAATGACATATATAATGCAGTATTGTGTAGTGTAGACTCTGTTTCAGGGCGGGAACTGGATGGAGAAAAAAAAAAGCGCGCCAGTGCTTATCTATTATCCTCGATAATAAAGAATTTGTCTTGTCTTGTCTTGTCTCTCTCTCTCTCTGATTTAAAGGATCGTTCTCATTTCATGCAAACACATCGACACGCACCCAATCTACTCAACGTTCATCCTTCCTCTTTTGTGCTCCAACGCTGACAATTTCAGTTTCAGTAGCTCAGGGAGGCGTCACTGCGTTCGGACAAATCCATATACGCTACACCACATCTGCCAAGCAGATGCCTGACCAGCAGCGTAACCCAACGCGCTTAGTCAGGCCTTGAGAAAAAAAGAAAAAGAAAAAAAAAGGGTGAATAAATAATAGATAAATACATTAAAAAAAAATAACTGCTACCACCACTAATAATGTGTATAAGGCGCAAAAAACGTGATGAAGTCAACTATAAGCGTACATAAATAATAAACAAATAATAATTATAATATAAAAAGTAGTAGTAGTAATAATAATTAATAATAATATAATAATAATGATATAAGAAGAAGAAGAAGAAGAAATAAATAAATGAAGGAAGCGAGACAACTGTGAACAAAAGGAAAACATAACTAATGAGCACACAACAGACACCGCCATACAAACTTCAACGATGAAACATTCACATGATGGAAAAAAAACAAAAAACCTCTAGTACACACCACCACCATGAACACTTCAACGATGACATATTCACATGATAAAAAAAAAACAACAACAACAACAACAACAAGCAAAACACACCACCATAAATACTTCAACGCTGACAGTTTCCATCAACGCGTGCAGGGAATCGTGAAAGTAGTCCGCGTGCAGTATGTCTTCGACGTCCGCAACGAAAAGAAGTTCTCCGCTCAAAGCACAGAGGAGCTGGGGTGCGGGCGTTCGTTCAGCCATGCAGAGGGTGAGATGGCTGTGTGTGTGTGTGTGTGTGTGTGTGTGTGTGTGTGTGTGTTTTTGGGTGTTCGTGTGTGTGTGTGTGTGTGTGTGTGTGTGTGTGTGTGTGTGTGTGTGTGTGTGTGTGTGTGTGTGACAATAACAATGTATGTGTGGTGTGAGTGTGAGCGCGCGCGCATGTGTGTGTGTTTGGGTGTTCGTGTTCGTGTGTGTGTGTGTGTGTGTGTGTGTGTGACAATAACAATTTGTGTGTGGTGTGAGTGTGTGTGGGGGGAGAGAGAGAGAGTGAGAGACTGATCAGTGGTTTGAATTTAGTTTGTTGGTTAACAGCGCGAAAGCCGTGTATTAGTAAGTAGTTTGGTGTGGGGTGCGGTGCGGTTGGGATTGATGTGAACCGGGAGACGCACTGTATAATTTTATAGATGTTGTTTTGGTTCCGTCTAATATCACTTAAAGTGGAAGACGTTAAACTGAAGACTACTACTTGTTTTGTTTATGATGTCGCGGTTCTTTTTGCGCGGTGTTATTTTGAGATGCTACCGTAAGATCCTGAGCATCTCATACAGAGAGAGACCAGATCACAACTGAGGTCAGAAACAGAATAACTGCAGCCTTTGAGGCACATGACAGCCTGTTCAGCATCGTGAAGAAAAGAAGAATGATGTGGTATGGACATGTGACGAGATCACCAGGCCCGGCAAAAACCACCCTGCAAGGCACAGCGCCAGGAGGAAGACGAAGAGGTGGGAAGACAACATCCAGGAAGTGGTTGTTTGAGGGACGTGGTGGCGGTCTCCACTCTGGGAGGGACGCTCACTCAGTCTGACTCCGCGACTAAGCCATTATTGTCGTTAGTAGGGGGCTTAGTAGGTGGTGTCCTAAGTACGTTAAAACAGAACAGGCACCACTGAACACCACCGAAGTGACTCAGCAGCAGTGCAGGGTCTCCTCTGGTGTGTGGCCTCCTGGCGACCTAACATCGATGGTTCCCTGTGGACTGCCGACGCTGGAACTGCGACGGACGAACCCGGGTGTGGCCGCGAATGTGGGAATCTAAATGAGCGGCGTGGGAGTAATGCCACTGAAACGGTGCAGATGATGGGGCAGAAAAAAAAAAACATCCAGGAAGTGGACAGGCCTGTCGTTCGCCGAATCGCAGAGAGCAGCAGCCCACGACGGAAACAGATGGCGGGATGATTGTCAGAAAGTCATCAGTGGTTCCTCCACAACCCCTACCCGGGGTTACGAGACCCGAGAGACGATGATGAAGACGTTTTTATGTGGCTACATTCGTTACGTATTGTAGTGCATACCCTCTCTCCCTCCCGCTCCACTGAAGTGGTTAGCATCACGGCCGGGGGGATTGGGAGGACATGGGTTTGTGGTCATTGTCTTTCCCGGTCCGCTGCGTCCCACAGATGACAGCTTTGTTGCCTAAACTTTGAAAATGGAGTATGGCTCCATAAAATGGAGGGGGAGGGGGGGGGGAAGTGTGTGTGTGTGTGTGTGTGTGTGTGTGTGTGTGTGTGTGTGTGTGTGTAAAAACGGTCATATATAAAATCCAACTCGTAAATGTATACGAGTGGAGATGGCAGCCCACGAACGCAGAAGAGGAGGAAGAAGACGTCTAAACTAAAAAGACTGTGACCACCTATTCAAGTGTCATCCACTTCACCTGTGTGTCTTTGGGTGTTTCTCATCTTTCCCCAACAAGGCTGTGTGTGTCTAAGTATTCATACCTGCCTGTAGGAACTTATTTATATGTATATATGAAGCAAAATGTGCATATTCTTTAAGTACTGAGGTTCAAAAACTTTAAAAGAAAGTGGATAATCATTCTTAGCGAATGACCATTAGAAAAATAATAACAAAAATAAAAGAGGGAAGAGATTCTGTATATCTCTTTGTATCTCTATCACGTTAGAGGGGATTGGTGGATGGTTCTTTTTTTTGTTTTGCTTTGTTGATATGCTTAGATTTCCTTCTTTCTTTGTTTTTGTTTTACTTTTATTTTGGCAGGGGTTCTTTTCAACTTGTGATGTTTGTATCTATTGTTCCATGCACACACACACACACACACACACACACACACACACACACACACACACACACACACACACACACAGGGAGAGAGAGGGGAGGAGGGGGAGGGGGAGGGAGGCAGAGTATGTGTGTGTGTGTAACTCTAGCGCCAGAGCCCCGTCGAGACGCCATAACAGGAAGTGCAGTGTACAAGCCTGTTCCTTCCTTTCTTTCAGCCATGCTGGGGCTGCTGGCCAAACAACGGAAGATGAAACTGGCCATGTCGGAATTGTCCCTGCCCGAGGTCAGTGCACACAGCTAAAGTGGCAGAATATCATCATCATCATCATCATCGTCGTCGTCGTCGTCGTCGTCTTCGTCGTCGTCATCATCATCATCATCATAGTCGTCGTCGTGGTCATCATCATCGTTATCATTGTCGTCGTCGTCATCATCATCATCATCGTCGTCATCATCGTCGGCATCATCATCATCATCATTGTTATCATCGTCATCGTCATCATCATCATCATCATCTCAATCATCAACAACAACAACATAATCATTAACATTAACAACAACAACAACAACAACAACAGCAGCAGCAGCAGCAGCAACAGCAACAACATCATCAACAACAGCCTCACACGCACATGACAACGAGATGTGAATGCCGATGCTGGGCGTGGGTAGAGAATCAGAGGAGTGGTGTAGGCGTGTGAAGCAGGATTTTTTTTTTTTTTTTTTTTTTTTTTTTTTAATAATTTTTTAGCGGTCTGAGCGTCGAAGAATGTTCACGAGAATTATGATAGGTGTTCGGATTTTTTTTTTCAGATTTTGCTTTATTACGAAATGTCTTCAAAAACATCCACAACATTAGTGATAATCGATGGAACTATCCGTATAACATCATATCCAAAGCATAGCCATACAATCACAGGCCATTTTTTACTCCCTCTTATGGTACAGTGAGTCGAAGCAAAATTAGTACAACATTGTAGACTTGGCTTATCTGCAACATTTTTATGTCCGTTCGACAATGGCTATTTTCACGCTATTTTCAGTATATAATTTTTTTTTTTAACTCGGCTTACTTGATCAGAGTTTTTAAATTGTACTGAAAGAGATATTGATGAATACGTCTTTTTTTAACTTTGCTTTAATCGAGCTTTTTAAAGTTTCTTCGGGGTTTTATGAACTGACAGCTATTCAACCCTGAAGTGGCCCTTGCGGTCGGCAGGAAGGCTGTAGACAATATAGTACGACGATAGAATAGAAGATGACTGCTGAGTTTATTAAAAAAAACAAAAAACAAAACAGCAAATGGAGAAAGTCTATAGATGTATCCTCGTTTTGGATAATGGGCGTCCAACGTTTCGGAACATGTAGGTCTGTCTTCAGGGACTGTGTTAGTTGGAAATTCAAACTGAAATGCTGCGCGCAATTTACCAAAAACGTCAGTCTTGTTTTTACAAAATTATTACGGTTACCTGTCTGTCTGTCTATCTGTCTATCTAGCTATATATCTATCTACTAATCTATCTATCCATCTATCTATCCATCTATCTATCTATCTGCCTATCTGGACCTTGACTTTGGAATGAACTTCCCTTCTTTTCGCTTCGTCAGTTGCTCGTCCGCATCGTCAGTTCTTTCGAAGTCTGGCCCTTATACTCCACCCTCTTCCCAAGATAGCCTCCCTCCCCTGCCTCGTCCATGCCTTGGGTTTCTTCAGTTTTAGAGTTATGCATGCGTGTGAATGACTGGTGTCAAAGCGCTTAGATTCGTCTCTGCGTAAGATTCAGCGCTATATAAATACTATCATTATCATCATTATTATTATGTCTGTCTGTCTGTCTACCTACCTTATCTATATCAGTCTATCTATCTATCTACATGAACCGTCTCCATTTCTAGGCCACATGGCTTGATGTGACAGACTGGAAGTTGGAATGTGTTGCAGCTGTTCCATCATCGGTCACAAGTGGTCGCTGAAGACAGCAGGACTGGGAAGAGGAGAAAGTCACAAATACTGCAGCCCTCATCCGGCAAATGTCAGTGTTGTGTGTGTATAGTTATTTCTGTTTGTCAGTGTTATGTGTGCATAGTTATTTCTGTTTGTCAGTGTTGTGTGTGCATAGTTATTTCTGTTTGTCAGTGTTATGTGTGTATAGTTATTTCTGTTTGTCAGTGTTATGTGTGTGTAGTTATTTCTGTTTGTCAGTGTTGTGTGTGCATAGTTATTTCTGTTTGTCAGTGTTATGTGTGTATAGTTATTTCTGTTTGTCAGTGGTATGTGTGTGTAGTTATTTCTGTTTGTCAGTGTTGTGTGTGTATAGTTATTTCTGTTTGTCAGTGTTGTGTGTGTATAGTTATTTCTGTTTGTCAGTGGTATGTGTGTGTATAGTTATTTCTGTTTGTCAGTGGTATGTGTGTGTAGTTATTTGTTTGTCAGTGTTGTGTGTGTGTAGTTATTTCTGTTTGTCAGTGTTATGTGTGTATAGTTATTTCTGTTTGTCAGTGGTATGTGTGTGTAGTTATTTGTTTGTCAGTGTTGTGTGTGTATAGTTATTTCTGTTTGTCAGTGTTATGTGTGTATAGTTATTTCTGTTTGTCAGTGTTATGTGTGTATAGTTATTTCTGTTTGTCAGTGTTATGTGTGTATAGTTATTTCTGTTTGTCAGTGGTATGTGTGTGTAGTTATTTCTGTTTGTCAGTGTTGTTTGTGTATAGTTATTTCTGTTTGTCAGTGTTGTGTGTGTATAGTTATTTCTGTTTGTCAGTGTTATGTGTGTATAGTTATTTCTGTTTGTCAGTGTTATGTGTGTGTAGTTATTTCTGTTTGTCAGTGTTATGTGTGTGTAGTTATTTCTGTTTGTCAGTGTTATGTGTGTATAGTTATTTCTATTTGTCAGTGTTGTGTGTGTATAGTTATTTCTGTTTGTCAGTGTTATGTGTGTGTAGTTATTTCTGTTTGTCAGTGTTATGTGTGTAAAGTAGTTATTTCTGTTTGTCAGTGTTATGTGTGTATAGTTATTTCTGTTTGTCAGTGTTGTGTGTGTGTAGTAATTTCTGTTTGTCAGTGTTGTGTGTGTATAGTTATTTCTGTCAGTGTTATGTGTGTGTAGTTATTTCTGTTTGTCAGTGTTATGTGTGTATAGTTATTTCTGTTTGTCAGTGTTATGTGTGTATAGTTATTTCTGTTTGTCAGTGTTGTGTGTGTGTATAGTTATTTCTGTTTGTCAGTGTTATGTGTGTATAGTTATTTCTGTTTGTCAGTGTTGTGTGTGTATAGTTATTTCTGTTTGTCAGTGTTATGTGTGTATAGTTATTTCTGTTTGTCAGTGTTATGTGTGTATAGTTATTTCTGTTTGTCAGTGTTGTGTGTGTAGTTATTTCTGTTTGTCAGTGTTGTGTGTGTGTAGTTATTTCTGTTTGTCAGTGTTATGTGTGTGTAGTTATTTCTGTTTGTCAGTGTTATGTGTGTGTAGTTATTTCTGTTTGTCAGTGTTGTGTGTGTAGTTATTTCTGTTTGTCAGTGTTGTTTGTGTATAGTTATTTCTGTTTGTCAGTGTTGTGTGTGTATAGTTATTTCTGTCAGTGTTATGTGTGTGTAGTTATTTCTGTTTGTCAGTGTTATGTGTGTGTAGTTATTTCTGTTTGTCAGTGTTATGTGTGTATAGTTATTTCTGTTTGTCAGTGTTATGTGTGTGTGTAGTAATTTCTGTGTGTCAGTGTTATGTGTGTATAGTTATTTCTGTTTGTCAGTTTTGTGTGTGTATAGTTATTTCTGTTTGTCAGTGTTGTGTGTGTGTAGTTATTTCTGTTTGTCAGTGTTGTGTGTGTGTAGTTATTTCTGTTTGTCAGTGTTATGTGTGTGTGTAGTAATTTCTGTGTGTCAGTGTTATGTGTGTATAGTTATTTCTGTTTGTCAGTGTTGTGTGTGTATAGTTATTTCTGTTTGTCAGTGTTGTGTGTGTAGTTATTTCTGTTTGTCAGTGTTATGTGTGTATAGTTATTTCTGTTTGTCAGTGTTGTGTGTGTAGTTATTTCTGTTTGTCAGTGTTGTGTGTGTATAGTTATTTCTGTTTGTCAGTGTTGTGTGTGTAGTTATTTCTGTTTGTCAGTGTTGTGTGTGTGTAGTTATTTCTGTTTGTCAGTGTTATGTGTGTATAGCTATTTCTGTTTGTCAGTTTTGTGTGTGTATAGTTATTTCTGTTTTTCAGTGTTATATGTGTATAGTTATTTCTGTTTGTCAGTGTTGTGTGTGTATAGTTATTTCTGTTTGCCTAGTGTTGTGTGTGTATGTTTTTTATGCGTTCAGTGGTATGTGTGTGTGTGTGAGTTTCTGTCAGTAACGTGTGCGGTTGT
Organism: Babylonia areolata; assembly: GCF_041734735.1. Classification (NCBI taxonomy): domain Eukaryota; kingdom Metazoa; phylum Mollusca; class Gastropoda; order Neogastropoda; family Buccinidae; genus Babylonia; species Babylonia areolata. Next base: position 12,959,235 of record NC_134882.1, read on the forward strand.
TTTTTTTGTGTGTTAGTTTTATGTGTGTATATTTCATGTGTGCGTTTCAGTTTCAGGAGAAAGTTGGCAGAGTGGTTAAGACGCTTATTTTGCCATTGTAGTGTGCGTGATAGTGTGGGTTCGATTCCGCTCCCGGCCTTTCTTCCCCAAGTCATACCGGAAAATCAAACTGATCGTCTAGTCATTCGGATAAGACGATGAACTCATTATTTCGTTGTATTGTTTTTCTGTGAAAAATTATTGTTAACTTGACATGACTTTGGAAGTAACCAGACGCTGCTTTGACACTTGAATGCAATATGGTTTCGTGTGGTCTCTTGACCGCATGCACAATAACACAATGAATTATTACCACATTTACAATAAAACAGCAATTTACTACATGCACAATAAACAACAAATGACTACATACACAATAAACAATAAATTATTACATCCACATCCACACAATAAAAAATAAATGACCACGTACAGGATAAATAATGAATTACCACACCCACAATAAACAGTAGATTACCACACCCACAATAAACAGTAGATTACCACACCCACAATAAACAGTAGATTACCACACCCACAATAAACAAGTAGATTACCACACCCACAATAGACAGTAGATTACCACACCCACAATAGACAGTAGATTACCACACCCACAATAAACAAGTAGATTACCACACCCACAATAAACAGTAGATTACCACACCCACAATAAACAAGTAGATTACCACACACACAATAAACAAGTAGATTACAACACCCACAATAAACAAGTAGATTACCACACCCACAATAAACAGTAGATTACCACACCCACAATAAACAAGTAGATTACCACACCCACAATAAACAGTAGATTACCACACCCACAATAAACAAGTAGATTACCACACCCACAATAAACAAGTAGATTACCACACCCACAATAAACAGTAGATTACCACACCCACAATAGACAGTAGATTACCACACCCACAATAAACAGTAGATTACCACACCCACAATAGACAGTAGATTACCACACCCACAATAAACAGTAGATTACCACACCCACAATAAACAAGTAGATTACCACACCCACAATAAACAGTAGATTACCACACACACAATAAACAATAGATTACCACATACACAGTAAACAATAGATAAGCACATACACGATAAACATACACAATAAACAACGAATTAACACGTACACAACAAATTACCACATCTACCGTACACACAACAAACCGTGAATCACTACGTACACAACAAACCATAAATCACTACATACACAACAAACCATAAATCACTACATCCACAATAAACAGTGAATTAGCACACGCACACAATAAATTACTACATACACAATAATGAATGACTGCATACACAATAAATTACCACATACACAATAACCAATTGTACAGTGACGGCCTGGAGGTAACGTGTCCGCATAGGAAGCGAGAGAATCTCAGCTCGCTGGTTCGAATCACGGCTGGGCCGCCGATATTTTCTCCCCCTCCACTAGACCTTGAGTGGTGGTCTGGACGCTTAGTCATTCGGATGAGACGATAAACCGAGGCCCCGTGTGCAGCATGCACTTAGCGCACTTAAAAGAACCCACGGCAACAAAAGGGTTTGATTCTGGCAAAATTCTGTAGAAAAAAAATCCACTTCGAACGGATAAAACTGCACGCAGGAAAAAAAAGAAAAAAAAAAAAAAAGTAAAAAAAAAGGGGGGTGGCGATGTTGTGTAGCGACGCGTTCTCCCTGGGGAGAGCAGCTCGAATTTCACACAGAGAAATCTGTTGTGATAAAAAGAGAAATGCAAATAGAAATACCAATAATTCACCACCTACAAATAGCAGTGACGGTCTTCACGTGCCCTGTGTTTCAGCACTGACAGGCAGCGGCAGCAGCGAGGTGCCGGTCATCACAGTGGAGGAGAACGAGGAGGGGCAGATCACCCGTACCCCGGCCCACAGTGCCGTGAGTGTGTGTGTGTGTGGGGGGGGTGGGGGGGAGGAGGGTTTGAGTGTGTGTGTGTGTGTGTGTGTGTGTGTGTGTGTGTGTGTGTTTGTGTGTGTGTGTGCTTAGCCTCTTGAGAGTTTGACTCTTGTCTACCCGCTGTCCCCGCCTCCTCCCGCCCCTCTCTCTCTCTCTCTTCCTTCTCTCTCCCTCCTCTCTCCCCCTCTCTACTCTCTCTCCCTCCCTCCCTCCTCTCTCCCCCTCCCTCCTCTCTCTCTCCCTCCCTCCCTCCTCTGTCTCCCACTCCCTCCCTCCTCTATGTCTTCCCCCTCTTCCAACCTCTCTCTCTCCCCTCTCTCCCTCTCTCACGCGCACGCAAGCACGCCCAAACCCTCAAGAAGCCATCGAGGGTGGCGACATGATCAAAGTGTAAGCAACAAACGGGGACAGTCGAATCGGACCAGCTCCACTGTCACACGGCCTTGTCAGATGGAAACAGAGCAGTCCTCAGTCACTGATCAGACATCAGATGGTCCTGGATGGTGTCGTCAATTTCTGACGCTTGCAGCTGACCCCCACACCACCTTGACCTCTCTCTGACCCCCCTTCCTCCATCCCCCCCCTCCCCCACGCCCCACTCCCTGTCGCATGTACCGGGGATGCAAGAGGGAGGATCAAGGATGGCTGCGTCCCCCGAAAACGGTGTATGGCTCCTACATGGCGGGGTAAAAACGGTCATACACGTCAAAGCCCACTCGTGTAGAAACGAGTGAACGTGGGAGTTGCATCCCACGAACAAAGAAGAAGGAGAAGAAGAAGAAGAAGAAGACGAAGACGACTAAGGAGGAGGAGGAGGAGAAGAAGAAGAAGAAGAAGAAGAAGAATACTGCAGTGTGCACTCGTACTTGGGAACGGGGAACAGAGTATTTAGCGAGACACCCACTCCCTCTTTCCACCCCCCTCCACCCCTTCCTCTCTCTATCTCCATGTGCCTTTTTCTCTCGTGGGACTGAGACGTCTTTCCCTTCAGAAGTATTTCCCAACGAGAATTTTCCATGAAAATAAAATCTTTTTGAGACATGTTAAAAACTAAAACCTAACTTAACTGATTCATCTTTGCTTCGAGCAATTCATTGCGACTGAAAACGACTGTTGCAAACAGCCTCTATCTAATATACTGTTATAGCTGCTGTCCCTTTTCCTCTCAACTTACACACGAATCGCATGGTCCATGTGACTGAAAACGACTGTCGAAAACAGCCTTTATCTAATGTACTGTTGTTGCTCTGTAGTACCTTTTTCTTTCAACTGCATAGGTCCACGTGACTGACGTCTCCCAGACTGTGTGTGTGCAGAAGCAGAAATCAGACATCGTGCTCCCCCCGATCGGCAAGAGCAGCCAGGAGCCGTCCTTCAGCAACAGCACCTCAGCCAAACTCCGCGGTAGCCCGCCGTCACCGCCGCAGGACAGCGCCACCTCCTCGGCCAAAGAGCGCGCCTCGCAGACGGGCGACGACACGGGCAGAGAGGCCAAAGTCAGCGTGTCTTCCGCCGGAAGTAGGCGGGCCGGAAGCGCGGCGGCCATGCAGCGCATGACGGAAGCGCCGTTGCTGGTGGCTCACGGGACCTTCCTGACAAGGGAGAAAACCGAGCCCGAGAACCACCGCCACCACCCCTACCCCCCGGAGCTGGTGCTGGGCAAGAAGCAGAAGAAGGACCCGCTCCTGCGTCGAGCCTACCTCCAGCTGGACCTTCTCAAGCCTGGAGACGTGTTTGTAAGTGCTGGGCTGTGTGCTTGAGTGGAGTTTTGTTTTGTTTTGTTTTTTTAAATATTTTTTTGAAAATATATTTTAATACTGTGCGCTTTTTAGCCTTACAGTGTTGTTTTGAGTTGCTGTGATGAATATAACGTTAAGGTTGCATGAGAACCAAAACCCATTCTGTTGCTTCGTTTCAGTTGTTTTGTCAGTAAAGCTATTTGGAGTCCACAGTAATTGTGATGGATTTTGTTTAACGGTAGAAGATAACTATGTTTGTACTTTTGGATGCGCAGCAGATAATTGAAAATGTGATCAGAAAGTTGTTGATCACATATAAGGCAGGTAGCCTAAATGCTGCACAGTTGAGAAAGAAAGGAATATTGTATTGGGAATGTGCAAATGAGAGAGAAAGAAAGATGAAAAAAAACAACAAACCCACTAACAAGCTTACTGACTGATACACCAGGATGGATAGATTACACTTTTCTTTTCATCAGATAGAAATAAGGATTAATGAGGAAAAGATGTGCTTATGAAAAAAATATTATGCATCATTTATACTTTTAAGTTGTGAACAGTTTGGACAGTGAGTGGATAGGTAGGTCTGCTTAGCAGACTGATAGTAATAGATAGTGCTGAAGGAATAAGTGGTTGGTTAGATAATCAGTATTACATAGAACTTTTAAAAACTCTACTGACAGACTTTGCCATGTTCAGTGTTCACAGACACTGATTTATTGTTAACAATTAGTTGAATAAAATTATTTCAAATGTTATATAAAATAAAGTATTTGTATTTCAAACTTTCTTTGCACACCTTTGTTTGCTTTGTAACATTTTGTCCAAGGGAAAACCTACTGATTGCAAGGCAAGCATTCGATAATAGCATAATTGAACAGTGTGAAGTCACGATCACCGGTGTGGAATTTGTCATGATGGAATTTTGCACACTCACTGAATAAACTGACATTAATTCAAAAACAAAATTTTAACAATGACGTCCACCGTGAGTTTGATTTTCAGAGCATCACATAATTTTCTGTTGTCTGCTTCGTCGATTCTTATGTTTCTTTTTATTTTGTCCCTATACAGTGTTGCATTTGTTAGACGAATTTCCATGCATGCTTTTTTATTTTATCAGTTGTTGTGATTTATCGTTTTTAACTTGTCATCCATGGTGTATTTGGCGTGGCTTGTCATGTGATGTGCTATCTATTCAGGGATTGGATGAATTAGCACAGAAGTTCCGTTTTGGCAGAAGCGAAGTTGACCAGGTATGTTTCACAGGGTCTGATGATTGTTCTCTCTCTCCCTGTTTGTCTTTACTTCAGATGGGTGACTGGCGAGACTGTTTCTTTTGCATTGCTACAGTGTATGGGGGAGACCAACTAAAACGTAAACCTTTGTGGGCCTGTCCTTTGATCGTGTAGTCTGATGATGCATCTGATTTAAGTGAGGCACCATCACATGTGTGTGTCATTTCTCTGACATGGGTTTGATAAAGGGAAAGTGTGAGGCTGCTTGTTTCTCTTGAGTATCAGCTGACAGAAGAAACTGATAACAGGGTCTGGCTTTGATAAAATGTATGTTCTAGCTCCCTTTACTTATATTTCTTTACCCCTATCATCGTCATGTTGTTGTGGTTGTTGTGGATTGATTTTTTTTTTCCTGAAAAAGATGTCATAACAATAAAATCGAAAGACTGAACATTAATTTAAATGATGTGGGAGAGGAATTTTTCAAACCGTAAAGAGATGAAGTAGGTGTTATGTGTTTGAAACTGTCACCTTAATAAGAGTGAATGTGCTACTCAACATCATTCAGGGACCACTTGAAAAGTGAAACACATATTTACAAAGAAGTGAGTGGACAATTAAAATTGGATCTGGTTTTATTTGTCCATCTTTTGTTCGTTTTATAGCAACTGCGGAAAGAGGAGTGGAAGTTTATTGGAGAAAATGTTGGGTGGTTAAACCATTCTCCTTGCAAGGCCAAGAAAGCATTAAAGCCACGCACACAAAGTCAGCAACCTAAGTGTTCATCGTCAGCACGGATACAGGTCACACCTACACAGAATACTCTGCAGAGTATTCCCGGACACTGTAGGAGCACGATCTGGACCGTCTGGTCAGAACCAGCACTGGAGAACAGGAAGAGAGAAAGGTGGCAGAGTGGTAAAGACGCTTATCTGCCAATACAGTAGCCGTGATGGTCTGAGTTCGATTCTCGCTGTCGCCCTCTCTCCCAAGTTTGACTGGAAAATCAAACTTAGTCTATATTCATTCGGATGTGACGATGAACCGAAGTCCCGTGTGTAGTCCGCATTTGGCGCACCGAAAAAGAACCCACGGCAACAAAATTGTTGTCCTCCAGCAAAATATTCTTGAGAAGAAATCCATTCTGACAGATAAATGAATATATATGCATGTACTCAAGGCCTGAATAGCACGTTGGGTTAAGCTGCTGTCAGGCATCAGTCTGCCTTGTAGATGTGGTGTGGCACATCTGGATTTGGACAAACGCAGTGACGCCTCTTTGAGAGACTTGAAACTAGAGAACAGATAGTTTAATCCACAGATGATTTTTAGTGTGTCTGTGTCAGTCCAGGTAACTCAACGCTATCCGAAACAGCGGTTGACAGTCTGTGCTCTGTTCGGAAGGGGACTGTCCTGGAGAGCAGCACCTAGCTAAGGACTGCAGCGCTGAGAGTGTGACAGTCTTGGTAGTGCCAGCACTGCAGTTTTCTCCTTCAGACACGGCTCTTTTGTTTCTCTGATCAAAACATCTACTTCGCAGCATTTTTATGTGACCCCACAACGTACATTAAATCAACATGGCCTTTGAATTATTTTGAGCTATTCAAACGGATTTTCATATTTATGTTTGAAAAATACTTTTTTTTATGTATATTTACTTCTGTCTGTCATAAGGTTCATATGTAGACAAGTCTGTTGGTCTGTATGTATGTATCTATTTATCGATCTGTCTATTTGTCTTTGTATTCATCCACCGGCATCTGTCTGTCTGGTTATGCAACTTCATTCTTTCATACATTCATGTGTCTTTCCCATTTGTTTCTGCCTGCCTATTCACCTGCCTGTCAGTGTGTATATCTCTTTGTGTTTCTTTACCCTTGTAATTCAGCATGTTAGATTCGATTTTTTGGTCAGCAAAGTACTGATAGATGTTGCCTTTCATACAGGATGTAGAAGGACTAGGGCTTCGACTTCCGGTGACGTAACTTCCTGCATGTTTAGAGCTTTTTCTGTCTTTTCCCTTGACTGTACAAGCACCCTTTTCCGCCCTTCTGCCTGTGTTTGTAAGGAGGCAAATTGCACCAAGTAGTAGGCTACTCTGAACAGTAGTTGTGAATGATGTAGGAGTCTGTGAAAAACAGAAGACAACTTGCTTTAGGTGGAGGTTAAATTTTTGATGGGTGTGCTGTGTTTAAGGTAGCTGTTGCATGCAAAAGTAAATTATGCTAACTGCTTTCTCTTTTTTCCCTTGATTGTGGGCAAGAATGGGATGCGTGTGTATGTTTGAGTGAGCGACACGTTTATGATTGTGACGGTGATGATGTCTATAGGGATCGGCAAGCGAAAGAAATGCAAGAAAACTTAGCAAAAAAAGAAGAGCAGGACACAGGTTATACGTAGTTGATAATCTGCTTGCTTTAAACCCGCGGATGTCTTTTGGGCCCTCTGTTCTTTACCAGTATATTTCCTTTCATATTTCCATGAATTGTGTTTCAGTTAACCTCTGTTTTTTTCCCCTTGCTTTGCTGTGGTTGCAGATCTAGTCTTTACACAGTCTGTGTCATGTATCCCCTATTTTTTTTCCCTTTGCTTTGCGTTTGTTACTGATTTATTTCGTGTGTGATCCATTGTCTTTAAGAGTATGTTCCCGCACTAACCCCTTCGATTTTTTTTCTTCTTTTTCTTTTTTCAACAGGTGTTATTTGCCGTGTGTGTGTGTGTGTGTGTGTGTGTGTGTGTGTGCGTGCGTGCGTGCGTGCGTGCGCGCTCATGTATAGATCCGTCTGTTTTCGATATTTGTTTTACTTTCGTCGTGATTTGTAGTTTACCGTGCTTCTTTTGAGCTGGAACGACACTTAATACGTTTAGGAGTTTGGAGGGGGGGAGGGGGCAAGGGGGAGGGGAGGGGTTGGAGGGGGGGGGGGGGAGGAACAAGCGTAGGCATACAAGCAAAGAACTGGTCGCAGGGGCAACGTTGTTTTGGTACTTCGCAGGCAGAACCAGCACACTGTGACCTCGTGTATGATTGAGGAGGTGACGTTTGCTGATTGCACTGAAACTGAGCACACAAAAAAAAGCTTCAAGAGGTTTGCACAATCATGCCCACTGAAAGGAATTCAACACGGCGGACTTTCATTTATTCACATATCAAAATGATTTTTGTTGGATTTTTAATGGTTGTCGTTAACGTTTACAATGTTAATTATGTTTGTTTTATTGTACGTCTTTTATAAATGTTTTTAACAACTATGTGCATGCAGCCGGGAGTTTACCCAAAAGATCTGGTAAGACTTTTAAGTCAGTTGCATGTAAACTTGTAGCACAACTGTGTCACAAGGGAGGAAAAAAAAGCAGGAAAAAATAGATATGTTTCTTCCTTAAGTACATCATACGTTTTCTTATTGTTTGATTATGATTTTCGTTATTACGTCTATGCTAGACAACTGTTTAGTATTTCTTTGGTGCGTCAGTATGATCTTTCTGTTTAAGCAGTCAATTACATGCGAAATATTTTTGAATGTGAGTTACAGGGGAGATAACCTATCAACTGCTATGATGCACATAACTGTGGTGTAAACGAGTTCGGTTTCTCTATCACTGAGAAAATACTTGTCAAAAAGCGGTTCACTATTTTTGGGCCACCCGATATTATCAACTGCATGAAATTAGTGGTAGCAGAACAGTATGGTGGCCTCATGTGATAGGTATACATTTGTGTTCACAGAATTCGTGTACAGAACTGATGTTGCTTACTAATATAAGTCGGAATGAGAATGAGAGTTATGAGTGTTTTAATACTGGATAAATCTTTTTTGTTGAAATAAATTTACATTGTTGTTAAAATTTGCTTGGTTTCACATGGGAATGTGTGTAAACACGATCCGATCTTATGAACTGATTATCATAGTTCGATAAGGTGTTAAAAAAAAACACATGTCAAAATTTTGTGTTTCGCACCTTTTTTTTCATATTATGAGAAATATTTCACAAGAAAACTTGAGTCAGTTGTCATAACCTGGCATGCCATTGATTAACATATTATAATCCAGGAATAAATTAGGTCAAGCCTCTGACAGACCATATTTGTGGTTTCAGGGACTGGAAAACCTGGATCCGCCCCCTGTTCCTGTGAGCGAGGGACCGGCAATCAGCCTGGTGAGACTTGGTTTCTGTCTCTGGTTCGTTATGGAGTGGCTGGTTTCTGTCTCTGGTTCGTTATGGAGTGGCTGGTTTCTGTCTCTGGTTCGTTATGGAGTGGTTGGTTTGTCTTTGGTTCATATGGACTGGCTGTTGTTATGGAGTGGCCGGTTTCTGTCTTTGGTTGTTATGGTGTGGCTGGTTTCTGTCTTTGGTTGTTATGGTGTGGCTGGTTTCTGTGTTTGGTTGTTATAGAGTGGTTGTTTTCTGTCTTTGGTTGTTATAGAGTGGCTGGTTTCTGTTATGGAGTGGCTGGTTTCTGTCTTTGGTTGTTATAGAGTGGCTGGTTTCTGTTATGGAGTGGCTGGTTTCTGTCTTTGGTTGTTATAGAGTGGCTGGTTTCTGTCTTTGGTTGTTATGGAGTGGTTGGTTTCTGTTATGGAGTGGCTGGTTTCTGTCTTTGGTTGTTATGGAGTGGCTGGTTTCTGTCTTTGGTTGTTATAGAGTGGCTGGTTTCTGTTATGTGGTGTCGGCTATGGAGTGGCTGGTTTCTGTCTTTGGTTGTTATAGAGTGGCTGGTTTCTGTCTTTGGTTGTTATAGAGTGGTTGGTTTCTGTTATGGAGTGGCTGGTTTCTGTCTTTGGTTGTTATAGAGTGGCTGGTTTCTGTTATGGAGTGGCTGGTTTCTGTCTTTGGTTGTTATAGAGTGGCTGGTTTCTGTCTTTGGTTGTTATAGAGTGGCTGGTTTCTGTTATGGAGTGGCTGGTTTCTGTCTTTGGTTGTTATAGAGTGGCTGGTTTCTGTCTTTGGTTGTTATGGAGTGGCTGGTTTCTGTCTTTGGTTGTTATGGAGTGGCTGGTTTCTGTCTTTGGTTGTTACAGAGTGGCTGGTTTCTGTCTTTGGTTGTTATAGAGTGGTTGTTTTCTGTCTTTGGTTGTTATGGAGTGGCTGGTTTCTGTCTTTGGTTGTTATGGAGTGGCTGGTTTCTGTCTTTGGTTGTTATGGAGTGGCTGGTTTCTGTCTTTAGTTGTTATAGAGTGGCTGGTTTCTGTTATAGAGTGGCTGGTTTCTGTTATGGAGTGGCTGGTTTCTGTCTTTGGTTGTTATAGAGTGGCTGGTTTCTGCCTTTGGTTGTTATAGAGTGGTTGGTTTCTGTTATGGAGTGGCTGGTTTCTGTCTTTGGTTGTTATAGAGTGGTTGGTTTCTGTTATGGAGTGGCTGGTTTCTGTCTTTGGTTGTTATAGAGTGGCTGGTTTCTGTTATGGAGTGGATGGTTTCTGTCTTTGGTTGTTATAGAGCGGCTGGGTTCTGTGTTTGGGTCTTAAGGAGTGGTTGTTTTCTGTCTTTGGTTGTTATAGAGTGGTTGGTTTCTGTCTTTGGTTGTTATGGAGTGGCTGGTTTCTGTGTTTGGTTGTTATGGAGTGGCTGGTTTTCTGTTATGGAGTGGCTGGTTTCTGTCTTTGGTTGTTATAGAGTGGCCTGGTTTCTGTCTTTGGTTGTTATGGAGTGGCCTGGTTTCTGGTTTGGTTGTTATGGAGGCTGGTTTCTGTCTTTGGTTGTTACAGAGTGGCTGGTTTCTGTCTTTGGTTGTTATGGAGTGGCTGGTTTCTGTGTTTGGTTGTTATGGAGTGGCTAGTTTCTGTCTTTGGTTCTTTGGGAGTGGTTGGTTTCTGTCTTTGGTTGTTATGGAGTGGTTGGTTTCTGTCTTTGGTTGTTATGGAGTGGCTGGTTTCTGTCTTTGGTGGTTATGGTGTGGTTGGTTTCTGCCTTTGGTTGTTACAGAGTGGCTGGTTTCTGTGTTTGGGTCATATGGAGTGGCTGGTTTCTGTCTTTGGTTGTTATAGAGTGGCTGGTTTCAGTCTTTGGTTGTTATAGAGTGGCTGGTTTCTGTCTTTGGTTGTTATGGTGTGGCTGGTTTCTGTCTTTGGTTGTTATGGAGTGGCTGGTTTCTGTGTTTGGTTGTTATAGAGCAGCTGGGTTCTGTGTTTGGGTCATATGGAGTGGCTGGTTTCTGTCTTTGGTTGTTATAGAGTGGCTGGTTTCAGTCTTTGGTTGTTATAGAGTGGCTGGTTTCTGTCTTTGGTTGTTATGGTGTGGCTGGTTTCTGTCTTTGGTTGTTATAGAGTGGCTGGTTTCTGTGTTTGGTTGTTATAGAGCAGCTGGGTTCTGTGTTTGGGTCTTAAGGAGTGGTTGTTTTCTGTCTTTGGTTGTTATAGAGTGGCTGGTTTCTGTCTTTGGTTGTTATGGAGTGGCTGGTTTCTGTCTTTGGTTGTTATGGAGTGGCTGGTTTCTGTCTTTGGTTGTTATGGAGTGGCTGGTTTCTGTCTTTGGTTGTTATAGAGTGGCTGGTTTCTGTCTTTGGTTGTTAGGGAGTGGCTGGACTCTGTCTTTGGTTGTTATGGAGTGGCTGGTTTCTGTGTTTGGGTCTTAAGGAGTTGCTGGCTGGCCGGTGGATTGGTGGCTGAAGGAGACGGAAGGGGTGATGGACAGTGTGAATGTCTGCATAACATTTTCTCACATTAAATTTTGCGTGATGGGTGTGTGAGGGAGAGAGAGGGGAGGGAGAGGGAGAGAGGGGGAGAGGGAGAGAGAGAAAAGAGAGAGAGAACCGAATGCCATGGCCCATTGTAATGACGTATGTCATCGCAAACAGTTTGGTTCCGTTTCCTTCTGTCTGCTCCCGCTCCCCACCCCCCTGCTCCAATCCACCTTCACTTTCCTCCTCTCCTTACCACAGTGACTTTGCCTTCTTTCGTCATCTCTGTCTCCTCTCACAGCCTCTCCCCCTCCGTATCCCTTTTCTTGTCCCACCCTTTTCTTCACTCCCTCCGTGTCCTTTATTTCTGCTCTCTGTCTGTCTGTCTGTCCCCCACTCTCCGTTTTTCCTCTCCCTCTTGTTTCTTTCCGTTCTGCCTCCTCGACTTCCTGCCTGTCCCACCCCACTCCACCCCCTTTTCCTCTCTCCTCTTCCATCCTGAAGCCCCCCCCTCCCCCGCCCCCCTCACACCCCTCTCCCTCACTCGGGTGTCTCTCTTACTTTCCGATCCTTTTCCTGTATTGGTGTTCATGGCAGTATGGGCACAGGCCCACAATTCGCATTAGCAACTTAGCTTTAGCTAACTGGCATTAGGCGAGAAAACGGCATATCTGGATATATAGGTGGCGGTCACCGTCTTCAGTATTATCACGACAGGACTGGGAAAACGCATGACTGAAAAAAGGTTCGAGTGTACAATCAGTCATAGTTCCGTGGACAGTGGTGGAAGGCTAGGAGAGCCTTAACCCTCATACAATGCCCTCGTATTGTACTGTATTACTTTTTAACGAAACAGATTTCTCTGTGTAAAAGTTTTCCCATCTGCAAGTGTATTTGTTCTGCTTTCAAATTTAATTTTTTTTTAAATACAGAATTTCGCCAGGGAAAACTCTGTTGCCTTGGGCTCCTTTACGTGCGTTAAGTGCATGCTGCATATGGGACATCGGATTATCGTCTCATCCGAATGACTAGCACCCAGTAGACCACCACTCGGGGTCAAGCGCAGGGTGGAACAATAAAATGTTCGGTCTGTATATGGGGAATCGAACCGGAGGATACACGCTTCCTAGTCGGGCGATCACCACTAGACCACCGCTGCAATCTGCTCCGCACGGATGACCGTGTGCTGGTTGTAGAGTCTGCAGGGACAGTAGCTTCCCTTAGATGGCTCCGCTCTTGACAGTTTATTCAAAAGTTGTGGTATTTCTTCTCCCTTTTGCTGTCCGGAATGCAAAACAGTCACGGGTGTTCTCTCTTCTCTCTCTCGAGTCATTTGTTCAGGACGATTGAAACGCAAAGTAGGTGAAACAGAAAATTTGTTTGACCCTAACCCCCTCCTCCCTTAGCCAAGTCCGTTCTCTGCAGCATTCTCTTGCAAGGGCAGTCTGTTACGGTTTGTGTCAGTAACTTTCGAGAAGCGATTTGTTGGTTGTGTTCTGTTTTTACTTCCGATGCATTGTAGTGAACAGTTTGTAACAGTGGTAAAGATAGATTGTTTATTTGCAGGTGTGTGTGTTTTTGTTTTTGCTCTGCAGAGCAATAGCGTTTCCATGACAAATATCCAATTACCTGTGCAGGTGAGTGATGGAGCGGAAGTGATCAAGATCAGCAAGCGGTTCTTTCTGCAGCACGCCCAGAACAACACCATGCTGCGAGTGGAAACCATGGTAACAACTCACCTGGTTTACTTTCCTTTTTGACGCCACTGTGTGTGTGTGTGTGTGTGTGTGTGTGTGTAGAAAAATTACGAGCTATGCGATTCAGTCAGTTAAATGTATTTTCAAAATAACGATATTAAACACTGTTTAGGACCTGTATGAAAAATGTGAATGACATTCACTGAAAGGGTCACTTCCCCTGTAAAGTGGTGTGTGCATGCAATTGAAATCCTGACCTCAACAGGTTCAGAGTTCTTATATTTTGTTATTAACATGTATGAAGAAAACGGAGTGCAATGTGGGTGAAAACTAAGTACATAATTCCTCTTTCCGGTACGTTTTCGGTCTTTCTAATGTAATTTTTGTTTGTTTGCCCTTCATTATTTTCTGTATTTGTTTATTTCAGAGTTGGTCTAAAATCATTTACTATTCAAATAGTTCGGTAGAATTTAAACCATGCTGATGATATGTTATGCAACACATATACATATCAGTCATAGTTATTGTATATATTTTCCCTTCTGTGTTTAACATTTATATGTTATGTTGACACGTCCATGTTGTAATCAAGCGCAGTGTGTTTGACGGCCGGAAGTTGGATGCTCCAGCGCAGGGTTTTATTTTGTTGGGTGTGTTGATTGGTGGTTGGTTGACTGGTTGCAGCAACGGTCCTACCTATCAACGGACGAAGCCAAGTCGGTGCTGTACGACAAGGAGACGTGGGCTCAGTACAAGAACATCCTCATGCAGAGGTTGATAGACCGTCTGCCCAGATAGATCCTTACCCCCCGCACTCCACTCCATCACCCACTGACTCGTAGATCCTTCATGCAGAGACTGGCAGGCCCATCGTTCGTCCTCTGCCCGGGTGGGTCCTGCTTGGAGAGCTTGTCTGGACGGGGCATGCGACACTGTTCTGGACTGTTGTCTGCCAGCCTTCTTCTTGGTGTGCCTTCAGACACTCTCATCAAGTGGACGTTCCATGGATTTTTTTTTTCAATGTTGTTGTTGCGTTTTCAGTGCTTAGATATCGGAGAAGGTTCACGTCGGGAGGAGAAGAGGGTGTGGAGAAGCCGTGTCGCGTTTGTGTGGGTGTCCATGCGTGCTCTATCTGCCCGTCCGTCCGTCCGTCCGTGGACGACATCATATCGTGAATTGCTAGACCATTTTGCGACTTGGATCAGTCGGTAGGGTCTTCGAAAAAATATCCTCACTTTCCCTTTGACCTTCTTTCATTCAGTCACGGAGTCCATAACACTTTCTGACCAGGTCTGAGAAGCCGAGTGCGGTAATGACAATTATATGAACTTAATGTTTTGCATCACTTTATCCCTGAAGATCTGACTGCCGATTTTATTCGTAACTTTTGCTGCTGTAAACTTTATATGCGCTGCTTCAATAGGTTACAAGACTCAAGTCTCTTGTTTAAAACTTTTAATTTATTCTATTTGCTAACTTATACACCACTGACTGCTAAAGCAATACTGGCTGACAAACATGAACGAATTATGTACACGTGTGCGTTTATTTACGATTACGGTTTCTGCTCTTGTATAGGTCTAAAATGACTAATTCCATTCAAATATGTGTTGTTTTAGTCATGCGAAGACTAAGGTTTGCACCATATCAGTATTCTACATATGTTAATTTATGACGTTACGCTGAAATATTTTTTTGATTTTTAAAGAACATGTGTGAGAAATCAGTGTTTACCTACTCCGACTGATGATTCATAATTGTTTCAACTTCATGTTTTTTTTTCCTTGGAATATGTATATTGGTTTATGTTTTGTTGTCTTTCCTTTTCCCATAATATTTTACCATTGAAAATGTATATTCACATCAATTCACATTTCCGTCCAACTGTTATAAGTATCAGCACTTCTGTGATCATTACCCCACAGGTCCGCATTTTCTGTATGCAACGCCTGAGTTCTTGACTTTGAAAACGGTTTGTCCAATGTCTTTATTGCGCAGGATTTTCTGGTTTTGGAGATGGAGTCGTGTTTGTGCGTATGAGACACCATATGTGTATGAAAGAGAAAAAAAGATGGTACTCCAATAATTGTTTGCATCCTTACCAAATTTTGCACTTAAATGCTATAAACTGGCTAGTATCTTGAATCAAAACGTGTCTACATACATAAAATCGCCTCATTTTCACGCAATAACCACACGTCAAATGACGATTTCATTTTCCCATATATTCATTTGTACAAATCTGTGTAGGCTAGTCATCAACCGTCAAACAGACATTACAATGGAAGCGTCAAGGACAGATTTTACATATAAATATATGTTACTTGAGTCTATGTTAATCATATATACAAACTCATGATCTACAGGTTTTGTACGCTTGCTAGAAGTTATAGTCTGCGTCGGCGAACACAAACGGTCAGTGGTTGAACATTGTGACGGGGAACTAACTCCGTGTAGCGCAGAAACGAGGAGCAGGCTGCTCTCCCTGGGTGAGGGAAAAGTCCCCAAACTCTCCCTCCGCTCTGAACAGGACAAGGCCAGTATCAGAAGCATGTCTGGGAGACTCGCACGAGCGTTTGGACAGCACGGTACCAGACTTGTCCACAATGATGTCGACTTCCTTCGCAGCCGGCTAACAAGGGGTTGAGACTCCACCCCCACTGGCATGAAATGTGGAACCAACTGCCACACAACCTGACAGGACTACAATGAGGACTGCAGTGACTGTATTGGCGAACTGGAGACCTGTGGATACCAGACACAATAAACATGGTGCTAACGTCAAACCCGCTGAATTGGAAAATGAGCACCTGACCGATTTGTAGCAGATGGTACGAATTCAGGAAGTCACTGAAATCAAAGACCAACCTGTGAAGAGACAGTGTGTGCACTTGCACCAGTGGACAAGTTTCTACTTTTCCTCTTCAGTTCAACTAACATCGGCCAACACGCCTGCTACTTTTTACAAGATCGTGAAAATGGAATTGTACAGACCCCGTAGATCTTGAGTTTTTGATTTACATCATATAATACAGCCAATATACATTTTTCACTTACAAAATCTCTGAAACGTTTATGTACAGTTCTTAATTCTTTCGTTCTGGCAGTCTACGTTTCAACCAAGTATATGTGATGTAACGAAAACCAATTCAAATTAATGCGGAAAAGGAAGCAGAATCCGTTTCAAGTCGTCTTCACAAAAATGTATTAGAGCTGTGATACAAAATCATGCAGACATTTTAAAGTAAAATCTCTTTACAAACATATATATATATATGTATGTACATACATACACACACATATATATATGTATTGGCATACAGCCAGCTTCGTCAGAATACATTGTCTTGTATTTGTGTGCCTTTTTATGTTATCAAATATTAATGTCTTACCAGTAGCGTATGTGAAAACATCGACGAGAGTGTGTGTGTCCATGCAAGTACCTTACAAATATTTGCATGCGGTTAAAGCTGCATGCTGGGGCAACGTATGTACATTCTTCACTTTGAGTGCTTGTTAAAGCAGGTGCGTGTGTGCCAGCGTGTGTGTCATTTTAATGAGAGGCCAGACCATTACGACTATGTGTTAGTGGTGTTTCTGCAATGCTCGCTGGAAGGTATACGTGCTATGACTGAGTGTGCTGGCTGTGAGCCGCCTCCTTCACATGTTCTTTAAGATGTGAGTTTGCGAAATGACCTTGACCTCTTATCCTGCTTGTCATACCATCGTCAAGAGGATGAACAGAAAGGACCAACCACCATGTGTTATGTCTGCACTTTCGGTAGCTGAGAAAATACCAACGTTTACCACGAACAAATGACAGGATGACTATATATTCTAATTATATACGAGTAAAAAAAACAACAACCAGACAACATATTCTTATTACATACGCGAGTCAGAAACAGCTTTCAGTATTCTCTTAATATTGGTTTACACGAACCACACTCTAACGCTGTACTCATGCTGGGTTTGGAAGTGGCCCAATGCATTGGAAATGTGGTCGTGATGGTTTTTATTTGCTGCGTCTTCACTTTCCTTAATTATCACACCAATTTTTACACTAATAAATGAACGTATTTTTCCCCGCGAGTCCTTGTGGTGAGAGACGGTCAGAGAGAGAGCATTATTCGAACATTTGTGTGATATGTGTATATTCACCTCTGGTTTACCCGGTTCTTTTAAGCACTAATCATTATTTCGTCATGTTTACACTTTATAAATATAACCCCATAAAGTCAAGGAACTCTTCAGCAGAACATAACACAGATAATCTTACGGCATTTCCAACGGGTCTCAGCCAAGGGTCACTCAAGATGTAGACACAGGCTGCTGGTAGGTCCGCCCCTCCCGCGTGACCACGTGACGCACCAGCGCGTGCTTGTATCGGCTCCACTGCCGCCTCTGCTGCAGCTGCTGGTGAATGTCCACGGCGTTGGGGTAGATGATGCTCTGACCAGCACACACGCACAGGACACACATCACCATTTGCGCAACAAAGAGAGGCATGCGTGTGCGAAGATGCACAACGCAAATGATTTTGCGCGCGCGCGCGCGCGCGCGCACACACACACAAAGCATGCACGTGCGAACTCCATTCCCCGCCGAAACAGCACATACACATGCATACCTGTGCAAACACGCTCATGCATACAACAGACGTACACACACATACACACTTGTTTTCGACTGAAAGCATACTTTAGAACATACACATTTGAAAGCGACCACACTAAATGCGTGTGCGCGTTAATTTTCGTATCTTTTTAACGATATAATAATAATACGCTAAACATGTAACGCCTAACCTGTAGTCCACAAAAATAAGAAATCAGCAACATGACACTTTATTATTACACCATATACTGAACTTTACCATACAGGACGCTTTATACAGAGCTACGATACCATACAGGACACTTTATATAGAACAGTAACACCACACATGAATACATAAAACAATTCCAAATATGGTACTATGAACAGAACTATATTACGATACAAAACACTTCAGGCAGAACTTGAATCAGAGCTGCAGTAGTGTGGGTGACACATTATACAGATCTCTAACGCTTTATACAGAACTACATTATTACCACACATGACACTTAATGCAGAATCATAATACTATACATGACACTTCATACAGATCTATATTTCCATACACGACGCTTTAAACAGACCTATAACATCATACATGACTTTACACAAACTACAATACCACCCATGACGCTTTACACAGAACTACAATACCATACATAACAATAACACCATACGTAATGCTTTGTACCAGAGCTGTAATACCACACATAACGCTTCAAACAGATCTATAACACCCACTGGACAGAGCACAACGAGCAGTGGACCAGGATCACACTTCCCTGAATAAAACTCGATGAAAAAGCTGCCTACCATGTCGTTGACAATGCGGAGCACTCGAATGTTGGCGTGCTGCAAGAAGAGCTTCTTGGAGATGAAGAGGAGTTCTGCCCCCTGACTGACAACGCTCACCCGGGACGCCTGTCGTCTGACTAGCGTCTCCAGCCCCTGTTAACGCGCACACACACACACACACAATCCATACACATCACACAACCATACACACGCACGCATGCACACACACACACACATGTATATCCACACATCACATACATTTATACATATGTGAGCCTCATGCACGCACATAGCATAGGTCCATGACAGAAACAGGCTGTAGAAAGCATCAATACTGGTTTGAGACATGCAGAGTAAAGAAAACAAGAGAGGCAAGGCTTTCAAGACTCACTTGTGATAAATTAAGTCCCCTAGCATTAATTACAATTTCCCTTTTTTACTATCTGCACCAAAACGTTTGCAAAATAAATAAAACTTCCA
This sequence comes from Babylonia areolata, assembly GCF_041734735.1. NCBI lineage: Eukaryota > Metazoa > Mollusca > Gastropoda > Neogastropoda > Buccinidae > Babylonia > Babylonia areolata. The sequence goes on from NC_134882.1 coordinate 12,978,385, forward strand.
TGCTTAGCAAAAGAAGTTCCTGTTTAAACAAAAAATGATAATAATGACTGCTCTTGTTGTTGGGTCAGAATATCAGATCAAAGTGCCAAGTTTAGAGAATACAAAAAATATAAATATAACAGTAAATGCAGTTTGCATATAATTAGGCTTCTTTTTTATTTTTTTGTGCCCATCCCAGAGGTGCAATATTGTTTTAAACAAGATGACTGGAAAGAACTGAATTTTTCCTATTTTTATGCCTAATTTGGTGTCAACTGACAAAGTATGTACAGAGAAAATGTCAGTGTTAAAGTTTACCACGGACACACAGACACACACACACACGGACACACACACACACACACACACACACACACACACACAGACAACCGAACACCGGGTTAAAACATAGACTCACTTTGTTTACACAAAAAGAAATGCATGTTCTAAACTGAAAGGTTAAACCTTAAGTATACCCGAAGGCCGATTTTAACACTTTGTTTACACAAGTGAGTCAAAAATTAGAGAAGCTGTCCGTATACTCTTTAAACACACACACACACACACACACGCATACACACATATGCAGGGACCAGTACGTAAGCATGCACATATAAATAAATACACATGAACAGAGATACACACAAAAAGAAATGCATGTTCTAAACTGAAAGGTTAAACCTTAAGTATACCCGAAGGCCGATTTTAACATATTCAGAGAAACTGGCTAAGTCAAGGCAAAAATGCAACCAACTCAACAGCTCCTGCTCCATGTCATGGTTGTCTGCATAACACATCTGATTGCTTAAATAATTTAGTTCCATTTGCATTGTCATTGGAAAAAAAAGCCGAATTTCATGGTTGTCAGTACTGTGATTGTCTGCACGATGATTAAGATGATAAGTATTGTGATTGTCTGCACGATGATTAAGATGGTAAATATTGTGATTGTCTGCACTATGATTAAGATGATATTTGTTTACTTCAGGGGCTATGGCCTGATGAATTAACCATTGACATGTTATGTCTCTCTCTCTCTCTCCCTCTCTCTTTCTCCTCCCCTCCCTCCCTCCCTCTTAACCAGTGAGATGTTACAACTTTACAGGATTTTTTAATACGGTCACTCTAAGGTGTCGTAACTATCTATGAAAGTGAAAAGGTTTGTAAACAGTTTGTGTTCCATCAAAATGAATACTTATTAAGATATACAAGAAGGTCAGCACTGCAGTTAGTATATCAATTACGTAAGTCTGCCGAGGAGGATAAATTACATTTTGTGTTTCAATGTCCTGCATACAGTGATACAGAGCAGAATTTATCCTGAGAAAATAGCGATCCATGTGCATTTCGGTTAAACGATTATATAGATTTTATTATTAAATTTATGTGTGGATTAAAAACGCGCTGCTGTAGTTAGTAATATACTTTTTAAGGAGACGCAGTTCTCTGTACACGATTACGATTGTAACATATTTGTTCGGTCCCTTCAGAATGGACCGATGGTCTTCTGAATAAACATATCCGTTTCTCTCTCCGTCTCTCTTCTCTCCTCTTAAGGAAGCTGGCTATTCAACTGTAACCGTTTTACCTAAATAACTGTTGCAAACAGCCAACTTTGAAAGAAGAATGGAGCAGGCATCTAGGAATTTTTCTGGTTTTAAACTGGAGAATAAAGACATACTGTGACCGTTTTTGTTTACACACACACACACACACACACACACACACACGGTGTACTTACAAAGACATCACCAGAGGACAGCAGAGCTATCTGGGCAAACCCCTCTTTCTCTTGTCGAAGAAATTCCAGACGGTCAACCTGTGAAACAGGTTTTCAGAAGAGATGCACAGCAAGGACATACAGTAACAACTCTGGAAATAAAAATGCTTCGCGAACAATGAAGTATTCAAAATAGTGCAGCAGAGTACATTTGCTCTCTCTCTCTCTCTCCCTCCCTCCCTCCTCCCGCTTCTCTCTCTCCATCCCTTTTCTCTCTCTCCCCCTCCCTCATCCGGCCCCCTCTCACTCCCTCACTCCCTCCTCCAGCACCCCCCACCTCTCTCTCAATATAACTGAATTCAATTGAGACGAAATCGTTTCTAATTGTAGATATAATACTTTGTTTTTAAAAGTCCATCGTTTCCAAAGACTGTTAGAGAGAAAGACATGTGTACCTGTTCCATTTACTGAATTCTTAAAACGTGATCAGAAACGTTTCACGTGAGCACATCACACCACAACAGTCAAAAATACCTACTAAATCGTTTGCCAAAACAAACGCCCTGCTGTCTTGTGTGATTTTCTTACTCACGTTATGCACCATCATTGGCGTACAGCCTCGATCTGCAAAGAAAAAAGACGAAACAAAGTGATATATAAACTACTGAAGACTTTGTCCATATACGTTTATCATTAAAATGTAATTTCATTTTCCGTGTCAAGGTTAGTTGCTTTTTTTTTTTTAAGGAACAGTGACTTCTTTGAAAACAAACAAAATAACAACCACCCAACCTCTTGTTTTTGAGTAATCATATTCATATTTCAGCCAAATACCAGTGCCAAAATGAAATATCAGTATCTGGATGGTTGAAATCTCTCTAACGCACGCACGCGCACGCACGCACACACACACAGTTGCTCCCTCCCTCTGGGCACATTTTGTTTGTCATTAATGTCAATAAAATGGACAATTTCTGAATTATGCACCGAGTATACAGTATCATGAGGTAAAACACGTGTGTAAAGCACACCAAACAACTGAACACATTTCTGTCTGTTAAGCACAGATCAAGCCCTGTGTTGTCAGTTCAACGTCTCTCTCTTTGAAGGAACTAATCTCTCAGTCTAAATTTTCCCCTTCTGAAACTAACCGGCCATCCGTCACATTACCCCAATAATGAAAACACTGTCAACAACCTCCACTTCTGTGTGTGCGTTCCTACCATTCCTTTTTTTTTTTTCGTTTCCTTTACATCGTTTTTCTTCTTTTCTTTTCTCCTCTTCTTTTTGAATAGGTTTTCTTTCTCTGTAATGACAAATGTAAATTCGTTCTGTGTATGTATCGCCTATGTTCTTTCATATGCCGCCTTTTTATCATCAGACGTGCCAACAATTTGGGGATTTTTGGAGGATGTTAAAGTATTCTTTCATTTTGTACCTTCGTTATCTTAGTATTATCATTATCAAAGACCAAAGGGTCTTTGTCATTGTATTGTATTTCTCATTTTATGTCACAACAGATTTTTCTGTGTGAATTTTGGGCTGCTCTTCCCAGGGAGAGCGCGTCGCTACACTACAGCGCCACCCATTTTTTGTTTTTGTATTTTTTTTCCTGCGTGCAGATTTATTTGTTTTTCCTATCGAAGTGGATTTTTCTGCAGAATTTTGCCAGGAACAACACTTTTGTTGCCGTGGGTTCTTTTACGTGCGCTAAGTGCATGCTGCACACGGGACCTCGGTTTATGATCTCATCCGAATGACTTGCGTCCAGACCACCACTCAAGGTCTAGTGGAGGGGGAGAAAATATCAGCGGCTGAGCTGTGATTCGAACCAGCGCGCTCAGATTCTCTCGCATCCTAGGTGGACGCGTTACCTCTAAGCCATCACTCCACTTATTTCAGTGAAGAAAGTAAAAACACACCCACCAACCAACCAAGCAACTGAAGGAACCAACTACTGTCATGGCTGTATCCACCACAGTATTTTCCTCTATGAAGCCTCACACCTGGCTTGCTTTTGTGATGTTTGTGTTTGCACAGGACCGGCCCCTGCAGTCGGCACGCCCAAAAAGATTCCAGCGCCTCCCTGCCCGGGTCACGAGACTTCATCTGAACAGAAAGACAGACGCATAAACCTGCACGCATAATATGTATGAGCACATAAACACACTAACTCACGTGAATATGCTCGCGTTTGCGAGTGCGCGCACACACACACAAGTGTAGGCTATTACTTATGCATAGAATTTCTATAGTACCGTTTCTTATCTTTACTCATGTCTGTCTTAGTCACTTTCATTTTCCTGTTTTTTACCTCTTTCTCTTGATTCTCTCTCTCTTCACCCCTTCCTCCTTTTCCGCTCGCTCTCTGAGGCGTGCGCGGGTTGTGTATGTGTGTGTGTGTGCGCGCGCGAGAGAGAGAGAAACAAGCGAATACTGTATTAAGATAATCAGAGACAGGCGAATACGGGATACACAGGCGAATGAGGATGACACCTACAGATCACCTACTAGTAAGTGTGAGGGGGCAGCAAACCAAAAAATTCCCTACTACTCCTCCACACACACACACGCGCGCGCGCGCACCCACAAACATACACACACACAGTCCCACTCGAGTCTACCCCCCCCCCACACACACACACACCCACCAGTCTGTGGCGTCGCTCCCTGTGCAGGGTGTCGAAGAAGCTGCTGAGGGTGCGGCTCTTGAGCAGGGGCCGGGGGGCAGGGGTGGCGTACTCGTGCACAGGCACCCCGAGCTCCCGCTTGGCCTGCACGTGCCGTCAGTGTCATGTCATTCGTCAGCGTTTGACCCTTGTTGCTGTGAGTGCTCTGTGCTGTGCTGTGCTGTGCTGTGCTGTGCTGTGCTCTGCTGTGCTGTGCTGTGCTGTGCTGTGCTGTGCTGTGCTCTGCTGTGTGTGTGTGTGTGTTTGAGAAAGAAAGCGAGAGAAAGAGAGAGAGAGAGAGAGAGAGAGACAGAGGCTGACATCGATAACACTTTAATGTCATTGACAATACTATTCTTTCGGCAAGGGGACAATACACTAACAACCAACAATACTAACAAACAAGAGATAAAATAACCACAAAAAATAAAATAAAATAAAATAAAAATTACGAGACATAGAACAAAACAGCAAATCTTAGCTGTCAATGATTAACACCGACGTTCAGACTACATACTTTATCTGTTTCGTTCTTTCTTTCTTTTTTCAGTTTTTTTTTTTTATTTATAGAAAACAGTATGGTTCCGAACAGTCAACCTGTCACGTCACATTTGAATACATAGCGGTTAAGCACCCATTCTGTTCACACTCGCACACGCACAAATACATTTGAACTGGTTAATCAGCACGTAGCCATGCCTTTGAGAGAGAAAGAGTGGGGAGAGGGAGAGGGGGGAGGGGCTTGGGGGGAGGAAACGGAAGTGGGCGGAGGCACACACACACACACACACACACACACAGTGTTAGACACACCTTGACAGCAGTCTTGGCATGGCGATCGCCCATGACCATGGTCAGAAGGTCCACCTCCATGCTGTCGTGTACAGCACTCCTCTCCGGGTGTGTGCCTGTCACAGTCAGTGTAACACCACAATCATACACACCTCTCTCAATGGTATGGTAAGGGCGACAGGGGCAGAAAGTGGGACACACAGTGTGTGCATGCGTGCACGCGCCAGAGGGAGAGCCAGAGAGAAAACAGACAGACTAAAGAGAGAGTATGTCACATAACCAAAGAAGAATAAAGCAAATTCACGTTACAGTATAAACCAAAATAATGCGCGACAATACTAACACTGCAGACTCCCTCACAAAACAGCTGTTTCTCAGTATTCATACCAAGATCCAGATTTCTTTTAACAGGAAAGAAATAGCCCCCCTCCCCAACCCCAACACCCGATTTCTATCTATACTGCTGGCTGTCAAAACCTCGATAAAATAATCTCAAGCAATAGACCATAAGGCATTAAAAAACATAAAAGTAAATAACTAGGATTTTGCATAAATTCCGTTCGTTATCATCACCATCATTTTTATTTGCGTTATCATCATCATTATCATCATCAACATCACCATCCTTGGCTTGTAAATAACTAAGCTAATAAATATCAGTTCATGATGGTTAACGATAAAACTGTCTAAACGGCATGAAGACGGAAAGGAACGTGGGATGGACAAATGAAAGCAAGGGAGAGAAGAATAAAGGAAGAAAAAGGACATAACTATCCCACTTCCACCGACCCGGCCGTTTCCTGCCCGTGTCGGCCATCTTGAGGACCTCTGTGTAGAGCGGAAACGCCTTTTGAACTTCCCGGGAGGCTGACTCCAACCGCTTCCGGGTCAGTTCGCCGCTGCTGTAGCTTCCTATCAGGTGACACTTGCCCTGAACACAAAATTCACCGCAACGTTAATCAAAAACTACCGCTTATCCTAAGCGCTTTGGGTTACGCTGATGGTCAGGCATCTTCTCAGCAGATGTGGTGTGCCGTATATGGATTTGTCCAAACGCAGTGACGTCTCCTTGATTAACTGTACTGAACTTAGCAATAAATTCCAAGTTTAAATGGAAACATTCCAATATGCTGGATGATCAGAATGAGTAGATAAAAACAATTAATCAAAGTTATTAGATAAAATATTTAATCTTTCATAAGCAATATCAGCTATAAAGGCAAGAAAAAAAACAAGTGAGAAACACACAAATAAAAGCAAATATTTCACACTTTTAACAAATTACTAGTCCTTGAAACAATGGTCGCAGTAACAACGGTAAATGTTTCTCACTTTGAACATATCACAAGTCCTTGAAACAATGGTGGCATTAACAACGGTGACGGTCGTATCAGCAGCTAGGTAAATCAGCTGGCTGGACAGAATCACACAGGAGAAAAGACAGCAAAGACACCTCACTGACGTGACGCACGTGCGCTTACCGACATAACGAAGACAAGGTAGGCACACTGCTGTCCGTTCTTCACCACTGTCATTCCCGCTCTGCACACACGCAAAGAGCACGTGGATGATTTTTTTTTATGTTGATCTGATTGTATGTGTGATTTTTTGGGTGTAAACTTTGTGATGGCTAATTCCTTGGTGTGTTTTCTCACTATGGTGAATGTGATATAGGTATTAAGTGGAGTGATGGCCTAGAGGTAACGCGTCCGCCTAGGGAGCGAGAGAATCTGAGCGCGCTGGTTCGAATCACGGCTCAGCCGCCGATATTTTCTCCCCCTCCACTTGACCTGGAGTGGTGGTCTGGACGCTAGTCATTCGGATAAGACGATAAACCGAGGTCCCGTGTGCAGCATGCACTTAGCGCACGTAAAAGAACCCACGGCAACAAAAGTGTTGTTCCTAGCAAAATTCTGTAGAAAAATCCACTTCGATAGGAAAAAAAAATAAAACTGCACGCAGGAAAAAATACAAAAAAAGGGTGGCGCTCTCAGTGTAGCGAGGCGCTCTCCAAGGAGAAAGCAGCCCGAATTCCACACAGAAAAATCTGTTGTGATAAAAAGAAATACAAATATTCATTTGGCTGAGGTTTGGGTCTGTGTGAGGTGAGCCTGCGATATGCCTGTGTTGCTTTTTTGTACAAACATCTGACGGGCGCAATAGCCGAGTAGTTAAAGCGCTGGACTTTCAATCTGAGGGTTCCGGGTTCGAATCACGCCGACGGCGCCTGGTGGGTAAAGGGTGGTGATTTTTACGATCTCCCAGGTCAACATACGTGCAGATCTGCTAGTGCCTGAACCCCATTCGTGTGTATACTAAAGCAGAAGATCAAATACGCACGTTAAAGATCCCGTAATCCATGTCAGCGTTCGGTGGGTTATGGAAACAAGAACATAACTAGCATAAACCCCCCGAAAGCGGAGTATGGCTGCCTACATGGCGGGGTAAAAACGGTCATACACGAAAAAGCCCACTCGTGTACATACGAGTGAACGTGGGAGTTGCAATTCACGAACACAGAAGAAGAAGAAGTACAAACAAATGAATCTCAATTTTGTATATGTTATGGTAAAGCGCAGTGCCATTCTGAGATGGGCGCACTGTACAGGCACACTAAGGCCCTCTGGAGCCAGTTGCATTGCTCGGACGGAAGAGCCTAGTATGGTCGTAACCCGCTACTAATGTGTGTAGTATGGAACTGACCATTGGCGTAGTTCGGTCAACGCTGGCATTTAGTCACGTGTAACTGTCAAAAAGTTAGAACCAAGCAATGCAACTGGCACCAGGACACTTAAACAACCCTTTAGAGACCAAGTTAAATAACTCGTGTAAACAACATTTAAACCACATTTTTAGATGAGTCTATTATTGGGGGGGGAAAAAAAGTTTCAGTGGAAAATATGTAACGTCGTGTAACGTTGACTCGGTTATCCAATTTTTTTGTTTCTCCTGACAGTGCGGTGCGAGCAAGAATAACCGCTTCCTGGTCTCTGATGTCAGTGGGTACTGGCAAAAAGGAAGAAAAAGAAGAAAAGAAAGAAAAAAATGTTTAGATACATAAAAAGACAAAATTCACAGAGAGGAAAAAATAAAAGGGGGGAATAGAAGAAAGAAAAAAATACAGTAACAAAAAGCTTAGCAAGAAAGACAGAAGTGGAGTGGAGTGATGGCCTAGAGGTAACGCGTCCGCCTAGGAAGCGAGTGAATCTGAGCGCACTGGTTCGAATCTCGGCTCAGCCGCCGATATTTTCTCCTCCTCCACTAGACCTTAATTGAGTGGTGGTCTGGACGCTAGTCATTCGTATGAGACGATAAACCGAGGTCCCGTGTGTAGCATGCACTTAGCGCACGTAAAAGAACCCACGGCAACAAAAGGGTTGTTCCTGGCAAAATCCTGTAGAAAAATCCTCTTCGATAGGAAAAACAAATAAAACTGCACGCAAGAAAAAAAAAAGAAGAAAAAAAGGATGGCGCTCTCAGTGTAGCGACGCGCTCTCCCTGGGGAGAGCAGCCCGAATTTCACACAGAGAAATCTGTTGTGACAAAAAAGAGAGAAATACAATCAAAAATACAAACAGAAATGAAAGAAGGGTAAAGGAAAAGTCGGGGAGATGTGGAAAGAGGGAAAGGATATGTGAGCTCGAACACTTAACAAAAGAAAAGTAAAACTGGAAACATTTAGTACTGTAATTTATGATGTGTACTATCTAGATGACCCTTTGTGTGCGAATGTACATTGGTACAGGCGCAGAGAGGGAGGGAAGGGGGTTGGGGGGGGGGGGGGGGGGGGGGAGGGGCGAATAAATTATTGACAGAGTTGTCTTCACAAACTTTCTTCAGGCAATATAATGGTATTCTGACTGTTGCACACTTTATGTGGCCATTCTTTTCTCTTCTTTTTCCTTTCGTTTTTCTTTTTTTTTTTCTTCTTTTCTTTGTTGTTCATCATACGATTTCACGTCTCGAGGATGTAAACCTGTTCTTTATTTTGTTTCCATGTGCCAAAACAGGGCTTTTTGAATTAAAGTGAATTTGAAATTGAATTTTTCCAACTGCCCCCGCCCTGCTCTACCACCTTACTCATCCGTCGTTGTCCGAAAGGCTATCTGAATATTTTATCATCTTATATCATAGCTGTTTCCTGCGCTTGTCCTTCACGTGGTTTCAATCCGCAGAGACGAACATTTCCAGCACTTGATACTCACGGACAATGCTGGAAAAAGAAGCCTTCTGGGTTGTCGTAGAAAACATCACACGGAAAGTCTTGGAACAGCAAGTGCTTCCTGTCATTAAACAAAAAAATCAATTAAAACAAAAAAGCGATTTGTTACAACAGCTTTCCACATTTATTTCTATGTCAGTACTGTAAGCACGTGTGAAAGAAACTGACCTGCAATAATTCAAATCAACAGTTCAAATCATCATTTTAAACCTTTTTCTTTCCCGCACGACCTCGTACGCGTGCGTAGTGCGCGCGCGCGCGCGCGCGTGTGTGTGTGTTTCAATACAACTGTGAATGTGTGTGTGTTATAATCTGTGCGTGTATGCGTGTGTGTGCATGCATGTGCATGTACATGCATGCGTGCGTGTGTGTTTTCAATACAACTGTGTGTATGCGAGAGACTGACAGAGGAAGGGAGAGAAAAAGATAGACAGACAGACAGAGACAGAGAACAGAGATGGGATTTTTTAAAAACTTGTTGTAGGAAAGAGTGCAGGTTTGTGTGTGTGCTCGTATGTGTATTGCTTTCAAATGAACTCTCTCTGTGTGTGTGTGTGTGTGTGTGTGTGTGTGTGTGTGTGTGTGTGTGTGTGTGTGGCTGGGGAGGTACACTACACACTAACTTTGTGTCGCTTTGCCTTAAAGCCTGTCAAAAGTACACGCGAATATCTGAGAACAACTGCCTCGGTACTCACCGGCAGAGGTCGATGTTGCTGTCTCGCTGAACCAACAGAGGTCTCCGTATGATCCTGTCAAAATCCTGCACGTGTGAAAAATAAGTGCATCAACCCATAATACAATTTGGCGCAGATACAACATTCTTTCCGAAACTGCGCAGTACTGACACACAGCACTGAATTAGTTTACTAACCTTTCTTACTGCTAAAAAAAAAAAAAAAGCTATCGTTTTCGCAAAGATTTTATTCAAAAGAATTCACACCGTTCAAGCGAGCGAGTACACAGAATTCGGGTTACAAGATTTCCAACAGATCTTGTCCCTGAAAGGCATACAATATAAAATCAATAATTTTGTCTGAATTGCTCGTCTGTAACTGCTGTGACCAGCACACACTGGGTGACTTATAACAGGCAACTAATGATATTTCAGAGTGCCATAATTATTAATCACCTCAGTATTCAATGACGGAACGTGCATATATTCACACTTCTTCCCCTTTTTTCAATCGTTTCGAAGGCGAAGAAAGCTTTAAGTTGGTTAAACACTGTAATATATACTCTACACTTCTTTCCCCTGGAATGCCGTCAAGAGAGCCGATGAAAGAATGGAGGGGAAGAAATTTAGACTATATATTACATTGTCACTGATCAATTTACAGCGACCAAAAACAAACAAACAAACAAACAAACCCTAAAAAAAACAAAAAACCAACAACAACAAAAATACGTGTATGTGTGTGTGGTGGGGGTGGGGTGGGATTAAAAACGGAAAGCCTGAAGTTTTTGTACAAAACTACAAAACCTTTATCAAAGTATCAGTATCAGTAGCTCAAGGAGGCGTCACTGCGTTCGGTCAATTCCATATACGGTACACCACATCTGCCAAGCAGATGCCTGACCAGCAGCGTAACCCAACGCGCTTAGTCAGGCCTTTATCAAAGCAAAATGTTACTTATCAAAACACAGGAATTATGGAACACACAGCTATAGTTTGAAGAAAATTATACGCAAAACCTTCCTTCTAAGTCTACTGAACTGACAAGTTTTTCATACATTATCATACGCCTTTGTGACCATGACTTTTACCCTCTTCCCTTGAATTTTACTTCGGGTTATGCCATCAACACGCCAAGTTTGATGGCAGCTGGATGAAGACATTAATCGTGTCGAAGTCTCTCAACTTTCCAGAATAATGACATTGATCTACAACCCCTCACACAGATCTCCACATCGTCTTATGAGGGATGGCGGAAGAGGTCTAATTCACACCTACCATCCTTCAAAGTCTGTTGCCTCTCGCACTTGCACATGACGAGAAAATGCTAACGTTAGAAGTTTAAAACACGCACATACACAAAACAACAAAAACAAAGCAAACACACACACACACACACGAACACATTCATGCACATGCAAGTTTGCACGCGCGCGTAGACACACACATACACACACACGACAACCATGACCGGCGCTTCCACACACAATAACGTGAGTCAAGCAAATCCAACATGGCCAGGATACACTGACACCAATGAATGTGCCACGAGAGATACGCATTCCGCTGTCACATACACCTACCTGTTACCAGTCACTGTCACCGCTACAAGTGTGTAGTTAACATGACGAGAGTAATCCATTCATCCACTTTGATATAATAATTTTTGAACAACAATTTCCACAAACTTGTCTATAAAAAAATATAAACCACCCATTTTCGAGGACCACTTCTCGTTTCTCACGCCAATCGCTCAACTGTTTTGAGCTCAAGGGAGCATGCGCGTTAGCCCTGACAAAGAACCGAGTTTCACGTGCACAGACCAGGCAGGTCTTCGGTTCTCACGGTCTCCGCTTTGACCGGAACTGTCGGGCCGTTTCGACAAAGGCTTTTGATTGGGACTGAGATGATATGATGTTTCTCTTGGGAAAGGAATTTGGATTTAAGACTTTCTCTTCCAGTTTGTCATGGTATGTTTTCATGCGTGGGTTCGGGGGCGTGAGGAGATAGACTCTCTCTCTCTCTCTTTGCTTTTTTCGTCAATAATTTTAAGGCAGTTCTTCTATTTATCAATTGCATATAATCATCATCGTCATCCTTCTTCTCATTAATAATAATAATAATAACAATAATAATAATGATCATAATGATGAAAACAATGATGATAATAATCATTATGATAATAATAATAATTATCATTATTATCATCATTGTATAATTATTACTATCATCATCATTATTGCAGTGGTGAGGAACTCACAACAGACGTGTTCAATGTGACATTTTCGGTCCCTACTGGCTCCGGCCGAAAAGCAGACCCGGGAAAGCTGTTGGGTACTTACGATACCCCTCCCCCCACCCCCTCCACACCCCCGCCCCCCACCCTTCACCCACCCTCAAATTAAGAAGAAAGAAGTGGTGTAAGATGTATGGCTCAGTCCGTAAGTTACGACGCCTCTTCGAAACTGAAAGTGACTGACTGACTGACAAGGGTAATCGATTAACGAGCGAGCGAACGAACGAACGGATGATGTGGGGAACTGGTTTTTTTTTTTTTGGTTCAGGTGGAGATTGGCAGTAATGTCCGCTGTCTCCAGTGGGGTGTCTACTCACCTCCTTGGCTACTGAAAGAAGCTCCACGGAGCTTTTACAGATGATGGTAGCGGTGCGTGGCGTTTGTTCCAGCAAGGCCAGCTCCTGAGGTGGGGTGTACAGGAGAGCAGAATTAGTAAAGTGCTCACACATGACAGCAGGTTTGTTCGGGGACAGAATGGTAGTGGTGGCAGTTGTGATCCTGTATTGTGCTCTCTCTCTCTCTCTCTCTCTCTGTGTGTGTGTGTGTGTGTGTGTGTGTGTGTGCGCGCGCGCGCGTGTGTATGTGTGTGTGTGAGAGAGAGAGAGAGAGAGAGAGAGAGGGAGAGAGAGAGAGTGTCGACGGTGTTCGCATGCGTACGCCCGTGCTTGCTTGCGTGCGCGATGGGGGTTGAGGGGTGAGCTATGTGAATTCATCCCCAAATAATTATACGAATTTGTAACCTTTAGTTCTTCATTTCCGTAAAACCATCTTTCTCTGATTGCTAAATGACCCCCTTTTCTAAATACCATGACATTCGTTTTTTCAAGATTAACAATCAATTGCAATCGGTCAGCTTCTCGTCAAAGACTATCTAGTTGATTTCTGAGACCAATAACCGTATCAGATAGCAATATTACATCATCAGTGAATAGTAACAGAAATATTTCAACTGCACCGGGAATTAATTGTATACCATGTTTACCAGTTCGGGATAATTCAACGGCTAATTCATTGATGAAAAAGGAAAATAGCAAGGGGCTAAGCATGCAACCCTGCTTTACTGCTATGGGACAATTGAAATAATCACTGTAACAACATTTATCACGCACACCGTGGCAAGATAACACACTGTCGTAAATACTTCTCAGAGCCCTATACATTTTGCCATTCACCCCATACTTCCTCAAAACCGCCCACAAAGCATGTTCCTATTCACAGAGTCGAAAGCCTTTCTAAAACCAACAAAGGCTAAATAAAGTTTAGAGTTCTTTTGCAAAAAGTTTTGTACAATGGCATAAAGAGTAAGTATGTGGTCAATAGTGCTATAGCCTGCTCTGAATCCCGCTTGTTCCTCAATGAGTTTATTTTTCTTCTTTTGCCCACAATGTAAGCCTTTTGTTTAAGATGTGTGTATATAATTTACTAACAACACTTGTTAATGCTACGCCACGATATTTGTTTGGCTAGTTGGCATCTCGTCGAGGGTGTTCGCATGCGTACGCCCGTGCTTGCTTGCGTGCGTGATGGGGGTTGAGGGGTGAGCTATGTGAGTTCCCAATGACATATTCACATGTACTGATAGCAATCTCCCTTCAGAGCACCACAACCTGTCCACCCTTTCCCATCAATCCTTCAAACATGAACACTGAGCATCCAAAACTGATGGCGTGGATATATACCTAGGTTCATCCACACCAAAACAGACTTCATACCAAGTGTATTTATATATATACCTATGTCCATCTACACCAAAACAGACTTCATACCAAGTGTATTTATATATACCTATGTTCATCCACACCGAAACAGACGTCATACCAAGTGTATTTATATATACCAAGGTTCATCCACACCAAAACAGACTTCATACCAAGTGTATTTATATATACCTAGGTTCACCCACTCAAAAACAGACTTCATACCAAATGTATTTATATATACCTAGGTCCACCCACTCAAAAACAGACGTACACCGGGTTTATATGTATAAACCCAGTCCACCCACCCCAAAACAGTCTCCCTCCTTCAGGTCAGACACTGTGCGGATGAACACGTGACCCGTGGAGGGGTGGACGTCCCGGATGTTGACCATTAGACTTCCGGTCAGCAGGATGTAGAAAGCAGTGGGTTGATGCCCTTGTCGCAGCAGTATGCGTCTCGACTCGTACCTGGTGGCAAACATCATCGTTCAGGAGAACTGCGGGACACTGAGTCGTGTGTGTGTGTGTGTGTGTGTGTGTGTGTTTTGTGTGTGTGTGTGTGTGTGTGTGTGTGTGTGTGCGCGCGCGCGCGCGTGCGTCCGCCACCCGGATGCGTATGTGTGTGACACTGAGAGGTGTGGGTGGGTGGGTGGGGGCTGGGAGAAACATGGTGCTTTGATTAAACCGCCATAAAGTCTTCAGCTCTTAATTACTTATCTTACTGATAATTAAATATTATACAGACGCACACCACAAACAGGTCAAAAGCCGGTAGGTACAGTAAAGCTCTTTTTCTGGAAGCTTCCGGTCTGATCAATACGTGACCTTGATGGTCTATTCCATTATTCATAATGCATGAAATCAGATTCCCCGGCCCCGCCATCCATACCCTAGCAATAGAAACCATACGGTGGAACATGACTGCTATGTGCCTGCGACCTGTTTATTTTACTGTTTAATAGCACGCCCATACCGATTGTGTGTCAATATACCCGTGCGTCCGTTACCAATATCTTTCTGTTTTTCTTTGAATTTTCACTTAAAAAGATGTACTGTCTGCTGCACGTCTCCGATCAGGTAAATACTGTCCCACTCCTGAGAACACACCACTCAGTGAAATGAACAAGATAAACTACTATATATATATATATATATACATACATATATATATATATATATATATATATATATATATATATATAAGAGAAAGATAAAAGAAAATAAGCCGAAAAACTTATTCGCCACAACCGCACTTGGCTGAGTCCTGACGATAACGATCTCCTGTCATAATTAAGACCGAAACACGTTTGAAGTTTTCCAATATGAATCATGAAATTGAAAAAGCGAACATCCATGAATTCTCGCATGCACTGACGACCACATCGTACCGTTTTTGTTGTTATTGTTGTTGTTTTTATTTATCATTATTTTAAAAAAAAAATGTTTTAATTAGCAGTTTCAGTATGAATGCTGTCTGCGATGATTAAAGGGAGGAAACTGTTCAAATGGTTGTCAATAATATCAGCCAGTAAGCAGTACTCACCTCCCCTCTACAGTCTTGCACCCAGTATCCCCCCCCCCCCCCCCCCCCCCCCCTCCACCCACCCCTTCCTAACACCTCGTTGTGCAAGCGTAAGTGCGCTTGTGTGTGTGTGTGTGTGTGTGTGTGTGTGTGTGTGTGTGTGTGCGCGCGCGCGCGTGCGTGTGTTGCCGTTGTCATGCGAACTCGGCTGTTTTCTTTTCCCATGTCCATGGCAACGCTGACTCGCACGAGTTCCGCTACACCAATCAAGTTTGGGTTCGGATTTGGAAGGAATCAACTGAACGTGTGGGTCAGGGTTCATGTTATTATATAAATGAGGCTATAAATAAGTCAAACCCCTGTGGTGTAAATGAATTGTGCAATCCTGTTCTTTCGATCCGTTTTCATTTTTATATCGAAAAGGAAGCGGTGGAGTTGTTCCTCTTGACTGATCGAGGTCAGACTGCATTACATATAATTAATTTTATCATTGAATTATGTCCATTCTATTCAAGTCCGTGGTACACATGCATAATACTGAACAGCCAAAAGCCAAAGAAAAACTACAAATGCAGTCCATATCTTCATGTAGATATAATCTCACCACTCTGTCAGGTTTGCTGTGATGGCCGAGTGGTTAAGGCGTTGGACTCGAAATCCAATGGGATATTCCCGCGCAGGTTCGAATCCTGCTCGCAGCGACAATTTTTTTTTTTTTTTTTCACCTCGATGGTAATAGTTCAAAACGAAATTGTGCATATTTCTAGTTTTGTTGTTCATATTTGGGGGAAAAAAAAAATCACTTTTAGAGCTAGTTATCTTTTCTTTATTTAAAACTAAACCAATGACCCACAATACCACTTACTGTTCATACTACTGCTACTCATACTGATACTACTACTGCTACTACCACTACAGCTACTACTGCTACCAAAAACAACAACAAAATGGAAGGGAGAAAACTCCCCCCCCCCGCCCCCCCACACACACACACACCCATTCTTTTACAAATTTATGATATCTAACGTTAAATTTTGCCTGAACTTTTAGCTCACATAGAAATGACACAAAAATCTATTTGTTACCATATAACTATATATTGGTAAATTACATAAGATCATAAGGAATATCAGTTGCAAGTGCGATCAAAACAAGACGTGCAGAATAAAAATAATTAATTGTTGACAGAAGTGGTAGCAATCTAAATATTCAAAGGTCTCTGGGAGGTGAAAGGATAAACTCGTCACCTTTGGATCTTCGCTAGTTAAACTCTAACTGTGACTGTGACTCTGTGTGTGTGTGTGTGTGTGTGTGTGTGTGTGTGTGTGTGTGTGTGTGTGTGTGTGTGTGTGTTTGAATCAGAGACAGACTCACACTCAACTGAATCCCAATCAAACCTTGACAAGGCTCATAAGACATACGTACAAAGTCACACATACCATTATACATAAAAGTAAGTTAACAATAAATAAAACAAAACTAGAAAAATTAAATTGAATTAATTCTCCGCGTGATGGCCGGCGTTTCTGCCAGCTGTGATAAACAAATGTGTGTGTGTGTGTGTGTGTGTGTGTGTGTGTGTGTGTGTGTGTGTGTGTGTGTGTAGACGTGCGCACGTAAATGATCACGCCAGTGTGTGACAAGTATACCTACACTGGATTTGATAAGATTAAAGTAACCCGTTTGATCAATGACGATTTCAGTTGTGACTGTGTCGCAGTTTTATGAAAATTACATTGCCGAACTAGTTCAGTTCAGATAGTTCAGTTTCTCAAGGATGCGTCATTGCGTTCGGACAAATCCATATAAGCTACACCACATCTGCTAAGCAGATGGCTGACAGGCAGCGTAACCCAACGCGCTTGCTAACGTAGTATGTACAAACACGTGCAGTAACACAGATGTTTTCGTGTATTTGACAGTATACGTGTTGTATTAATATGCAGCTTGTACGCGCCGCTTTCAGCATGCATGCGTGCTGGTACTTTTAGAAAAGACTTGAAGAAAACTTACAGCTCGTAGCGCATGACACGACACATCTGGATCTGCACGTGCACGGGGAAGTCACTGAAGCCACTGTGGCCTCGTATGATCCCCATGATCTGTGCAGGTAACCAGTCACTCACTCACACTGAGCGGGCAGACAGACAGACAGACAGACACACTGTGGCACACACACACACACACACACACACACACACACACACACACGGACAAAGTGACAGACAAACAGACTTACGGACAAACAGACATACTGACAGAGACACTCACTGACAGACAGACACATGGTCATACAGCCACACTAGCAGACAAACAGATACACGGACGGACAGACACACACTGACACTGACAGTCACATGGACAGACCGACACAGTGACACACTAACAGACAAGACACACCGATGGACAGACAGACACACTGACAGTCACAATGACAGACAGACACACTGACAGGCAAACAGACACACATGGAAATAGAGAAACACACTGACAAAAAAAAAATCAAACAGACAAACAGAGACACACTGACAGTCACATGGACAGTCACAGTCACAGACAGAGAGAGGGAGAGAGAGAGAGAGAGAGAGAGAGAGAGAGACAGACAGACAGACAGACAGACAGACAGACAGACAGACAAGTAGATAGACAGACAGAGACAGAGACAACCCAAGAGACGAGACAGAGAAACAGAAAGAGACAGAAAAACATATTAAGCACCATAACCACACACACACACACACACACACACACACACACACAGCGACACACACACACACACACACACACACACACACACACACCACAGCCACAAACGCGCAGTATCACGCACGTACATTCAGCGCATGTTTAGCATGGGACATCTGCACATCGCTTCACAATGTAAACCGCTAAAATAACTTGATTAATCATTATACCACCTGCTGTACGTGGTGGGCCGTGCGTTGCTGAGGGGGAACAGACAGCAGTTTTTCAAGCCGTGGTCCTCCGTTCAACTGTGAAAGTACGACAATCACACCGTATAGAAAGTCAAAGGTCATGCTTTGTGTGTGTGTGTGTGTGTGTGTGTGTGTGTGTGTGTGTGTGTGTGTGTGTGTGTGTGTGTGTGTGTGTGCGTGCGTGTGTGTGTATGTATGTGTGTGTGTGTGCGTGTGTGTGTGTGTGTGTGTGTGTGTGTGTGTGTGTGTGTGTGTGTGTGTGTGTGTGTGTGTGTGTGTGTGTGCGTGTGTGTGTATGTGTGTGTGTGTGTGTGCGTGCGTGCGTGCGTGCGTGTGTGTGTGTGTGTGTGTGTGTGTGTGTGTGCGTGTGTGTGTGTTGTACCCTAGAATTTAGGTCATTTTGTTTTCTATGACGGTGAATGATGATGGGGTTGATGACGATGATGCTAAGGTGGTCCATTTAGGTTCGGGACTGCTTGACAAGGATGTACTCTCATAATATATTTATCCCGGCGTCAACCAGGCCAAGAGATGACAGACACCTGCGGTGTTGGATCCGGTGCAACGCTTCCAAAGATGCAAGCGTGAAGTGGGTGACCCTCTACTGAGTGGTCGCATCCTTTTCATTTCAACCCATCGGACTCTCAGTTCAAGGTAGAAGCTAGCCAAGGGACGAAGAAAAAACTAAAAACAACCCCCAACCTGACCGCCTTTAATAGGGCTCGAACCCACGTCCTCCAAGTCGTCAGTCCGCGACGCTCACCAACCACTTTGCCGGACACGGCGGCTGGAGGGGTCGTGTTGTGTTGTGTTGTATTGTATTGTGTTGTGTTGTGTTGCGTTGCGTTGCGTTGCATTGTGTTGTGTTGTGATCTGCGTTGGATCGCATTGCATTGCTTTGCATTTTTATTGAACTGCACTGCGTTGCACCGTGTCGTATTGCTTTGCACAACATTGCATTGCATCATATTGCATTGTACTGCTTTGTATTGCATTGCATTCTATTGCATTGCAATGTGAAATGTACTGTGTTACGTTCTGTAGCGTTAAGGTCGTGTCACACTGAGATCGACAGAGAAGTGAAGAAAAAAAAAGGGACATCCATTCTGTCAGCGTGCCTGCAAGATGCAGTGACAGGGGGGGAGGGGGGGCATTTCTCTTAGTCCAACAGAATCAGCCTCTGAATGAAAAGTGAAAGAACAAACCCGAAAGAACCTTTGTCATATATACATCTGTCCTTCCGTCTGGCTGTTTATCTATAGCTCGATCAGATGCACGCATGATAGACAGTCAGTCGTGTTCGCCTATGACCATCAGAACAGCAAAGGAGGCAACTGCTGCCCTAACAATCTGGGCTAGAATTTGATTATTGTGGAGAGGGTCTTGCCCAGGTTACATCCCCACTCTCTCGGCCAAGAGGGTTTCAGGACAATCGGCGCTGGGGTGGTTCTCAAAAGCCAACTCCCAAGACTGCAGCACTAAGAGTCAGTGCAATCTTGCCTTCTAGTCTAAGAGTCATAGTCCTTCACAAAAGACTCAGTAAGCTGTAAATGACTTTCCATTGCAATGGACAAACCATTGATCATACAGCTCTCACTTTGCTGTTGGCCCTAACTGTAAGCGACGAACGTTGAGCTATAAAGCTCTATACATCTGTCGTATTAATCCGGACTACTTTAAGCCTTTACTTTGTCAATCCCATTGCAGTTGAACAGATGACTAACCCTGACTCTGCTCGGACGTCGGCTAAGTGACACACCGATTACTGATTAGGTCAAAAAAAAATTTAAGGAGAAAAAGGAAGAAAGAAAGAAAGAAAGAAAATGCACACATACAAGACACTTATACAGACAGACAGACAGACATTAACAAACAGACAAGGCAGACAGATAGTGTTGTGGCTCACAGGCTGAGCCCTGGTGAAGTGGTGCGGGTTGAAGGCCAGGTCTTGTCGCATGTCTTGCTGCACGTGCAGGTACATCTCCACAAAGGACCAGCCCTCCGAGTCGTTCCTCTCCACGAAACTGTCACATGTTAATGTTGATCTCTCTCTCTCTCTCTCTCTCTCTCTCTCTCTCTGTGTGTGTGTGTGTGTGTGTGTGTGTGTGTGTGTGTGTGTGTGTGAAAGAAACCAAGAGAAGAAAAACAAAATCTGGGTTATTACTTTCAACAATGGCTCATTGCAAGAGAGAGGATATGGGTCTTAAATCAGAGGGAGAGAGAGATTCAAGGTTCAAGATTCAAGAGAGACACAGACAGAGACAGAGAGACAGACAGACAGACAAAGACAGAGACAAAGACAGAAAAAGAGAGAGCATGCTGTAGTTCTCAATGACAAAAAAAAAAAAAAAAAAAAAAAATCATGGAGTTAAAACAATAAATAAACAAAAATTAAAAAAATCAACAGACAAATAACAATGAATGATGAGAAATGAATGTAATTTAGAAAAATACCTGTGGTGATGTGTTTTTCAAATGAAAAACACAAACAAAGAAACATAGAAATATGCACGCAATAATACAGAAGCCACAATACTAATTCAGAATAAATATGACTTCTTTTTTATGCTCATTATTGTTTATTATATTTCTAATTGATTACCTTTTCAGAAAGCCACACACTCTGACGATAATTTTCACAACCCTTGCCACACGTTGGAATCTGGCATAACTCTGGAAATATACATTAAAGATTTACATGTGTGTATGTGTGCGTGTGTGCTTGCATGTGTGCGTGTGTTTGTGTGTGTGTGCGTGCGTGCGTGCGAGTGTGTTGTGTTGTGCATAATAGTATAAGATCATATATATACATATATACACATGTATGTGTGTGTGTGTGTGTGTGTGTGTGTGTGTGTGTGTGTGTGTGTGTGTGTGTGTGTGTGTGTGTTCTCTCCATAGCATCTTTCCCCAAATTGACAGTCTCACACCCATTGATGCACACACTCACCCACTTACATCCCCCCTCCCAAACACACAACACAGGACACGCATGCTTGCACTCACATACAAACAAACATACATACATATTTACATACATACATACATACATACATGCATAAATTCTTTATGTATATTCCACACGCATACACTCATACACACACCTAAACACCCGACCACTCACCCACACACTCACCCACTTACACCCCCCTCCCACACACAGTCACACACAACACAGGACACGCGCGCATGCACTTACATACAAACATACATACATACATACACATATACATACATACATGAATTCTTTATGAATATTCCACACACATACACTCATCCACACACCTACCACTCCCCCACCCACCCACCCACCGACTCAGACTCGGTGATGTAGCTGCCGGTAGCGGGCAGGACGGCGCTGGGGGCCAGAGGGAGGAGCTGGTCCCCTCCTCCCTTCCCCCTGTTCCCCCTCCCCAGCTGCCACGACTGGCGACGGCCCCTGCTCCTCACCCCCGTCAGGCTGGGCCTGCGGGACCCCCCCGGGGACCCCCTCCCCGCCCCCTTCACCACCCCACCGTCCTGGCTGCTCGTGCTCCACCTCGGCTCCCTGGGGCTGACCGCGGGGGACAGGGGGGAGAGGGGGGAGGTCGGGGTGAGGGTGGTGGTGGTGGTGGAGGACAGGTGTGAGCGCGGCGATCGCTCCAGAAGCTGCAGGCTTCGCGTGGCGGGAGATTTGGGTTCTGGGAATTCCCTGCCATCAAAGCTCAGTTCGGTTCAGTTCAGTTACTCAAGTAGGCGTCACTGCCTTCGGACAAATCCATAAGCGTTACACCACATCTGCTAAGCAGATGCCTGACCAGCAGCGTAACCCAACGCGCTTAAAACCTGTCACCAAAAACAACCCGTGGTGCTGATGGTTACGGGTCGTCGTGTCGTTTCTCAGTTGTTGACTGGATTATAATCATCTTCTTCATCACTAAATGGTGTTTCTGATAGGGAGGAGGAGGTGGGGTGTGTCTTATTATCACAGTCATCAACACCATCACAAAATAACATTAACAAAGGATGTCGTCTCATCATCATCATCTTCGTCATTATGATCGCGGCCATCGTCGATGCCCTCACAGTCATAAAGTACCATTAACAGAGAACAGCTTTTCATGATTATAATAATCATCATCATCATCATTCTGTCGTCAATATCATCATCAATGTCATAATCGATCGATACCATCAGCATCTTCAAAATCACGTTATTTTTATAAGCCTGTTCATCATTAACACCGAAACATCGACGACGACAAAAAAGCAACAAAACAACAACAACAAAAAAAACAAACAAACAACAACACCCCCCCGCCCCCCTCCAAAACAACCCCAAAAACCACACACTCATTTGTCCATTCACCGGGTTGATCCACCCTCATAGCAATTGATGGCTACGTTGCTTCGAAATTTTCGTTTACTGTCTGTCCTCAATTTCTTAATTGAAACCAACAGTAACAGCAGCAACAACAGCTCCTCGGCAATGACAACAGCAACAATAACAGCAACAACAACAGATACAACAATAACATTAGCAACAACAAATCCATCAACCTCAATAGCAACAACAACAACAGCAATAACAACAGCAACGAATAAAAACAACAAGAAGAATAATAGCAACCACAACAACAGCACTAATAGCAGCCATATCAACACTGGCAACAATAACAACAGTAACAACAGCAAGAATGAGCGCAATAGCCGAGTGTGTTTAAGCGTTGGACTTTCAATCTGAGGGTCCCGGGTTCGAATCACGGTAACGGCGCCTGGTGGGTAAAGGGTGGAGATTTTTCCTATCTCCCAGGTCAACATAATTATGTGCAGACCTGCTAGTGCCTGAACCTCTTTCGTGTGTATATGCACGCAGAAGATCAAATACGCACGTTAAAGATCCTGTAACCTATGTCAGTGTTCGGTGGGTCATGGGGACACGAAAATACCCAGCATGCATGAACCACGACAGAGTCATCGGCAAGTCGATGTTGGTCGTGTAACGGAAAGAAGAAGAAGGACAGTAGTAATAACGACAACAGGGACAACAACAACGATGACGACAACAATAGCAGCAGCAACAACAACAAATACGATAATAATAATAATAATAATAATAATAATAATAATAATAAAAACAACAACAACACAGATGACATCAATGACGATGATGATACTCACTTTTGCAGCAGACGAGGAAAGCAGTCGTCCCCAGCTCTCTCCATGAAGGCTCCCAGTCTCACAGTGAAATCAGGGTCGGTGGGTTCGGGCTCTTTGGTGGGTTCCCTCAGATGGGGCAGCCTCAGAGGCCCGTTAGGGGTTCTCGGGGGGCTCTTCTCCTCCTCCAGCACAACGCCAGCAGCCTCGGCCTCCTTTCGGGCCCGGAGTTCCCCCGCTGCACGTGCTGAAAGGATGAGTTCAACCGTGCTGGGTTCCGAGGTGGGTTCGGGGTTGGCGGGAACGTGAAGCTTCAGGGTCGGTAACGGTTTGTCCGCTGGGGAGGTCTGAGCTGAGTTCGAGTCTCCAGCCACTACAGGCGATGCTACCAGAGGGGTTTGTGGTTCTTGCGTGGTCGGTTTTGTTTCTGCTGGCGTTGTTGGCTTTGCTGTTGGGAGGAGTGTTGAATTCGCTTCTTGAGCAGCTCCAGACACTTCTTCCCTTGAAGCTGCTGGGGATTTGTGTGGAGTGGGTTCTGCCGCCATTGTTCTGTCTTTACTGGGAAGATGCAACCGGCGGATGCCTCCTCCTGCTATTGCTACTGCTTTTGCTGATTTCTCTGTGCACGTATGGACTGCTTTTGCTGATTTCTCTGTGCACGTATGGACTGCTTTTGCTGATTTCTCTGTGCACGTATGGACTGCTTTTGCTGATTTCTCTGTGCGCGTATGGATGAAATTGTTGGAGCTAGACCCGCTGCTTTCGCCGCCGCTGTTGGTACTGATGTTGCTTCTTCATTTTCCTTGAAACGACCAGCAGTCCTTGCAGTGGATAGGACAGGACTTTATCTCGTTTGATTCTGTCAATAAAATGAATTGACATAAATCACGTGTCTGTTCAAATCACGAGTCAGAATTGGTATTCAGGATAATGCGGTGTTTTGCGTGTCGT
>NC_134882.1:13010480-13032980 GCF_041734735.1 Babylonia areolata
CACAAACACTGCATTCACACAAACACACACACAAACACACACACTGCATTCACACAAACACACACACACACAAACACACACAAGTGAGAGACAGGGTGAGACTGACAACACCATGGCATAACCAGACACACACAAATCCATTCTTTTAGCAAACAGCAGTTGTTTTATTTCAATGGCTTAAAATTCATCTTGATACACTTTTAGCTCTCTTGCGTAATAAAGCGGTCAACAGAACAACAGTGAAGTGTATATAATATCAGGTGACAGTACTGTACACTGGCTCACAGGAAAAAAATAGATGGGGGGAAAATGGTGGAGGGGGCTTGGAGGGGGGCGGGAGAGGTGGGTGGGGGGGAAGGAATTATTTATAAAAAAAAAAAAAAAAAAAAAAAAAAATCTGTACATCCAGCCGGTCGTCCTTCCGAGCATGCATGGTAACACCACAGAAATGTTTCACGACATCACAGGACATGCTTCAAACAAAAAACAAGGCTTGGAATATATCACTCAGGTACACACACCAACACAGACCACAGTAGGAAAAAAAAAAAAAAAAAAAGGATTTTTTTTTTTCTCATCATCTGTCATCATTCATGTCCCTCTGTCCAACACCAATCACTTTCATCACCAACGAATGTACTGATCAAGTCAGTCCTTTATCAGCAATAAAATATAATAATCCAATGATGAAAGTGTTCTTCAGGGACATTCACATAAAGTGAGGTTACAACAGGAAAAAAAAACCAACAACAATATTCTTCATTCACATTGTGTGAGCAAAACACAAGTGTTGGCATGCCCAAAGTCGAAATCGTAACACAGAACCATGACACAATGGGGATGCGTGGTGGTGGGGGGGAAAAAAAAAAAGAAAGAAAAAAAAAGAGAACCATGGGAATAGTGATGAATGACATCAACACCAGCAATGTTGTGTGTTCAATGTGGGTGTGAGGGCTTGTGCATGGCATGTGATCTCTGATCAGATACTGATCAATGTGTTACCTGTGTGTTTACTAAAAACCAGTCCATACTGTCAATATCATTATCATATCTTTTTTTATATACAGGACAACAAATCAACTATTGCTTGCTGGTGGTAATAGAGAAGTTTGTTTTCTGATAACAGACACTTACAGCTTGTCTCCACTGACACAATTAAAATGATTTTTCAACCGGGTCTTGTTTTCTCTTAATTAATTGAGCAAGCGAATGTACAGGGCAGATTCTGCAAATTTCACAACATCATTATGATCTTTCCATTTTTCTGTGAACATGGGTTGATCAGGGACATGGGCATACCCTGTCTCAAAATCTATGTCATATTCAAAGACCATGGTTATTTATCATTGCCTGCGTTGAAGAATGTTGCTACTTTACTACAGACCTGTGGGTTCTCATGAGGCATTGTGTCAAAAGACCCTCCCCAAGAAAAAACACTTCCCCCTCTTTGGGTGATTATAGTTCCACCATTAACACCACCAAGAAGCAGATAGTATTTTCCATACGGTAGGAAGTTTCTATTCTTTTCTTTGCCAACTGCATGCTGTTACTGTTTCTGTGTCTCTCTGCAAAGGGCTTCTTTCCAAGGGGAACACGAGTACTCGGCATAAAAAGGAACAGGAACAATAATGATCCACATTCAGCAGTTGCTTTTACATTCAGCCTGACATTGTTAGAAATTCAATCAAATCAGGCGGATCATTATGTCAGAAAATTCAGAGAAATCAGCAGGAAAGCATGAGATGAGTCATACACAGAATGCTAGCTCCTGTTGAAGCCAACCTTAATCCTACAGTCTGCAACAGGTGAAACTCTGACAGGGCAAGAACGGCAAGGTCTGCTTCAAAGTCTTTGTTATAGACGTGTTTGACTTTACGCAGTTTTAAAAGGAGCTGGAGAAAAATATGATTAAAAAACAAAAACAACAAAAAAAAACCCCAACAAAAACACCACCAAAAACAACTCAGAAAATGTTTTATATGGCGTTAACATGCAATACATCTATGTATGTGTGTGTGTGGAGGTGGGGCAGTGGGGGAAAGGGGGTTGAGAGAGTGCGTGTGTGTGTGTGTGCGGGTGTGCATTACCATGCACTGAAGCCTCACAGCTGGTATGGTCTCCATGACACGATACATCACACATTGCAGCAACAAAGACATGCAACAACAACACAGGTGATATTCAACATGTAGCCAGGCACAAAGTTGCAAGGAATGTGGAAATACAATGGACACTGATTGTTGGGGATTGAAAGGACACACACACACACACACTCACACACACACAAACACACACACACACAAGAAAAAAAAAAAAAAAGGGGGGGGGGGGGAAAAAAGAGGAAAACTTCTTCGTATGTACAAAATTGTGTATTGCTCGGTTCTCCTTTTTTTTTTTTTTTTTTTTTTTGCTTCGAGTCTTGAGATCTTCCTTTCGCAAAACACGCACTTTGGACTCCTCACAGCTACACTGTAACACACAGACAGTCATCACCACCGACTGGCACCATCACACACACAGGGAACGACATCACTTTGCAGCCCAATGTACGAGGGATCATAACAACAATACACACCATCCACAGTGCCCAACAACATGACTATGATTGTAGCTGTGTTTATATATATATATATATCATATATATCATATATAAATAGTTTATTTATTTACAGTGATATTCTGGCATCGATCATCAAAGGGGTGTGGAAGCCAACTGGAGAACAAAATTCGAATAATTATAGGCAGGCAGATAGGGGTGGGGGGGTGGGGAATAAAATCAAATTAAAATGTACAAGACAAAAAGATAGCCTCGGATGAATTGATAAGCCAGCCTCCTGCGATTCAACAACAACAAAATGGAAAAAAAAAAAACCCATAAAGGAAGTGAAAATAGATACAGCTGGAGGCTGTTGGTAAACTAAGCAAAAAGAAAAAAAAAAGCTATGCATGCATGCAATCAAATGCACTCTAATCAATATTTAAAAAAAAAAGAAAAAAATCAGAAACTTAGCAAAGTACCACTGCACTAAACATGAAAGTAATTGGCAAACCTGGTTTGAAACATTCCTTTCATTTCTGAGAGATTTTTTTCTGGGGTGGGTGGGAGGGGGGTTAGGTGGGAAGGTGTGTGGAGTGGACAGTTTTCTTCGCAGTCAGTCCTTTTGTGTGTATTTCTCTCTGCAAACTGGACATG
The DNA here is from genome assembly GCF_041734735.1 of Babylonia areolata. Lineage (NCBI taxonomy): Eukaryota > Metazoa > Mollusca > Gastropoda > Neogastropoda > Buccinidae > Babylonia > Babylonia areolata. Next base: position 13,013,674 of record NC_134882.1, read on the forward strand.
ATTTCCTTCTGAAAGGATTTTCTTTTCACTCCCCCCCCCTACCCTAACCCCCCCCACCCCCCCAAAAAAAACCAAACAAACAAAAAAAAAAAATCATAACATAGTGGGCCAAGTTCACAGCACTGGCGTACTGCACAAAAGGGCAGACAATAAACAGAACGTTGGGAAAGAGTACACTCCCTTGACTAGCTTGAACTCAGTGGGTTTCTCTCTCTGTCAATTTACACACACACACACACACACACACACACACCACACACAGGTTTCCAGGGTGGTGATTCTAAAAACCTCGTAACAAGCCCCATTCACTGCCTACATACGACCAGACACAAACACCCACACAGCATCTGGATACACAGGGATGCTGCTCATTGATAAACAACAGATATACATTGTTCTCAATCACCACCAGCCCACACAGAACATGTTCACACGACTGAACGTGTAACCAGCTTGTTGGCATTACCAAGCCATAATAACAGTACCTGATGCTACTGCCTGTACTATATAACACACTATTTGTTCACAATTTATAAACCAAAAAAGCATATCTATGTCCTTCTCCCTGAACGGTGTTTCATCAACATCACTCGTTAGTCTCAGATTGTATATTGACGTTCGCATGAAGCATTCACTAATCAGCTAAAAAAAACAACAAAAAAAAAAAAAACAAAAAAACCAGTTTGATATTACTTATGTTGGCTTTATCTTGATTTCTGAACATACAACAAAAAACGTATCAATAGACGATGTCTTATTTCTATTAGGGGGGGCGGGGGGGTTGGGGGTGGAAAGCATGTTTAAATCTTATATTTCAAATCACTCATATACTTGATAGCTAAGACTGAGGTATATCAAAAAAGGAGAAGAATTCCAGCATGGAGAGTTAACAACTTTCAAATGAACAGGACAGAGTGAGGTTCAAGCCTCCACGTACATGTCCCTAACTGCCACTGGGTCAGGTTAGCCAAAAATACACTTCTGTCTACGCGTGAGATGTACCACCAGAACTAGAAAAAAAAAAATCCCGACAACTGCATCTATACAACATACTAATTGAAACGCTTGGCTCTATTTTGATACCAATGTGGTAATTAAAGCCGACAACTGCATCTATACAACATACTAATTGAAACGCTTGCTTCTATTTCGATACAAACGTGGTAATCAACAAATCATTCAAATTTATTCAAACACCTTGGTTCTTATCTGATACAAACTTGATAATTCACAAATCACTCCAATTTACTGAAACAATGATTAACAGCTTTTAGTCATCACATCAGGTTTATGATTTCTGAATATACCGGTATTCCATTTGTTTAGACTCTGTATAGTCTAACAACAGCCTTTTGTTGTTGTTTTTTTTGTTTCTAATGGAGATTGTTTCATTTTCTCTTGAAACTGGTTTCCAATATACTGATACAATACACAACTCATTTTCAGAAACATGCATCTTTAGCAATGCGCTGGGTAGGGTGTGTGTGTGTGTGTGTGTGTGTGTGTGTGTGGGGGGGGGGGGGGGGGTTATGGGGGGAAAAGGGCAGACTGCAGATGTTACAATGTAACACGGTTACTTTTGATTCCGATGAACAATCTCGTAACATGATTCATCCCAACAACATTGTGATCCAAGGAAGAACGGGTTCATCAGCTAGTAGATCTATATGACAAACACCCTCAGGAGAAAACATATATGGCACAAAGTTCTCTCGCGTCCAGCAGCGTGTAGAATACTGATCTTCTGTAAAGGGTTCAAAAAAAAAAAGAAAAAAAAAAAGAAAAAAAGTCAACACTCTGACAACCAGTTCACATGCCCCACCTGCTAAATTTCACACATCACTGAAATAAGCCTTGAGGCTATGTCAACATGAATACATGCCATGATGTGACATTTGGTATCTTGTTTATCTTGTTCTTTATTATTTGTTATTGTTCTTCATCTTATTATTACTATTATAAGTATTATCATATTGAAAAAATAACCCTTGTATCTCAATAAATTAATGATTTTTTTTTTTTTTTTGATGATCATTGATGGACCAAATGTTTTGCTATGTGAATGTTGAATCACACTGACGTTGTGAAATGTCAAATATAACCTTGTGTACAAGGGAAAAAAAGAAGAAAAAAAAAAAGAAAAAAAAAGAAAAAAGAAATAAGCCTTGCGATGTACAAAAATGATAACTTTAGCATGACAGCCAAAGGAACACTTTCTTTTTTGTTTGACTTTTTCACTGAATTCTTTTCTTTAAAAAAAAAAAAAAAAAAAAAAAGAAAAAAAAAGAAAAAAAAGAAGAGTTTTAGCTGCTTATTTCAGCAAAGTGTGAGGTGGGGGTGAAATGTGAACCAGCTGTCCCAGAGTAGCTGTCTTTCGTGTTGTCATCGTAACAAGAGGAAGAACGTTTCACAGCAGGTTTCCAAGACAAAAGGGTTATCAAATAAATTCGTGTGAATAATAAAACCAGGGAAGATAAAAAAAACAAAAACTGTTCAGCAGACAATCAAAACAGAACACTGAGCAGCAGTTGTTATTTGTACACACACCATCAAAACAAAAAAACAACAACAAAAACAAACAAACAAAAACAACTGACAACTATTTTTTCCAAACTGATTAACTGAATATTGCATGAAGCTTGCGGTAAATGCAGCACGCGGTTCTCTCTTTTTTTAGCAATAAACGTAACAAACTAATACACGCCTAGTTGGCTTTAAAACTCACAAAAAAACAAACAAACAAAAATCCCCAAAAGTATTGTTCCACAAGCCCAGTTCACAGGTATTATACACAAAACAAAAAAGCTCTTGTTTCATATAAAATGGTCATAAATGTGTTCAGGTCTGGGAAACAGGATAAGTTGGAGGAATCTATGTACATATTCAGGAGTTAAAAAAAAAAAAAAAAAAAAAAAAGCTGACAGCAGCCTTGTAGTGTCTTGAATTCTTCTTTACCCCCAGGAAGAAAGGTTGATCTGAGACAGATGTGTTTCAGGAACGATGACGCAACATGCACTGGTGGCTACTCCTGCTGGTCAGGAGAGATAGGAGGACTCCTTATGAGACAGATTTCATGGAAATGCGTACATGGTCCAGTCCACTAACATTTCTAATCTTTTGAACTTTATCCCTTGCACAGGTAAGAGCTATGGATATTCAGGTAAAAAAGGAAGGAACAATATACATATATATATATATATATAGATATATATATATATATCTATCTCTCTCTCTCTCTCTATATATATATATATTACTGTAAACAGTTGTGAACACTGTATCAAACAGTGCAAAGAAATTTCAAAGAAATTTTATTTGCTACCTTGAATCATTTGGGGGGGAAAATGAAATATAAAATAAAACAAAAAAACCCAAAACAAAAACAAAACAAAATCTATTAATGAAAAGTAGCAAGCTTGAAATATATAAAGATTGAAATAAAGAACTCCTCTCTTTCTAAATGCTGTTTCAGATTTCTGACTGTACCAAGAGTAGTAGAAAAGTAATGTTTTTTCTTCTGTTCTTGAGAATGTAGCCCAGTCAGATAACATAATCCAATGTTTTTTCCGCCCCCCAAAAAACTGACGTATTGACAAATACAACAAATTGAAACATCAAATGTGTGTGCAAGTGCATGATCAAGTATGTTCTCCTAATCTTTGATGACTGGAGGATTAAGATGATAGGAATGGGACAAATGGTGAACACAGAGAGAGAGAGAAAGAGAGAGAGGGAGGGAGAGAGAGAGAGAGAGAGAGAGAGAGGGTGGGAGAAGAGGCAGTGAACAACTGGGAAACACTCCTAAACTCTGAGCTGAATACATCAATGAGGATTGATGAATGTCAGTGCCAGCTGGGGGTGATCATCACAATCACTATATAACTCTTCGTCTCTGCACTCAAACGACACACACACACACACACACATACACGCATGAACACATACACACACACACACACAGAGCACTGTAAATGATCACATGATGTAGTTGCAACACACTTTCCACACAAGAGAAATTCTGCTGCCTTCATAAAGGCTAGACACTCCTGCTCCAAGACAAATTTGACAAGTCATCAAAATAAGAAGTATCAAGCACACCTTCACAGGCTCACGAACAAACGCTCAGCTACCTGATCTTTCTCAGGAACAGTTAGTTTCCACTGGTCTTTTGTTTGTTTTCCCTTGAATGTAAGATATTCCCTCAAACACTCGGCACACAAACATGCCAGAAACACATACACGCATTAACACAAGCACACAAAAACATGCTCGCTCTCTCTCTCTCTCTCTCTCTCACTCACACACACACACACACACAGAGGCAACAGAGGTATAGTTATGTAAGGCTCTGCATATAGTCCCCAAGGCATTCAGATAAAAACTGGTCGGTAAACAGGTAGGTTTCCAGTCACATCATCAAAGCCTTAATTAAAAAAATGCTTTCGGCTAACATTAACACGCAAAAAAAAAAAAAAAAAAAAAAAAAAAAAAAAAAAAAAAAAAGTAAGAAAGAACAGAAAAAAGAAAAGTCATTAATGAGCTACACATATTAACTGAATATTTCTTTAACACTTTACAAAGAGTTTTCCAGTAGTGCCCAAGGAAGGAAATATATAACAGATTCGCATCATACACACACACACACACACACATGTACACAGAGTCACTCACACATGTACACACACTCTCTCTCTCCCCCTTTCTCTCTCTCTCTCTCACACACACACACACACACACACACACACACACAGTCTCGCTTCACGCTGATCTGAATCAACATCCCTGTCTTCACAGAGGCAGGACAGAATTGCCAGTCACTGAAGGGTAAAACCTTTCCAAAAAAATACCCAACCAACCACAGTACACGTGATCAGCCGCACAAAATAAAATCCAGCAACCAATCAGTCACGTGTACAAATGAGCTGGGGACCAATCAGACGTCTTCTGCAGCAGCTGTCAGGCAGCAGCCAATGAGAGCTCAGGACCCGAAGTCAGCCAGCCAATCACAACGTGTCCTCTTGACAGGGGGACGGTCCTCAGTGCTTCTGGCTGTGATGGCGGGGAAGCTGGGAACCGCGAGGTCTGGCGGCAGGCAGAGCAGCAGCCAGACATCAGGCGGAATGGTAGGCAGACACAACAACCTCTGGAACTGTGCAGCATGCAGAGGAAGGGGAAAAAATGAGGAACAGCAGACCGGTGAGCTCACCGTCCACGCCAGTCTGGAAGAAGAAACAAAACAAAGAAAGATGTTACATGGTCTCTGTTGAAACTTCTGTTCATCGGTGTACTACCAGTACTACAGACAGTTCTTTTAGTTACATTTCTTTTCTCTTTGCAGTCTGAAGATGAGGAAAAGGCTGAAGGTTAAAAAGACCTAAAGCCTTTAGCAGCCATCCGGGCAGTGAATTCCTATCCACTGTGTACAGGGCTCGGCACAGGACGGTGGGCAGCAATCCTCTCCTGCCATTGTAACATTCCCAACTCAAGTCACAAACCCATTCACACCTGGGTGAGGAAAATCAGAGTAAAGTGTCTTTCCTGAGGCCAAAAAAACCCCCCCCAAAAAACAAAACCTGCTTCAATAAAGCCTCAATCCCTGATCACTGCTGAACACTGGATCAGAAGTCTAAAGCCTAAGGGATTATGCCACAGCACCACCAATACCTGTTATAAATGATCTTCCCTCATTTTGTTTTGGTATTTACTTTTGTGACCAGCACTGCTGACAATTAACGAATGAAGGAACGAACTTGATTTCTATAGGGTGTGAAGAAATGTCCACACCCATGCTGTGTGTTCACAGTGCCACCCACCCACCCACCCACACACACACACACACACACAGAGACAAAAACAACAAGAAACAATCAAATGCCTGCACAGCAGACAACACACCAACACACACACACACATACACTCATACACACACACTCACTAACATACACACACACACACACACACTGACAAATATCACTGATAGCGAAGAACGAACACACACTGACAAAACTAATTCTTGAACAGAGTGTAAGATCCCACTGACAACGGACCTCCAAAAACATGTCTGGTGAATAGACGATTACACTGAAGATCTCTCAGACACACTCACACATGCACACACACACACATACACAAGCACACACACACACACATACACACACACCACACCACACACAAACATGCTCACAACACACCACACACACACACACACACACCACACCACACCTCACACACATACAAACACACACACACACACACCTCTTCAATGCCGCTTCATGTGCAGAGAGAGGTGGTCTGAGCGGCTGAAGGCACGGTCACACACGGTGCACTTGAAGGGCTTGTCGCCCGTGTGTTTGCGGAAGTGGCGGGTCAGCTCGTCCGAGCGGGCAAAGCGCCAGGTGCAGCCATCCCACGTGCAGATGTACGGCTTCTCTCCTGGTGACGGCACCACAACAAAACAAACAAACTTTATTTACATGTCATACTGTGATCCATGTCAGTGTTCAGTGGGTTATGGAAACAAGAACATAACTGATATACGGCATCTCTCCAGGTGACGGCACCACAAACAAACAAACAAACTTTATTCTCTTGTCATACTGTGATCCATGTCAGCATTCAATGGGTCATTGTAACAAGAACATAACAGATGTACGACTTCTCCCCTGGTGACGGCACTACAACAAACACACAATTCGTTTGGTTATGGAAACAAGAACATAACCAGAAGGCACACCCCTGAAAACGAAGTATGGCTGCCTACATGATGGGGTACATAAGCAAAATGGTCACACACATAAAAACGTTACATGTCTCTACGAGTATGCATGTGTGCGTGACTGAAACCTGATTGAATGACACAGAAAACGAATGATAATGAAAATAAAATAAATAAATAGATTAAAAAAAAAATTTTTTTTAAAAGATGATAAATAAGCAAAAACATGTAAAAAAAACAACAAAAACAATCCCCCCCCCCCCAAAAAAAAAAAAACAACAACAAAAAAACTACAACAAAAAACAAACAAACAGGACACAGGACAATCAGAGTGAAGTGCCTGTCCCACGGACACACCACCACCACCACCGTGAAGAAAAGGGTTTTGAACCCTGGTCAGTGGTGAACACTGGATCAGAAGCCCACCGCCTAACCATGGTGCCTCCCCTCAGACAATGACATCAACCATCCTCCAATTTCTACTAAACAAACAAACAGAAATGTTTGAAATTTTCCTTTCACATTTTCACTTGAAATCCATATGGACAATTCCCCCCCCCCCAAAAAAAAAAAGCTACCAGCTTTAAATGCAGCAGCACAACAACAACAACAACAACAACAACAACTTTTATTTACTTCCTTTCACATTTTCACTTGTAATACGACACTCGACAAATTTCCTAAATGCTAGTGGCCGAACTGGTGACCTGAATAATCATCCCCTGATTGCTGCCCCATGGAGTGAGCTCCACCCTGGTGACAGGCACACCTTGTGAACCGGCCTGTCCTCAACCGCAGTCCACATCACCAGCCAGGCAAGCCATCATCACTTTGCCTCTAACCAAAAAACCTGCCAGGAACAAGACAGGGCACCCACCCTGTCGCTAACAAATAAAAATAATGAATGCCTTGAGGGCAGGCTGTGTTTATATTTCAAGCAACAAACTCGTGACATTAGCTTCAAATCTGACGGGCGCAATAGCCAAATGGTTAAAGCATTGGACTGTCAATCTGAGGGTCGCGGGTTCGAATCACGGTGACGGCGCCTGGTGTGTGAAGGGTGGAGATTTTTACGATCTTCCAGGTCAACATATGTGCAGACCTGCTAGTGCCTGAACCCCCTTCGTGTTTTTATGCAAGCAGAAGATCAAATACGCACGTTAAAGATCCTGTAATCCATGTCAGCGTTTCGTGGGTTATGGAAACAAGAACATACCCAGCATGCACACCCCTGAAAACGGAGTATGGCTGCCTACATGGCGGGGTAAAAACGGTCATACACGTAAAGCCCACTCGTGTGCATACGAGTGAACGCAGAAGAAGAAGAAGAGCTTCAAATCTGCAAACAGGTGGTCTGATGCATGGCAAACAAACAAACAAACAAACTCTGCACCCTCAATGAGATTCTTGTCTTCTCTTAATGACGACAGGGAGGACACGGACATTTGCTGACATTTTTATGGACTGTCACAAACCCTCCTGTTCATGAACTGGGGGGGGACTAGGGGTTGATAGGGGATGGTCGATGAGGGGTTGATAAGGGATGGTCGATGAGGGTGAGTGGGACTTTGGGAGGGGGGGGGGATGTCAGGGCTGGGTGTCAACAACAGGACGCCTAGAGACACAGGGAGTCAGCTCAGCCCTCCCCTGAGGCCTGGGGCCCAGGACTGTCATGTGCACAATCACTGGTTTGAAAGGCATAAAACCTGCCACATTCTGTCTGTCACCTCATGTGATCCTGATGTATTCAGGAAGGCGTGTGGGGGGAGCAGGACTAGGGGGGCAGGGAGGGAGTGGGGGTTGGGGCAGAGGTGTAGGATTCATGATTTGCTTCCCTGCATCATCAAGCAGACTGACAGTCTCTGCTGTCATGTTCTCCATGCTGGGTAAAAAAAGAAAAAAAAAAAAAAAGGAAAGCCTGGTGGGTTAACCTTTCCCCCTCCTCAATGTCAGCTGAGCAAGGATGGAGTTTTTCTGTTGTTTTTGATCTTATCCTGTACATGTGATTCTGGGTTAATGACGCTGCATTTATTTTTTATTTATTTTTATATCTCCTAAAAGACTTGGGAGTTTTACAACAAAACATTGATCAACAGCATAACAAATATTCAAGACTAACTTTAAACAATTATCACCTTTATTTAGGATATAAACTCAGGATTTATTCTTTCTTCTTCTTCATGAACTTGCATTGAAAATTTTCATGACTAAACCATCAAAATCTGGCTTTTTTTTCTTTCTTTGTATCCATCACTGAACGTCACGCATGAATTCCCTGTTCTATCATTAATTTCCTTGCTGCTGGTTGAACGTGCTTGTTGCTGCTGCATCTTTCCAAGTCGTCATCGTTCATTTGCCAACACTCATGCATCAGTGGATACACATGTTTAACTTATTCGGCCTGTCTGTCTGTACCTGCCCTGTCTGTCTGAACCCCCCCTTTTGTGTGCAGTGTGCATAAGATCAAATATGCATGTTAAAGATCCTGTTATGTTATTTCATTGTTTGGTGGGTCTGGGAAACAAGAACATAGCCAGCATGCACCCCCCCCCGAAAGCAGAGCGTGGCTGCCAACATGGCAGGGGGAATAAACAGAACAGTCATACATGTAGGAGGAGTTTGTATTATACTCCATGTTTGGTGTAACATATACTTACCATGTCAAACTGATGCAAACTAGGCCTATCGGTTTGCTCTGCTTGGCCAAATTTCGCACGGCTAACAGTGAAAAGACGAGCAGTCTTGCCCCCGGTCCGCTCTCAGCCAATCAAACGCCTCTAAAAGCTATAAGCGCTGAATCATTCCTTTGGCCAAGGCTCTCCACGCCATCTTGTCAGGTTTACGCTCTGTCTCGTCTTACGCTTTTTTTGGCTATTAAGCGTATTCATTTGGCCTTATTTTGCTGCATGCGGCTTGAATACGAATGATGAGCGCCCAATGGCAGCTAGCTATCAGTCAACTCTACTACCACCAAGGTAGCGGGGGGGGGGGGGGGGGGGAGCCTGCTGCACAAGTAACCTGTGTTTGTCAAGCGCTAAGAGCTCAGTCTCTGACCAAAGGGCAGGCGCTACTTTTACTCCAAGAACACACGCCATCAGCTCTCTCACCTGTGTGTGTTCGGCGGTGAGCCTTGAGGTGGGAGCTCTTGGTGTAGACCTTGTTGCAGCCCTCAAAATCACACCTGTGCACGCGGCGCCGCTGCTTCTGCTCCGACCACTCCAGGGCCTTCAGCTGCAGGCTGCTGAGGGAGTGTGGGGAGTCGTGGGCCGGCTGGGGCACCGGGGGAGGGGAGGGGTGGTTGTGGTGGGGGTGGTGGGCCGGGTGGTGGTTGAGGTGGTGCTTGGGCGAGGCGGGGGTCCCGTCGCGGTACTTGAACTGTCTGCACGCGCACACACGAAGAGAGAACACACACACAGAGGTTAGGTTATGGGTTGTTGAGCATTGTGTACAGGATTATTTTTATTTTTTTTTTTATCTATTTGTTTGTCTATGTATTTATCTATTTCTTTCTTTCTTTGTCTATGCATTTATTTATTCATTTATTAATTTTATTTGTTTATTCATTTCTCTATGTGTCTATCTATTCGTTCATTTATCTGTCTATGCATTCATTTATTCATTTATAATTTATTTTATATTACTCGTGTATCTCTCTGTCCATGTTCACAGTCTTTGTTCTCCTTCCAACAAACATGCACCAGCCACAATACTTTTTCACCATGATAAAATCACCACACAACACCACTACCACTGGGGCTACAGGGGCTACTGATTGCATGTGTCTGTCTTGTTCCACCGAAAACAGCTATTTTTTTTTCTTTTAAAAGAAGGGGGAAGAAAAAAAAGAAAAGAAAAAAAAGAAGCAGAAGAAAAAGAAAAGCAGCAGCAGCAGCAGCAGCAACAAGAATGAATGAAACAAACGCCTTTCTTTCTTTCTTTCTTCCCCAGGAAATTAATTAATTATGTACGGTGATCAGAGTGGTATCAAGCTCTTTGCCGCTCTTAACCACACACACACACACACACACACACACACACAGATCTCAAACAGCTCTTTTGCACTCTTAACCACACACGCACAGAGATCTCAAACACAGTACACACACACACACACACACACAGATCTCAAACACAGTACACACACACACACACACACACACACACACAGAATAGTTCTCTTTCTCTCTCTCTCTCTCTTCTATTCATTCCCATGACAGTGTACTGATGTTGGTTAATAAGGAAGGAGACTCGGAGGGGTGGGGTGGGAGGGGGGGAGGGGGGTAGGCAGGTGAGTTAGGGATTCAGGAGGGAAGGAAAGACAGAGCTAAGCTCAAGGGGAGGGAAAGAGAGAGAGACAGAGAGAGAGAGAGAGACAGACAGACAGACAGAGACAGAGAGAGAGAGAACAAAAGAGAGAGAGAGTGAGAGAGAAGAGGGCTAGAGAGAGGAGAGAAGGAGAGAGAGAGAGAGAGAGAGAGAGAGAGAGAGAGAGAGAGCGAGAGAGCAAGAGAGAGGGAAAGACCAAGAGAGAGACACAGAGAGAGACATAGAGAGCAACAGAGAGAGAGAGAGAGTACAAGAGAGGGAGAGAGAGAGAGAGAGAGAGAGAGAGAGAGAGAGTCACCTGCATCATCAATCAATACTGTCTCTCCACCTCCCCAGCCTTGCTGACACACCTTGCTCCTAAAACATCCTCCTGGCCCCCCCACACCCCTTCCTCCCTTCCTCACCCGCCAGCCACCGCCACCACCAAAACATCCCCCTTTGGGCGTGTCCCCCACAACCACCACCTCCCCACTCACATCCCACTCCCTCTCACTCCTTCCTTCCTCCACCACACCTACCCCCCCACTCCGACCCCCCCCCACCCCCACCCCCCGACCCCCTACCCCTCCCAGCTTCTTTTGGTTTCTTTATCAGCATGTCCACCACCCCCATGTATTGCATACATCTGTCACCACTTGTTATTTATCCTGCGTCGGCTGACCACTGGAAAACTGATCACTGGTCAGAAAATGACCCACTAAATGACCAGTCTCCTCCACACCCTATCTCCCTCCCCCCCCCCCCCCCCGCCCCCCAACCCCCATCCCCACCTCCCACCCCAACCTCCATCAAACTTCTCCAGATTCTTTCACTTCGTGACTGCACTAAAGTCTACTTACCAACGATGCCTTAAAACACTCTGTTTACTGATGCTGACATTATTATTTATTTATTTATTTATTTTTTGATACGCTTATAGTTGACTTCATCAAAGTTTTTGCGCCTTATACATATTATTATTAGTAGTAGTAGTTCTTTTTTTTTTTAATGTATTTATCTATTATTTATTTACTGTATTTTTTCTCGAGGCCTGACTAAGCGCGTTGGGTTGCGCTGCTGGTCAGGCATCTGCTTGGCAGAGGTGGTGTAGCGTATATGGATTTGTCCGAACGCAGTGACGCCTCCTTGAGCTACTGAAACTGAAACTGAAACTGAAACTGACACTCTCTGTACACACACACCGACTACCTTCGTTCACACCGACACGTTGAACACACCTCTCCTACACAACTGTCCAAAAGCTGACACAGCTAAATCAACTTCAGCACGCTTATTGTGTACAGCAAGAGTCAGGAAGCAAAGCAAAAAAAAAAAAAAAAATCTTTCAAGCAAACCATTTGGCACAAAGCAGACTCATTGCCCACGGATTACATGCCACATCTGCTGTATTATCTCTTCTCTCTAGGGATACAGGGAAAAAAAAAAAAAGAAAGAAAGAAAAAAAGAGAGAAAAATGAAGGTTCAGTTTCAAGGCCTGGTTAATGATGGTGACATCTGATACCTGATGATAGAACGATGGGGGATGGAGGGGGGAGGTGGGGGGTGGGGGGGGGGGGAGTGGGGGGTGGGGAGTTGGGGGGGGGGGGGGGGTGGGGGGGGGTAACAAGAATTCCACAGTGCCTCAGGCAAATCAAGTTTTACAGCCTCTGTAAAATAAACATTTGTTTCTTCTTTTTTTCTTCTCCCCCCCCCCCCCCTGCCTCCTCCCACCAGGTCAATCTCTACCCCTTCTGATTAAAACAGCATTACAGTCTGGTTTTATCTCTTACGTTTTTCACACTGAGTATGCACACACGCACACACACACACACACATAAACACGTAAAAACAGTATGTCTGCACACACACACACACACACACACAGGCACATACGCACAGAGGCACACATACACACCCACAGAGAGAGAGAGAGAGACAAACACGTACAAACAGTATGTCTGCACACACACACACACAAACAAACAAACACACACACACACACACAGGCACACACGCACACCCACGCACACGCACACACACCCACACGCAATAATAAACTTACTCTGAAGCTTCTTGGATTCTGCGGAGAGGGAGGAGAGCGGCTGATCCTATCTTGTTGACAGACTCCACAGCCTGGCCCTGTTCATCAGGATCTGTTGGGGCACACACAACACCAACACTGAGGCACAATACCTCTCTTCACATGCACAGAACCTCCTTCCACTTAGCATTAGACAGGTAATGTGTGTGTGTGTGTGTGTGTGTGTGTGTGTGTGTGTGTGTGTGTGTGAAGTGGAGTGCAGTGAGGGAATTGAAGAAGAGGGATGGGGCACACACAACACCTACACTGACGCACAATACCTCTCTTCACATGCACATGACCTCCTTCCACTTCAGAGTGAGTAGCATTAGACAGGTAATGTGTGTGCATGTGTGTGTGTGTGTGTGTGTGTGTGATGTGTGTGTGTGTGTGTGTGTGTGTGTGTGTGTGTGTGTGATGTGTGTGTGTATGTGTGTGTTTGTGTGTGTGTGTGTGAAGTGGAGTGCAGTGAGGGAATTGAAGAAGAGGGATGGGGCACACACAACACATACACTGATGCACAATACCTCTCTTCACATGCACATGACCTCCTTCCACTTCAGAGTGATTAGCATTAGACAGGTAATGTGTGCGTGTGTGTGCGCGTGTGCCTGCATGCGTGCGTGTGTGTGCATATGAGTGTGTGTGTGTGTGTGTGTGTGAGTGTGTACGTGTGTGTGTGTGAGTGTGTACGTGTGTACGTGAGTGTGTGTTTGTGTGTGTGTGTGTTGTGTGTGAATTCCAATGTGCATGTAAAAGTATATGTATGTCTTTGTATGTGTGTGTGTGTGTGTGTGTGTGTGTGTGTGTGTGTGTGTGTCTGTGCCAGTTCCGTTACATACAGTAAGCAAAAAGCGAAATCATTCAACATAAAAACCAAATTGACATGCATGCACAGGCCCATATGGGGGCACACACACACACACTTTGCCTCTCACTCTCTCCCCAACCTCCCTCCCAAAATGAATCATATGCATGCAGACACACACACACACACACACACACACACACACACACAATTCTGTCTGCATGAAACACTCCATTAGGTAACAGCCACAGTGAAAGTTCACTTTATCAAAAGTTTCTTTGTATTTTTTGCTCCTGTGTTTGTGGCTGCACTGGCCAAGTGTTGAGCCATGTCACACTTCCCAGTGTAAACACATCCATCACCACGCCTATATTGCCGAGGTGAACGCGGACATAGTCTGTTTCTTTTCATAGTGTGTGTGTGTGTGTGTGTGTGTGTGTGTGTGTTTGGAGACATACTGTATGTACGTGTTTCTGTGTGTGTGTGTGTGTGTGTGTGTGTGTGTTGTGTGTGCAGACATACTGTATGTGTGTGTTTGTTTCTGTGTGTGTGTGTGTGTGTGTGTGTGTGTGTGTGTGTGTATGTGCAGACATACTGTATGTACGTGTTTGTCTGTGTGTGTGTGTGTGGGTGGGGTGGGGGGGGGGGGGTGAGGAGGGGGGTGTTTATCTTACAGTGTGCATGCTCGTGAACACACATGTGCACCATCACTCACAAACATGAAAACACACACACACACACACACACACACACACACACACACACACACGAGAATGACAGCACAAAACCCAAACCAAGTGACTAACAACCCTACCCTCCTGCCCCTCCGCCTCCCCTACATCCCCCCCCCCCCTCTCTCTCTCTCCCTCACCCGGCATTCTGTTTCCAGGAAGCATAATATTCAAAGTCGATGATCTAACATCTTCTCTGATGTCACTTATAAAGTGTTTGGAGTATGTGATGATGATACATCAAGGCTTCAACTGGCCACTTGGCTCAACGCTCAGCATGAGACCGGAGGAGATTGACAAACGCTTGCAGCTGGGCCAAAAACCCCGAGGAGCGACAGCTGTGTGATCAATGATTTCTCCACTGCAATGGGAATTCCTTTACAGCAGCACATCATTTTGTCACGGACCAACGACTCTCAACGAGGAGGCACGATTGCAATTGGCTCTTCAGTGCTGCAGCCTTGGGGGGGTGGGGGGGGGAGGGGGTGGGGGGTAGCTGGCCTTTGGTGACACTGTTTGTCCAAAGGCCCTCTTCACCAAGAACAGTGGGGATGCAACTCGGGCAAGACACTCTCCACGATAATCAAACTCTACCCAACTGAAGAGGGGGTGTCAGGTAGTCGGGACACGACAGCATTTGCCTCCTCTGCTGTTCTGTTGGGATGGTGGCAGTCAAGACACGACGCGACGGATTTATCCTAAATTATCACACAAAAGTGACCCGGTGTGCTGCAGCTCCCACCCACCTTTCTTGCCCACGCGGAGGTCCAGCCCTTGATGGACTTCCATGGCGTTGTTGTCGTTCAACGGTCGTCTGCTGGTTGACAGGTCCACAGGCTCCGTCTGCACTACCTGCACACAGACACAACCACCACGAATGGTAACGAAGGATACAGACTGATGACGAAGAGGAAGAAGAAAAGCGAGCATGATGAAGAGAAGACAACCTCACACATCATCGTCATCATCATCATTGCTGGTAACGTGCACACAGGCCATAACAACCACAACAATAACTGGATACAGGATGGTGATGATGCTGCTGATGATGATGTTGATGATGACGATGATGCTGCTGCTGCTGCTGATGATGATGCTGCTGCTGATGATGACGATGATGCTGATGATGATACTGATGATGCTGATGATGATGACGATGATGGAAGTAGAAGAAAGAAGCGGGAGCAGAAGAAGAACAAAAAACAAGGAGGAGGAGAGGAAAACGAAGAGGAAGTAAAAGAACAGGAAGATCCTTCACACAGTCATCATCATCATCATCACCATCATCATCATCACCGATGGTAACAGCTGATGAAAAGGCATGAAGCACCACAATGATGGGATGTGGCTTTCCATGCTGAACATCACTCTGCTTGTCACACTGTACCAGTCCCAAGTGCTGTGCACCGAAACAAAACACGTAACATAACAAAGTGCTGGAACTTTCATGCACCCAACCCGCCATCCCGACCTCCCCCTCCCCACACACACACACACACTTTCCTTACCATTTTCTGACAAAGTCAACGCGATCTCCCTGTTTCCTTCAACAAGGAAACCTTTGAACGTCTCTTATCTGTACTTTATACATACACACTGACACACACACACACAAACACACACAAACACACGCACACACAAGCCACAGCACCACCACCACTGAGTAGGCTTCAGGCTGAAGTTTTGAAAGTTGAACACCCACACACACCCACCCACCCACACACACACACATCCACCAGCGTGGAGTGAGAGGTAGGTGCAGGAAGGAAGGAAGGAAGGAAGGAAGGAGAGAGACAGAGTGTCGAACAATCACAGCACCACCACACACCACCACTGTGTCACCCACAGCCAACAACCCATGGACTGGTTGTAAAACTATACCCTCGACGCATCACATTGCATAAAAAAAAAAAAAAAAAAAAAAAAAAAAAAAGTTAAAAAAAAAGAGAGATGCGCAGAGAGAGGGAGGAGTCGAGGAGGGGGGAGGGGGGGGGGGGTGGAGGGGGAGGTGAGGAAGGGGGAAGGAGGAGGGAGAGGTTTGTGCTGAGGTCATCACTGCATAGACAACTGTTCTTCCCTGCAGCCGACCTGAGTAGCGAAGAGATGGGTGTGTGTGTGTGTGGGGGGGGGATTGGGGGACGGGGAGGTGGAGGGGGGGGGGGGCAGAAAAAGCCTGTGTCACCCCTGTCGTTGCTGCACTCTCCCTCGCAGCGGGGGAGAGGTGTAGGTGGTTAGGGGGGGGGGGGGGGAAGGAGGAGGAGGAGAGGAGGAGGAGGAGGAGGAGGAGGGGAGAAGCGTGGTTGACAGAATAGAAACGACAGTCGAGGAGGCCGAGTGCAAGTCTACAGTCAGTCACAGTGACATGCCGGGATGAGAGAGAGAGGGGTGGAGAGAGAGAGATAGTGTGTGTGTGTGTGTAGAGAGCAGTCAGGAGAGCTTCAGCAGTATCTCACCACTTGTGACGACAGAGGCCACCCTGCACTGCATTCTTCAGCAACCCTGCCCGCCCCCCCCCACACAACACCCCCTCAACCCCTCTCCGCCCTCCACCCCCCCGCCCCTGACCCTCCCACACCCGTCTCCACCCACACACCCTCCATCCCCCCCCCTGCCCCACGTTAAAGGTCAGTCCGTCAGTCAGCCAGCCTCACAGCCAACCCCCACCGCCACCGCCCTCCCCGTCACCTCCCACCCACCAACTGTAGTTACAATCCTATATATGTACTGTGAGAGGGTATGGATACTCTGCACTCTGCTGCACGCACACACACACACACACACACACACACACACACACACACACCTCTGCCAAGTCTCGGTGTCACCACCCTCCCACACACACGCAGTTCTTTATCGTTTCGGGGGGGGTGGAGTGGGGGAGGAGGGGGTGAGGGTGGGGCAAGTGGGGGTGTCTCTGATATTATCAATACGAACAGCATAACGTAACGCGGTTTACGAACGTCAACACTTTTCTTCCGTACTTCTATAAGATTCTTTTCACTTGTAAGTGTTTTAAAAGAAAAAAAAAAACAACTTTGGAAGCTATACAACTGTTCAATCTTAAAAAAAAAAAATAATGGTTTCCGCATATATAATACATTACGATCTGGGTCTGTTTAAAGAAACTCCGGTATAACAAATAAATAAATAAATATATATATAAACTTTTCAAAAGATACGTTTATATATATATATATATATATATATATATATATATATATATATATATATATATATATATATTAAAGAGGTATATATATAGAAATAAAAAAAATCCCGACAAATGCACAGGAGAGAAAGATTCTGACAATGGAAACTTCTGATCACAAGACAAGACACAGACAGACAGACAGACAGCCACACACACACACACACACACACACACACACACACACACATATATATATATATATATATATATATATAGAGAGAGAGAGAGAGAGAGAGAGAGAGAGAAAGAGAGCTCCCTGCCCGACAGAACGGAACCGAACAGAAGCAGACAGGCAGCAGAATCAAGCTACCACATACAGCAGACGGTTCCTTCCTCTGATCACACACACACACACACACCCGGCCCCTTCTCACACAGCCCACTAGACACCGACACCACCACCACCACCACCACCACTACGCTCCACTGCTGCTAGGCCGTGGATATAGCCGAGCTAATCAACTGTAGCTCCCTGCTAATCATCTAGCTGCCTGCTCAGCTCACTGCACTGCCCAGACTCCCCCCCCCCTAATTCCCTCCCCCTTCCCTCCCTCTCCTCCCCCCCCCCACGTCTCTCTCTACCCACACACGAGAGAGAGAGAGAGAGAGAGAGAGAGAGAGCACAGGTGAAACACACACGACTTCTTTTTTAGGTAAGCCACCACCACCACCACCACCACACCGCTACCGATATCCAGGTGAGGGAGAAGAGGGACTGTTCATCCCCAGCAGGTGAGGGATTATTGGTGGTGGGGAGCCCCTGTCGCTGCAGTCAGGTGGAAAGGGGGGGGAGGAAGGCGGGGAGGATAGAGGGGATGGGGGGGGGGGGGTTGGGGGGGCTAGGGGGTAGGGGCAGGGAGGGGAAGATGTAACCAGCTTTTTTTTTTTTTTTTTTTTTTTTTTACAGCGTGGCTCTATACTGTACACCACGTGCCACATAACCACTGATGACCTGTTCACTTCTCTGTTCATCGCCCCACACACACACACACACACACACACACACACACACACACAAAGAGTAACGCACACACACAGAAGCACACACACACACTGAAGGGAGGAGTGAAGACAACGCCCACAAGGCAAAGGTTGGAGAGAGTCGAACAAGGCGATGGGGATGGGGATGTGTGTGTGTGTGTGTGTGTGTGTGTGTGCGCGCGCGGTGCGTGTGTAGGCGTGTGTGTCCGCACGTGTTTTGGTTGTGTGTCCACCACGTGTGTGTTTTTGTGTGCGCGCGCGCCTGTGTGTGTATAATGGGCGGGGGGATGTGTGAAGGATAAGGGAATGGGGGAAAGGAAGGTTGACGGAAGAGCGCAAAGCAAGGACCGTGAACTGCCGACAGGAGAGGTAAGGTAAGGGAGAGAACGAGGTAAGGGACGTAACTCCTGTCTCCATCAACGTCATCAGACAGCCAGCAATGGCGGGGCGGCCAGAGCCTGAGGGGGGTCGTCGGA
>NC_134882.1:13040480-13042980 GCF_041734735.1 Babylonia areolata
GTGACAAACAACCTCTCTCTAATGCACTCCCTTTCTTCCCCCTCACACACCTTCCCTTTCTCCTTTTTTTTGGGGGGGGGGGGGGGTGGGGGGGATACTGTGTTTATTATGCCTCTGTGTGTGCGTGTGTGCGCGTGTGTGTGTGTATGTGTGTGTGTTTTGGTGCGGCGTGTGTGTGTGTGTTTTGGTGCGGCGCGCGCGTGTGTGTGTGTGTGTGTTCTGGTGCGGAGAGTGTGTGTGTGTGTGTGTGTGTGTGTGTGTGTGCGTGTGTGTGTGTGTGTGTCTGTGTGTGTGCGTGCTTGGCTGGGTTGGTCGGCCTTGGTGTTGGGGTGCACTCATGCACCTTTGTGTTTTGTTTAGTTCTTTTTCCCCCCCCTCTCTTGTCTCTTTCCCCTTTCTCTTTCTCTCTCTCTCTCTCTCACTCTCTCTCTCTCTCTCTGTGTGTCTTTCTCTCGCTCGCTGCGTCTCTCTATTGTGCAGATCCATTAAATTTTCTGTGTGTCTCCAGTCAATTTTACAACTCCACGACCACCCCTCTCTCCTTCTATTTCAGTCTCAGTGTCTCAATAACTCTGTGTGTGTGTGTGTGTGTGTGTGTGTGTGTGTGTGTGTGTGTGTGTGTGTGTGTAAGGGGGTGGGGATGATCGTGTCTGTGTTTGTGGGCATGGCCGTTTATGTATGTATGAAAAAAAACAACAACAACATCAATCATCAGTTTTGTGTGCATTAACTAACTGCTGTCTTTGGTTAAAATGTTAAAATACCAAAGAAAAATGTCAATGATGTTACTTGATTAATACCCTACATCCCACAACAGGGCTCACATGATGTGTGTGTGTGTGTGTGTGTGTGTGTGTGTGTGTGTGTGTGTGTGATCATGTTGCATCCGGGATAAAATTGCGTGCGTGTGTGTGTATGTGTATGTGTATGTGAATGTATGTGTGTGTGTGTTTGTGTGTGCGTGCGTGTGTGCATGCGTGCGTGCGTGTGTGTGTGTACGTGCGTGCGTGCGTGTGTACGTGCGTGCGTGCGTGCGTGCATGTATGTGTGTGTGTTGTATCCGGTTACGAATGCGTGCGTGCGTACATTTGTGTGTGTGTGTGTGTGTGTGTGTGTGTGTGTGTGTGTACGCGCGCGCGCGCCACTCCCCAGTTTCCCGACAAGCACAGTGCAGCATCCGCTCCTGACTGCACCCTCTCTCTCTCTCCCCCCACCCCCCCCTCTCTCTCTCACCCCCCCCCCCCCCACCCCCCTCTCTCTCTCCACCCACTGTGCTGGGTTGCAGGGCTTGCCTGCCTGCCTGCCTGTCGGCCACAGGTCTTCCAACCGATTTTTCCATATAATGATAATGATGATGATGATGATGATGATGCTGTTAATGATGATAGCAAAAGACGACGATGACAACGGTAATGATAACCACAGTAACATTTTTCTTCTTGACGATGTTGTTGTTGTTGTTGTGGTGGTGGTGGTAGTAGTAGTAGTAGTAGTAGTGGTGGTGGTGGTAGTAGTAATAATCATTATCATTATCAGTAATATCATTATTATTACAAATAGTAGCAGCAGAAGTAGCTGTAGTTGTAGTAGTAGTAGTAGTTGTTTTTTTCGGACGACGACGGTGATGATGTTGGTGATGACAATAATTTCTGATATTCGACGACGATGATGTTGATGATGATAATGATAACAATAACAATAATGACAATGGTAATAATAACATCACCAACATCATCGTCGTCGTTGTCGTCGTCGCACGTTGTTGTTGTCGTTTATCAATTTATATATTTACTGTTGTTTGGTTTTTTTGTTTTTTTTGGGTTTTTTTTATAGTTTTTTTTAGAGTGTTTCATTTCGATGGACTGAAGTTCGATGCCGAAAGACTGTAATAATACATGATATAATCACATGAAACCCCTAACGTCTTTCCACATGCACAGAGAGACAGACAGTGATATTACGACGAGAGTATGGGGGCTCCACACTCATTTGAAACAAGAGGCACAAACATCATTTCACGTTCCTTGTTACACCCACCTCATCCCCGACTACACAGACAGATAGACAAGACAGACACACAAACACACACATAGACAGACACACAGACGGAGACACACACACACACACACACACTCACACACACAATGTTCGAGGCAATTTTCATCTTCAGCCCCTGTTGTTGTTGTTGTTGTTATTGTTGATGCTGTTGTGGTGCTTGCTGGATATTTGTACACAGATCCGAAGTGGAACGAACCCAGAGGTCGGAGCAAAGTCTATGCAAGGTTCGTTTTCCTTCCCATCCGGCCAAGCCCCCCACCCCTCACCCCCACGCCCCAACCCCCACCCCCCTCTCACCCCTCCACCACCCCCTACTCCGCACAAAACAAGAGCCAGCATAGTTAGGATGGTAACACGTCGTGTGTGCGCGCATCCTCACCCTCACCACCCCCTAATATAATAACCACCACCACCACCACCACCACCACCACTCCCCTTCCCC
>NC_134882.1:13050480-13062980 GCF_041734735.1 Babylonia areolata
TTTTTAAAATATTTTTCATGTGTAGGTGTTGTTGTGTATGCTGTTGATTATTATCGTTATATATATATATATATATATATATATATATTTAAATTTGTAATATAATTTTTTTTCAATAGGCTGTGGGCGGCGGTGGGGGGTTGGGGTAGGGGGGGTGTTGGTGGTGCAGGGAGGGTTTGACCAAATCCTCCAGTGCTATAGTGGAGGGGGTACAATAACGCACAACAACCGGACCAAAAAAAAAAAAAAAAGGAAAAAAGGAAAAAGACTCTTTCTCTATCCCTCCCTCCATCTCCCCCTGCTCCACTCTCTTCACATTTTCACCACCTGTGACCCGTTCCCCCCCCCCCCGCCCCCACCACCACCCTCCGCCCACCCCACCCTTTTTATTTTGTTCACCCCCCGCGGCTCCGAAGGGGGGGGGGGGGGAAATAAAATCAGGAAGAAAAGCAGACGACGACGACGACGACGACGACGATCCACCTCTCAATCCCCCACAACCCACCTTCGCCTCACGCCCACTCTACCCCACCCGCCCCACCCCACCCCAACGAACAAATCACCACCCGCTGCCCTGCCCCTTTCCACATAACACCCCCCCCCACACCCCTCCACCCATGCACGTCCTTGGGATGGGTCCGGGCGAGTCTCTGTGGGGTGAGGGAGGTAAGTGGGTGGATAAGTAGGTGGGGTTTAGGGGGTTGTAGGAGGAGAGGGGGGGGGGGGGAGAGGAAGGGGGTGGGTGGGTGGGTGGGGGGGGGGTTTAGGGGGTTGTAGGAGGAGAGAGGGGGGAGAGAGAGGAAGGAGGTGTGGGGGGGGGGGGGGGGATTAGGGGGTTGTAGGAGGAGGAGGAGAGGGGGGAGGGAGGAAGGGGCAGCTTCAAGTGAGAAGGGGGTTACTGGAGATAAACAGTAGGTGGGGCGGGGTGGGGGAGGGGAAGGGAGGCGGGAGGGCGGGGGGCATGAAGTGGGGTATAAAGGGGGTATAGTAAGTGAAGGCTCAATCGACTACCAACCACCTCTTCTTTACCGTCCCTCCCTCCCCCCTCCGCACCCCCCCCCCCCCCAAAAAAAAAAACCCTCCTCCCACATCCCCACCCCCAAACCACCATCCACCACTTATTCTACCCACCCCCTACAGCCTTGCTCACCCGGAGTGTAGTCGGCCACAGTGAGAAGCCATTAATTCTCTCAAGCCTCATTAAATTCTTCGTCGGGGTCTTCTACCTGTAATCCATAAGGTCTGCAAGAGGGTGTGTGTATGCGGGTCGGGGGCTGGGGGTGGGTGGGGGTGGGGGTGGGGTGAAGAGGAGGGGAGGGGGGGGGTGAAAGAGAAAAGTAAGAAAAGAAAGAAAAAGGATAAGAAAAAAAGAGAAG
The DNA here is from genome assembly GCF_041734735.1 of Babylonia areolata. NCBI lineage: Eukaryota > Metazoa > Mollusca > Gastropoda > Neogastropoda > Buccinidae > Babylonia > Babylonia areolata. The sequence goes on from NC_134882.1 coordinate 13,051,857, forward strand.
AAAAGGAGAATGAGTGTTTTTCCCCTCAAGAGAGAGAGAGAGAAAAGAGAGTGAGCGTTTCCCCCCCAAGAGACAGAGAGAGACAAGAAAGAAAGACAGAAAGAAGGAAGAGACGGAGACAGAAGGAGAGAGAGAGACAGAGAATGAGAGTTTCATATTTCTTCTTTTCCTTCTTCTCCCTCTTTCTCTCTCCCCTTCTCTCTTTGGCCTGGGTGACTTGGCTTACCACCGTGCATGCGGGACTCAGCCCAGCTGCTGTTCACCTACATACTACTCTCCGTGGGGGGTGGGGGGGGGGATATTGCTGGCTGCTCTGGGCGGGTCAAGGGCACTTGTAAGGTTGTTATTTCTGTGTGTGTGTGTGTGTGTGTGTGTGTGTGTGTGTGTGTGTGTGTGTGTGTGTGTCTGAACAGGAAAGGGAATACACAAAGGGGTAAAAGTAAACCTCTTTCCCCACCCGACGAACTCTGCAATCTTGCACGAGAAAAAAAAAATGTATGTGATACAGTAATTTAATTAAACAAGCCTCTTCTTTTTTTCCCCACTTTCTCTCTGCTCCTTGTCTCTGTCTCTCTAAGTTTCTCCCACGTGTTTTTTTTTCTTTCTTTCAATGGACTATTCGCCCACTACTCACTGATAATCGCTTTTAGAAGGAACTGAAATGTTTCTTCCTTCTTTTTCCCCCTTACTTCTCCTTCTTCGTCTTTTCCGAAGGGTCGTGAGAGTAGGGTGAAGAGTGAAATGCGATAACGTCACCTCAACTATCAGAAAACAGCTTCCATCTGGACACAGACTGGCACACAAAGAAAGAAAGAAAGAAAGAAAGAAAAAAAAAGTAAAGGGAAAAAGATTCACATCTTCTTCTTCTTCTTCTGCGTTCGTGGGCTGCAACTCCCACCTTCACTCGTATGCACACGAGTGGGCTTTTACGTGTATGCCATACTCCGTTTTCAGGGGGGGTGCATGCTGGGTATGTTCTTCTTTCCATAACCCACCGAACGCTGACATGGATTACAAGATCTTTAACGTGCGTATTTGATCTTCTGTTTGCATATACACACGACGGGGGTTCAGGCACTAGCAGGTCTGCACATGCGTTGACCTGGGAGATCGGAAAAATCTCCACCCTTTACCCACCATGCGCCGTCACTGTGATTCGAACCCGGGACCCTCAGATTGAAAGTCCAACGCTTTAACCACTCGGCTATTGCGCCCGTCTGGATTCACATCACACGTGCAGACTTTCTTCACCCCCATACCCCCACCCCTCCCACACCCCACTTCTTACCACTCACAGCCCCTCCCCCTACAAACCATTTCTCTGAATACCCCCATTTAGTCTAGTAATTCTGTGAGAACCCTCTTTTTACATCTATCAAGATGTCCGTCTCTCTCTCTCTCTCTCTCTCTCTCTCTCATGAAGGCATGAATACCTTTTCCCTTTCATTTATGTGTGTGCTATTTGTAATAGATGTAGATTAGCAAGAACAGATTGGAAGAATACGCTATACCTAAAATCTTAATCCTTGAATAAAAACGTTTTGAGTTTCGAGTTCTCTCTCTCTCTGTGTGTGTGTGTGTGTGTGTGTGTGTGTGTGTGTGTGTGTGTGTGTGTGTGTGTGTGTGTGTGTGTCCCCTAAACCCCCTTTTCACACTTTACAAATATATTCCTTGTTCCTTTCTGTCTCTCATTCTTTGTCTTTTTTTTTTTTTTTTTTAGAGAGAGAGAGAGATTTGTTCCATTCTTAACCCTTCATTCAAACACTGCATGCGTGCTAAATGTTTGATAACCATTTGTTTTCAAACCCGTCTGAGGCTGCTGACAAACCACAAACAACAACAACAACAACAAAAAAACAACAAAAAGACAAAGCAAGCACACACACACACACACACACACACACACACACACACACACACACACAGCAATGCATATAATCCTCTCCCAACAACCGCAAACGAAACGAATGTTATTGTTCAGCTCCCGCCCAAAGGATGACAAAGAGGGCTGGATAAACAAACACTGCCAGAAAGATGAGCAAACTGGGAGGTTCTCTCAAAACGCCACTGATGATCCCACCGGCGATACATATACGTCTCTCTCTCTCTCTCTCTCTCTCTCTCTATATATATATATATATATATATATACAAATCTCTCAGTCTGTGTTGTCAGCTGCTGAGAAGCGCGCATGCATACAAAGAGAAGGGAAAAAAAGAAGGGCGGTTTATGGCGCATTAATTGCATCTTCGTAGCAGTTACTTGCCTCTTTCCCTTTACAGACGATATATGAAACCAGCAGACTCGGGGGAGAGGAAGGAAAACAAACAAATAGAGACGAAGAAGAAGACAAAAAAACACACCAAAAAACAAAAAAACTACAAAAGAACGAGCAGCAAAGGCGCAATAAAAACACAAACAAGACCATATTACTGGAAACCATGAAAAGAAAAAAAAAAGAAAAAAGCGCGCCACAAACAGGATATATCTTCTTACGTCCCGTCCCTCCACCCCTGCCACTACTTTACCGCTCCTGTTCCTGTGTGCCCCCAGAAGAAACACACACACACAGAAGAAAGAAAAAAAAGAAAAAGAAAATGCTGTGTCAATAAACACACAGCTCACAACACAACATCATAATGTACAAACTACGCACAGGAGTTCCTCGGGGCTCATTCACGACTCGAAACGCGTTCTTCTCAGCTTAGTTTTTGTTCGAAACCTCATGATTGATCACGTCTGAACTTCTTAGCTAGGATGGCATCCGTCACGTAATTATTCAGTATGTGCATGTATCAGGACAGGACTTCATATAAGATTTCCCCTCTTGTCCTGTTCATCTCTATCTGTGTTGCATTGTGACATGTTCCAAACAAAAATACTGTTTAATCCAAACGGGTTTTCTTTCTGCTGGCCGTGTAAATTGGGTTTTCTGTTTTCTTTTTGATGGTTAAAAATGGTCATACCTAATCCGATCACCATGTTCCCAAGACAACTCGGCAGTTTCCCCATTGACAGCAAGACAGAGAGACAAGCTGAGACATGACACTCGTAGAAACATGGACACTTAGAGACAGGGGGCACACAGCTACAGACACATAACTCACACTGCAGGACACACAATTAATCATACAGTGGACAGAGATGTCCACACAGCTTGAACCTCCTCTCTCACAAACGACACCAACTCCACAGACTCTCCCAGGGACACACACACACACACACACACACACACCACCCACCTTGACAGGTTCTTCAGGAGAGTCGGCCGGGGAGTAAGAGCTCGTGTCCATGGGCTCGTCCTTGACCTTCATCACCTTGCTGCTCCTGACTCCATCCTCCCCCTCCTCCTCCCCATCCACCTCCCCCCTCTTCCTGCCAGCCGTAGCCGCCTCGCTGCCGCTGCTGGTGCTGTCGTTGTTGTTGTCCTCCTCTTTCTTCACGTCGCCGTTCATCTCGTTGTCCATCATCACCTCGCTCTTCACCGGGGTCAGGAGGGGGGAGGTCGTGGTGGTGGCGGCGGTCTTGAGGGCCAGCAGGTGCCCTACGCTGTGTTTGCTGCTGCTGCTGCCTTTGTGGTGGTGGGGGTGGTGGGGGCGGCTGCTGCTACCGGTGAAGGCGGATCGGATCTGGCTCAGCTTGATGAGGTTGACGCGGGAGGCTTCCGAGAGCGCCTGCTGCTGCTGGATGCGCTGGACGCTGCGGTCCAGGCTGGAGAGGCTGTCGGGGCTCTCCAGCAAGGAGGAGGAGGGCGAGGAGAAGGCGCTAGGCGGCAGGGGCGGGGTCAGCCCGGAGGACCCGTACGACGAGTCCAGCTGGTCCGGGGACAGGGACCTCGGGGTGTCCGTGCCCGCGCTCTCCCCGTCGCTGGGGCCCTGCGGGTGGTGGCGCGGGTGGTGGGGGTGGGGGTGGTAGCTGTGGGGCGGAGAGCTGTGGTGGTGGGGCGGGGGGCTGTGGTTGCTGTGGTGGTTGTGGTGGTTGTTGTTGTTGTTGTGGTGGTGGTGGTGGTGGTGGGCTTGGACCGGCAGCGAGTCTTCGGTCATCTTGGGCTCTAGCTGTTGGGCAGAAAAAAAAAGAAAGTTGAAAACTATTAAAAAAATAAAAAAACCACACCCAAAAAACGTTACAGGTCTGGGTGTGTAGCTAACTACAAACAGTCTTCAGACACACAACACAAATAAACAATCAATTATTTAAAAAAAAAAAAAAAAAAAAGAGATAAATAAATAGTAAAACACGCAAGCTTTTACTGCACAATGCATACACGCATGCTTCCCAAAGAATGAGTGTACACTGGCTGCATGTTTTTCACTCAAACGTTTGAAACTGCATACTTGTCTCGCCATGCCTGTGGGTGAGCAGAGGGAGGCGGGTGGGGAAGAGACAGACAGACAGACAGAGACAGAGACAGAGAGCTAGAAGACAGAGAGAAACAAAGACCTTACTGACGGAGTCACGTACCACACCCGTCTCCCACTCTTCCCCCCCTACCCCCTCCCCCCAACCCCCTCCCACACCCCAACAAAGGGGGTATATGTAAAGTTAGGTATATATATAAGGCTTTCAGTGCTGTCACCGCCCTCCCCCTCCCCCCCCCCCCCTCCCCCCGCTAACAATGCTGTGCACACACACACACACACATTGTGTGTAGGACCCCCCAGGGAGCGTCTTGCCACATCAACACTCAAACCTCTCTCTGCTCCTCTCTCTACGAGCCTCTCCCCGTGCAACAAGTGTCGGCGTTCAGTGGCTAGAAAATACATTTCTTGGGGGGTTGCGAGGGGTGAGGAGAAAGAGGTCTGAAATGTGTGTGCGTGGGGGTGGGGGGTGGGGGGCAGAGGGGGGGAGGGGGAAGGTGCCAGTGCAATACAGCAGGTATGTACCCCCCCCCCCCCTGAGCCACCCTCTTCTCAATATTACCCCCACCCCATACCACTCCTCCCTTCCACTCTCCCGGGACCAACTTCATCATTGTTGTGGGTGTGGTCGTCGATGTAACTTTAACCTGAATATAACTATTTATTAACGAAACCAACCAACCTGCTTAAAAACGAAAACGAAAAAAAAAGCCCCCCCCCCCCACCCTTAAAAAATTCCTTTATAAAACACAACTTACAAGTCCAAAAAGAAGCACTAAGAAGTCACTTCACAACACAAGACACAATCGCCCATTTCGGGGGATCATCTGTCTATTCCAGTAGTCTACAATCACTCGGAAGATGACACAGAAGACAATAAAAGACCTTCTACAAATGCACAGCCAATAATCGGAACATACTGATGATGAAGACAAGAGGAGATAATGACAGTGACAATGAACTTTACTACACAGAGGCCTACCAAACACGCCCACAATCAGTACAATTACTGGCCGACACATTTACCACCACCACCACCACCACCACCACCCTCACCCCCGCCCCCTCTCTTCATTTCCTGTGTACCACATACATGTATGTAAACCGACAGGGAGGGGCCCTTCCTTATCTATATGTCAATCGCCGGTCCATACGACACACACGCGCGGGAGATCCGGGTTCTAATCTCTCAGTTTCGAAACTAATTTTTAGCCAGTCTATTTTTAAGTCCTCTTCCATGAAAAACGAACACAAGGAAAACCGATTCAGAGCAGATGGGAAAGGCAGCCTGGGAGAAGGACTGAGAAAAGCGGCAGTTATAAGTTTGACGAAAATGCCGTAAAACCAGGATATGTTACAAATAAATATTTACAAATAAATATTTACAAGTTTAGCTACAAGACCAGCGCAGTTTGTTGGTTGGTCCGACAAGACAGTAGGAGTGGGAGAGGGGTAGGGGTGGGGGTGGGGTGTATAGACACCTACCTGAATAAGAACAACTTATTGTCGGTCAAACTAACACCATAAATACCAAAACAAAAGTTGAAGTGCTGCTAATCGTTGTAAGACAAAGACACGTGGAAACTATTCGAAGTATTGCTGTTTATGCCGTCTATCAACCATGGCATTCAGGTAAACAGAATGAAGGCTCGGGGAAATCAACCCAGATCGATATGTCCCGTCGGACCCTTTATAATCAAGATAGCTCGGGAAAGACCCTGGGTTATTTCTCTGCGTCTCTTATCTAGCTGACAGATCAATTATGTGCCTTTGTCTTGAATCTCAGTAGTTCTTCCATGTTCACTATTCCTCTTTCTGTTCGCGACACACTCATGTTCCTAATCACTTCGATATCACAAATTTCGTGACAACAAACTTGATTCAATCAGTGCCCAGAAGATTCTCAATTACTTCAGGCTGTTAAATGACTGAACATTTTTTTTTAAACATCTATGGGGCAAAGCCCCAACTTCTAAAGGTCCTGACGTCGCGTAAATTCAACCACTTACCCACAACATGGGATGTGGGGGCGCGGGTGTGGGGTAGGAGGAGGGTAAGGCACACACCCAGTTGTACAGCATGTAGTCGTTACCGGGACGATCACACACAAAGGGGCCAGGAGCCAAACGCAGCATCGTAAACGGTTAATGTACACGGCGTAAAAGTCTGTGAGCAAAACGAACACTTCCTTCAGTCCCCCGTTACTCCACTGATCAGGAACTACAAAATCCGGTCCTCAAACAATTCCGTCACAGTAAGCAGAAGTTTGAATCACGACTCTGATGATGGTTAAAGGCCGGGGAGTTAACTCGGTTCGTTGTTTTCCCCCAAACAATAAACAAGCAAGTCCTTGAAGGAAAGGACTCTCTGACCCTGTGATCACCGGGAGGGAGAGTTCAGCCGAGGTCAGTCAACATCAACCTTCACACAACACCTCGTCAATGGACACACACAAGTTCGTGCGAGTGCAGAAGGAAACGCAGAGTTGTCTGATCTTCAAGTATCCCAAGTCCAAAAACACCCGAGTTGAAAAAACAAAACAAACAACAAATACACAGAGTAAAGTTATCGTATAAAATTATCCTTAGTCCAATCGGAAAAACCGGAACCTACAACTTTGTAATGAAGTTGGCCAACAAAACAAACGCTGGTTCACGCACGAGCACAGTCAGAGCAACAACTGACTGCCACTCTGTGGGAGCGATAGAGATATTGTGAGGCCCGGAAAGAGTGTGTGCGTGGCTGGTGGTAGTGGTGTAGTGAGTGTGTGTGTGTGTGCTGTTTGTGAGAATCGCCCACACGCCAGCGGCGATCTCATTCAAGTGTCGTAACGCGGATCCACCCACTGCTTTTTGGGACCTCCGCCACCACCACCAACCACTCTCTCTCTCTCTCTCTCTCCCTCCCTTCCCTCCTACCTACTCTCCTCAACAGCACAACACAAGCCTTGCTCGCGCAGACAGCCGCTCTGCTGACGTCACGACCCTCACCCCCCCCCCCACCCGCCCTTCCCACCCACACTCCCTCTCTCTCTCTTCCAACCTGTCATGTATGGTTTGCAGCCCACGTCAAACGCACTGTGAGTACCGCCTTGTGCAGTAGTGGTGCAGAGAGGGACCCCGCTTTTCCAGTCGATGTTATTATTGATAGTTCCGTAAAAAAGTAGGACCGAAGAGGGAGGAGGAGGAGGGGGGAGGGGGGGTGACTAGGGCAGCGAGGACGTCATAAAGGTGGTAATGATGTCAACACACACACACACACACACACACACACACCTTTCTTTCCCCGTCTTTTGATGTTCTCTTTTCGTCTTCGAGTAACTGGGGCAAGACGTTTTAACAAGAGAGAGAGAGAGAGAGAGAGAGAGAGAGAGAGAGGAATCGAAAGTAGCGACTTTTTATTTTCTATAATTGGCTTGTTTCTTTTCAGGTTTGTGGCGCACTGCTTGCGTAAACCTCAGTGTGTGTGTGTGTGTGTGTGTGTGTGTGTGTGTGTGTGTGTGTGTGCGTGCGTGTCTGTGTGTATGTATGTATGTATGTATGTATGTGTGTGTGTGTGTGTGTGTGTGTGTATGTGTGTGTGTGTGTGTGTGTGTGTGTGTGTGTGAAAGAGAGTGAGAGAGAGATAGTGAGACAGGCAAAGACACTGTTGACTTGTTAATGTTAGCAAACAACATGTGTGAAGTATGAGACTAACCTTTCAAATTATTAGAACAAACATATCAACACAAAACAGAGAGAGAAAGAGACAGAGAGAGACAGAGACACAGACAGAGAGAGCTAGAAACACAAAGAAAATAATGGTAGAGAGAGAGAGAGAGAGACAGACAGAGAGAGCTAGAAACACAAAGTTAGAAAACAAAATCATGGTAAAGCTTGCAAACACACACACACACACACACATGCACACACACAAACACACAAACACACACACAAACACACACACACACACGCACACACACACACACACGACATTCACGCTGGTGCCAACTTGTGGCAGTACTATCAATACTACCATCATCACCAACACAATCATCATCATCATCATCATCATCACGGTATCACTGAAGCTAGTGTTGATATTACATCTATCACTACCATCACAGCTACTACGTACGTTATCACACTTACAAGACATATTGCTAACAACGTTATCACACTTACAAGACATATTGCTAACAACGTTGTCACACTTACAAGACATATTGCTAACAACGTTATCACACTTACAAGACATATTGCTAACAACGTTGTCACACTTACAAGACATATTGCTAACAACGTTATCACACTTACAAGACATATTGCTAACAACGTTATCACACTTACAAGACATATTGCTAACAACGTTATCACACTTAACAGACATATTGCTAACAACGTTATCACACTCACATGACATTAATACAAATTGTTATTGTAAACAACGTTGTCAAACTTACAGGGCATGATCTACTTTTAACATCATCACAAGCACTGACTAACATTATAAACAGTCACTACCAACATATCACACTAATTACTCACAAGATACATTGCAGGTACCACGTAACACTTACTCACGGGATCTATTCCCCCCAAAATCCACGGACGGTGCCAGATAAAAAAAATCCCCCTTGAACAACTCACACACACACACACACAACACTGTCATCCAAAGCCAGGCCACTTTAAGTTCACTCACAACTGTAGCACATATAAAACAACAACAACAACAACAACAACAGCAAATCGACTAAACACCCAACCAGCTTTGTGGTACAAGTTGTAAAAACACTAAAACAAACTGTCCCGATCCTGCCCTACAATCGCGTCTTCGGCTTTTTTTTTTTTCTTTTTTTTTGTGCACATCTGGTGGTCACCCACTCACACAAACAGCAGCCAACCCAGGCATTGAAACATGGACCAACGTGACAAAAACACAACAGCGCCGTGTAGTCTCTATGTGTATCTGTGTCTTTCACTCACTGTGTCCTAACAACTCTCTAAACCAACTGGCCACTTCAGTCACCAACTAACCCAACTGAACACACACACCCACCCTCTCTCTCTCTCTCTTCCCTCTTCCCCCCCCCCCTCTCTCTCTCTCACACACACACACACACACACACACAAAACAACAACCTCAACCCCGACCGAGTTCATTCCTCGTTCGCCGAGCCAAAAAAGCTCACATGTACGTACGTACCAGGCCCGTCATCGTCAGCAGAGGAAAACCCCACCTCTCTCTCTCTCTCTCTCTCAATCCCTTCAACCCCAACCCTCTTCACCAAACACACCACCCACCTCTCCCTCTCTCTCTCTCTCTCCCCCAGCACTCTGCTTCTGTTTTCCACACTGCTGTACTGGTTAGTGGTACCCACTCCCAGGCTGGGGAGCTGCCCCTCCCCCTTCTCTTCCTCCCCACTCCCCGCCCCCCACCCCACCCCCACCCCCCCCATCCCATCCACTCCCAGTACACACACAGGCAGCCCAGGCAGCAGTGAGTGTTGTTATTGTAGCAGCAGGTCGTGGTGGCAGTGAGAAAAAAAGAGGTGTGGCTGTGTTGGGGAGAGGCGGCCGAACTGGGTGAACTGAGAGAGCAGTTGTGTGCTGCGAGTAGAGAGAGAGAGAGAGAGAGAGAGAACACACACACACACACACACAGAGGGGCGGGTGGGAGTGGCAGGCAAGCAGACAGACAGACAGACAGACATTCAGGCTGACAAGCCCCCTCTTGTTAACCTGCCCTGAACAATTTCAAACGCTAACCCTTCCCACTAAAACAAAACCAACAACAACAGCAGCAGCAACAGCAGCTCAGATAACATGCACTGAGGGTACTCCTATCTTTATCTGCCTGTTTGTCCAGTTTGTCTATCTCTCTCTCTTTGTCTCTTCGTGTGTGTGTGTTTTTTTCCCCCTTTCTTTCTTCCTTTCTTTCTTTCCAACAACTCTGATAAATCGCACTGGGGGTCTCCCTATCTTTATCTGTTTGTCTGTCTCCGCCTGTCTGTCTGTCTGTCTGTCTGTCTGAGTCTCAGACTGTCTCTCCGCAAAAAAACAACAACAAACACAAAACAAAAATCAACTCTGCGTCATACAGCCGAATGGTACGTGCTGCTACTGTATTGATTGACTGGTTGGTTAATTGACTGACTTATTGATTTATTTGTTTTATTTATTTATGTAATTAATTAATTAATTAATCAATTTTTGGGTGGTGGCGGTGGTGGTGGTGGTGTGTGTGTGTGTGGGGGGGGGGGGGTGTGGGGGGTGGGGGGGAAGGGGGTGTGTACAGGATAAGGTTTTAAGATTTGAATCTATCTCTCTCTCTCTCTCTCTCTCTCTCTCTCTCTCTCTCTCTCCTGTCCCCTGTCTTCTCGTGGGGAATAACAGAGAGAGAGAGAGAGACAGAGACAGAGACAGAGACAGAGAGACAGAGACAGACAGACAGACAGAGACAGACAGACAGACAGTGACAGACAGATAGAGACAGACAGACAGAGACAGACAGACAGTGACAGACAGATAGAGACAGACAGACAGAGACAGACAGACAGAGACAGACAGATAGAGACAGACAGACAGAGACAGACAGACAGAGACAGACAGACAGAGACAGACAGACAGAGACAGAGCGACAGAAAGAGAGAGGGACAAAGACATAGAGAGAGTACAGACGAATACTAAACTAGACAACCAAAGATGCACATATAACGAGTATGGATAGACAATGATCACACACACACACACACGCACAAACACACACACACACATACACACAC
>NC_134882.1:13067980-13070480 GCF_041734735.1 Babylonia areolata
TGTGCACGTTTGTTTTGTGTGGTGTGGTGTGGTGAGGAAAGCATGTTGCATGTGCGTGTTTATCAGTGTATGAGTGCATGAGTATGTGTGTGTGTGTGCGAGTGTGTGCGTGTGTGTGTAGAAAGTCTTTGCTTGTGTGTATGTATGTGCGCCTTGTGTGTGTGTGTGTGTGTGTGTGTGTGTGTGTGTGTGTGTGTGTGTGTGTGTGTGCGTGCACGGGACGGCAGACGACAGAGCAATGCAGCATGGGGTGTGTGTCAGAACGTTTGGGGTTGTTCCAACAGACGCACGGACTGACGGGGTCTCTCACACTGACTTCAACTAGTTACCACGTTGTTTGGGGATGATTTAGCTGTTCGCATTCTCTCTCTGTGTCTCTCTCTCTCTCTCTCTCTGTCTCTGTCTCTCTCTCTCTCTCCCCCCTCTCTGTCTCTCTCTCTGGCCCAAGAAAGAGTAGTATTGTTAGTATTTAACACGCACACTCTCTCTTGTTCACGGTTTCATGTAAGTGTTGTATTATTAGCATTTAACTCTCTTCCTATCTGTCTGTCTGTCTGCTTGCCTGCCTGCCTGTCTGTCTGTCTGTCTGTCTGTCTGTCTCTCTGGATAATGTAAGTGCTGTATTACTCTCCCCCTTTCTCTCTCTCTAGCTCATGAAAGTGATATAAGTGCTGTATTATTGATCTTCAATGCCTCCCCTCTTTCTCCCCCTCTCCCCTCTCTCTCTCTCTCTCTCGCATTTTTATCCCCCCCCCTCCTCTCTCTCTGGCTCCTGTGAGTGCTGTATTATTAATATTTTTCACTCTAGGTAGAGGTCTCTCTCTCTCTCTCTCTCCTTTAAGTAACACAAGCAGCAAATTGTATAGCTCTATTATTAGCAATATAATTTATTACAATAAAGGATAACAATGAACAACATAACTGCAAAATGACAAGCTGGCTTTAAAAAAAGACTTCTACAATGGATCATATATCTGTGTTATTAGCTGCAGTTCAGAAACAGTTTTTTCAAATAATAAGAAGTAATATGTTGCGTTTGTTGATTCTGAAAAAGCATTTGACTCTATTTCTAAAAAAAATAAAAATGTTATCGCCTGTTTTATTGAAAAATAATATAAAAGGAAAGTAGTATTTCTGTCTCAAAAGTATGTATAATGAAGTGAAAGCAAGGATAAAATCGGGGCCTAAACTGACAGACTTTGTTTACTGCAGTCGTGGGGTCAAACAAGGGGATGTATGTAGTCCAGTTTTGTTTTCTTTGTTTATCAATGAACTTGCTTTGGAGATAATTGAAAATGGACAACATAGTGTTACCTTTGATTTGACTGAATTATTCATTTCACTGTTTGCTGATTATATTGTCTTACTATCTGCAACAATAGTTCGTTTACAACTACTGAACAGTTTGTATATGGCGGCGACAAGACAAGAGCTGAAGGTTATTTGTCAAACGCTAATATTATTGTTTTTCGTAAAGGGGGATATTTGGCATGAAATGAGAGGTGGGTCTATGGCAATGAAAGTGTCACTATGGTGAATGCATATAAATACCTTGGAATATATTTTTCAACCAGACTTAGCTTTAGTTCAGCATGTCAAGATATTAGTAGAGCGAAGAAAGCTGTTACGATTATTCTTCATGTATATAAGCTGGATTGTAGCTCTTTTAGTTTGTTTAATAAATTGTTTGATTCCCAGGTTCAACCAATAGCACAATATGGTGCTGAAATTGGGAGTTTGAGGGCTTAGAAATTGAACAAATACATCTGTTTGCACTGAAACGCTACCTCAATGTTGCCAGTCGAACTCCAAATGATCTTGTATATGGTGAAGTAGAGAGGCTTCCAATTCATATAAATTCTTACTTTAAATGTTTTAAGTACTGGTTAAAACTAATGCGGATGGAAGAAAATAGGTTGCCATGTAAAGCTGGTAAGACATTGTACAACTTAGATAAGCATGGTAAAAAGACATGGGTTACAAATGTTTGTCAGTTTCTAAACTCACAGGGATTTTCTTATGTATGGGACAACCCAGGTGTGTGTCTCTCTGGCTCGTGTAAGTGCTGTATTATTAGTATTTATTACCCTAGGTATAGAGGCTTCTCTCTCCCTCTCTAGCTCATATGTGATATAAGTGCTGTATTATTGATCTTCAACGCCTCCCATCTTTCTCTCTCTCGCAGGTTTGTCTTCCTTCTCTCTCTCTCTCTCTCTCTCTCTCTCTCTCCCTCCCTCTCCATCACCCCAACGTTCTAGTTTCGTGGGTGCAGACGCTTTACTTATCCCCATTCTCAACAGCAAACAGTATGTGTGAGTTATTCTCTCTCTCTCTCTCTCTCTCTGTCCACACGCCCCTTCCCTGCGGGACACGCCCCCCTCTCAGTACTGCACTGTGTCTCACAGGCATTAACTGAGCTGCTACGTCCCTGTTGGAGACCCAAGTGATTTATCTGAGCTCTTCTCTCTGTCCCTGATTCTTCTCTCTCTCACTCACTCAC
>NC_134882.1:13077980-13090480 GCF_041734735.1 Babylonia areolata
TCTCTCACCTCCCCTCCTCCCCCCCCAACCACCACCATCATCCACCCCTCTCTACTCTAACCACCCTGTCTCTCACCTCCCCTCCTCCCCCCACCCACAACCACCACCATCATCCACCCCTCTCTGCTCTAACCACCCTGTCTCTCACCTCCCCTCCTCCCCCCCCCCCAACCACCACCACCATCATCCACCCCTTTCTACTCTAACCACCCTGTCTCTCACCTCCCCTCCCCCCCCAACCACCACCATCATCCACCCCTCTCTCCTCTAACCACCCTGTCTCTCACCTCCCTTCCTTCCCCCCCCGCCCCCAACCACCATCATCATCCACCCCTCTCTACTCTAACCACCCTGTCTCTCACCTCTCCTCCTCCCCCCTCCCCCAACCACCACCATCATCATCCACCCCTCTCTCCTCTAACCACCACCATCATCCACCCCTCTCTCCTCTAACCACCCTGTCTCTCACCTCCCTTCCTTCCCCCCCCGCCCCCAACCACCATCATCATCCACCCCTCTCTACTCTAACCACCCTGTCTCTCCCCTCCCCTCCTCCCCCCCCCCAACCACCACCACCATCATCCACCCCTCTCTCCTCTAACCACCCTGTCTCTCACCTCCCCTCCTCCCCCCCCCACAACCACCACCATCATCCACCCCTCTCTACTCTAACCACCCTGTCTCTCACCTCCCCTCTTCCCCCCCCCCCCCCACAACCACCACCATCATCCACCCCTCTCTCCTCTAACCACCCTGTCTCTCACCTCCCCTCTTCCCCCCCCCCCAACCACCACCATCATCCACCCCTCTCTCCTCTAACCACCCTGTCTCTCACCTTCCCTCTTCTCACCCCTCCCACCCCAAACCACCACCATCATCCACCCCTCTCTCCTCTAACCACCCTGTCTCTCACCTCCCCTCTTCCCCCCCCCCCAACCACCACCATCATCATCCACCCCTCTCTCCTCTAACCACCCTGTCTCTCACCTCCCCCTCTTCCCCCCCCCACCCAACCACCACCATTCATCCACCCCTCTCTCCTCTAACCACCCTGTCTCTCACCTCCCCTCTTCCCCCCCCCCCCAACCACCACCATCATCATCCACCCCTCTCTACTCTAACCACCCTGTCTCTCACCTCCCCTCTTCCCCCCCACCCAACCACCACCACCATCATCCACCCCTCTCTCCTCTAACCACCCTGTCTCTCACCTCCCCTCCTCCCCCCCCAACCACCACCATCATCATCCACCCCTCTCTCCTCTAACCACCCTGTCTCTCACCTCCCCTCTTCCCCCCCACCCAACCACCACCACCATCATCCACCCCTCTCTCCTCTAACCACCCTGTCTCTCACCTCCCCTCCTCCTCCCCCCCCCAACCACCACCATCATCCACCCCTCTCTCCTCTAACCACCCTGTCTCTCACCTCCCCTCCTCCCCCCTCCCCCCCAACCACCACCACCATCGTCCACCCCTCTCTCCTCTAACCACCCTGTCTCTCACCTCCCCTCCTCCCCCCTCCCCCCCAAACACCACCATCATCCACCCCTCTCTACTCTAACCACCCTGTCTCTCCCCTCCCCTCCTTTCCACACCCACCCCCCCACCCCAACCACCACCATCATCATCCACCCCTCTCTACTACTCTAACCACCCTGTCTCTCACCTCCCCTCCTCCCCCTCCTCCCTCCCCCCCCCTCACCCCCCCTTAAACCGTCAAAGAGACCTCATGATGACGACAACAAAGGGCCGTTTATGAGCAGCGGGCAGAGGAAAGACGGAGGGGGGAGGGGGGAGGGGGGCAGGCAGTAAAGATAGATGGTGTGTAGGGTCGACAGCCCAGACCTGTGGCTATAACGCTGTGTCACACACACACACACACACTCTCTCTCTCTATCTCTCTCTCTCACTCACACACGCACACTTTCACTTATACACTCACAAACATTCACACGCACACACACACACACACACACACGAACGCACGCACGCGCACTTTTTCACTATCATAACACACACACACACACACACACACACTCTCAAACACACACACACACACACACTCTCACACACAGAGACAAAACACTCACACAACATACAACACCAACACACTTACACACACACACGCCGTGGCTGTCTCTCGAGTTTCTTTTCTTTTCTTTCCTCTCTCTCTCTCAAACACACACACACACACACACACACACACACACACACACACACATACACACACCACCAACAACAACGACATGGGGCTCTGAACTGACCGGATTTTAACTGTGTCATCACAATGTTTGTCTGTGTGTAAAAACAAACAAAAAAAAGAACAATACACACATCCCCAAACACACACACACACACACCACGCACCACGCACAAGCCCCTAATAATTATTCCAAGCGGACCTGGCATACAACTGGTGTTGGCTGATGATGAAGAAGAAGAAGAAGATGATGAAGAAGAAGATGGAGAAGAACACCCCCAAGTCACCAAAGGTCCTCAAGGAAGGAAAAACCTGTCACTGCTGCAGACACTTTGTCATTTATTATTTTGTTCTTTTCTTTTTTCTTTTTTTTCTAGTGCCCTCCTCTCTTCCTGGAGTGACTCATTCAAATACCACCACCACCACCACCACCACCCCACACCACCAGCAATCTTTTGCTGCCTTGTCCTGTCTTGTCTTGTCTTGTCTTGGCTTGACTGGTAGACCTCTGACTGAACTATATTATACTGCATTATAATAATGAACGTCGTGGTGGTGGGGTTGGGGGTTGGGTGGGAGAGCGGGTATGGGAGGGGAAGTGGGGAGGGGGGGTGGATGAGACCTGAAGACAGTGGGCGTTGTTTTTTTTTTTTTTTTTTTTTTAGTTGTGTGTGTGTGTGTGTGTGTGTGTGTGTGTGTGTGTGTGTGTGTGTGTGTGTGTGTGTGTGTGTGTCTGTTTTTAGGGTCAGGGGAAGAGAGATAATTATAATCCATGGCGATAGGGGGGTGTTCGAGTTTCTTTTCTTTTCTTTCCTTCTTCCCCCCCCCCCCTCTTTTTGTGTGTGTGTTGCTGTTGTTGTTTGTTGTTGTTGTTGTTGTTGTTGAGTGAGTGCGTGCGTGCTTGCGTGTGTGTGTGTGTGTGTGTGTGTGTGTGTGTGTGTGTGTGTGTGTGTGTGTGTATGTGCGCGTGGATTTATATGATGTAGAGAGAGGTAGAGAGAGAGAGAGTGGGGGAGAGAGACAGACAGAGACAGAGACACAAAGAGAGAAAAGGTGTGAGAGAGAGAGAGAGACAGAGACACAAAGAGAGAAAAGGTGTGTGAGAGAGAGAGACAGAGACAGAGACAGAGGAGAGTGCACGCAGGTACACGTGGCTGACAAGGCAATACATTAATTACATGTTGAATTTTTTTTTTACGGGGGGTGGGGGGTGGGGGGTGGGGGCTAGGGTGGCTGGGTTGGGGGGGTGTGGTTGTGTGTGTCTGAAGTGAACAATATCCGAGTCTACGATAAAAGATCGCGCGTGCAAGAAATGAAAAGAACAAAGAGTCACTGAACACGCAAGCGCGCGCTTTTGTGTTCTGCCTATGCATACATACATATATATATATATATATATATATATATATATATATATATATATATATATATATATATATATAATTATGTAAATAATCTGACAGAATGTGACTGACAAGAATGTATCACAGGACAGCGCCGACGAAATGAGAGAGCACGCACTGTGCGCGCGAGGCGCAGCACGTGAAACCGTGCAGGGTGGGTGACAAGAAAAAAAGACCGACCACATAGGAGACTGTGAAGAAGACAAGGAGGGGCGGTGGGGGGGGGGGGGGGGGGGGGGGGTGTCTCCCTCCTCACCTCCCTCCCCCCACACCCCCCGTAACTCTCCCCCCCTCTCCCCTCTTCTACTTAACAATAATATAATCATAATTACACATGCCGGCCCTTCGTGTTTCAAAGGCATCTTTCGCCCTTTTTATAATGACAAAAAAGCGTGTTGTTTTTTTCTTTTTCTTTTTTTTTTCTTTTTTTTTTTTTTTTTTTAAATACTCTTGTTCTTTTGGGCGCACGATATGTGTGACGGGAGGGGGGAGATGCGAGGATTGGGTGGGGCGGGAGGGGGGAGGGGTATGGGGGGAGGGGGTTGGAAGAACTGGGGGGTGGTGGGCGAGGCGCATGCCTGCCAGTGTGTGCGTTTATGTGGAGAATGGGTTAGTGTTTAGGAATGGGAATGGGCGCGCCGGCGGCAGTGCCGATGTGCGTGCGTGTGTGTGTGTGTGTGTGTGTGTATGTGCTTGTGCGTGCGTGTGTGTGTGTGTGTGTGTGTGCTTGCGTGTGCTTGTGCATGCGTGCGTGCGTGTCTGTGTGTGTGTGTGTGTGTGTGTGTGTGTGTGTGTGTGTGAGTCTGTCTATCTGTATGAGCGCGCGTGTGTGTTTACGTGTGCGCGCGTAAGAATGCCAACTTGTGTTCGCGCGCAGTAAGCGTGCGTCGTTGTGTGAGCGTGCGTCAGTGTGTCTGTGAGTGAGAAAGTCCATCCCATTCATGCGTGTCCACGCGGTGCGTGCATTCGGGGCGTGTGCGCGGTGAGATGTGCCTACACTGCATGCATCAGTGCCCCCCCTCCCCCCACCCCCCCACTTCCGTGCTGCACGGCACTGCAATGTCTGGCAAGAATACACACGCACGCCCAAGCGCACGAGCATGTGTGTGTGTGTGTGTGTTGCGTGTATGTACGTGTCCAAGGATGTTTATGTAACAACATTCCCACAGCATGACGGGGTCTGGCCGCCGGAGATGAGCGACAGACAGACAGACAGACAGACAGACAGACAGAGATGGAGACAAATGGGCCTGGATCCAACCTGGCCTGCTTGGCCCTTTGGGGGGGGGGGGGGGGGGGGGGAAAGAAAAAAGAAGAAAAAAAAAGTGTCATGAATGAGCATTAAACCACACCCTTCTTCTTCAAGGTGGTGGAAAGGATTGCGGGGGGGGTGGGGGGGGGGGGGGATAGTAGCGGAGGGGGAGAGAGAGTGTGTGTGGTAGTGGATAGGTGTGTGTGTGTGTGTGTGTGTGTGTGTGTGTGTGTGTGTGTGTGTGTTTGTGCGTGTGTCCGTGTATCCGCGTGTGTGTGTGTGTGTGTGTGTGAGGGTGGGGGAAGCTGCAGAGAGCAATCAGACGGGCGGGGTCCCTGAAGCGGTGTCATGTAATGTGGGGATGGAGGAGGTGGAAAAGGGAAGTGGAGGCACGGGGGGGGGGGGGGGTTGGTGGGGGTAGGGGGGGTACGGGGGGTGTAGGGTGGCGGGTTCTCTTCAAAGAGGTACTTTCATAGTCACGTACACACCTTTTCTCACTCCATTTTGTGGAGTGTGTGTGTGTGTGTGTGTGTGTGTGTGTGTGTGTGTGTGTGTGTGAATGACAATGCTTAAAACAAACAAACACAAACAGCCACAGCAATAAAAGCACAATCTCTCACCCACAACATAATTAAAGACCTACTTGTTCGGAATTACAAAAAAAACCCAACAACACACAAACAAAAAAAACCCCAAAACCAACCACCTTCGCTCCCCCTCATTATTAGTGGAGTGATGGCCTAGAGGTAACGCGTCCGCCTAGGAAGCGAGAGAGAATCTGAGCGCGCTGGTTCGAATCACGGCTCAGCCGCCGATATTTTCTCCCCCTCCACTAGACCTTGAGTGGTGGTCTGGACGCTAGTCATTCGGATGAGACGATAAACCGAGGTCCCGTGTGCAGCATGCACTTAGCGCATGTAAAAGAACCCACGGTAACAAAAGGGTTGTTCCTGGCAAAATTCTGTAGAAAAAATCCACTTCGATAGGAAAAACAAATATATCTGCACGCAGGAAAAAAAAAAAAATAAAAAAAAGGGTGGCGCTGTAGTATAGCGACGCGCTCTCCCTGGGGAGAGCAGCCCGAATTTCACACAGAGAAATTTGTTGTGATAAAAACGAAATACAAATACAAATACAAATTTTACGACACCAACAACTCTCACCTTCACACCACCTCAGCCCCAACCCCCACGTCCCCTAATACCTCCTGCTCCTTTCCTTCTACCCCCTCCCCCCCTCCTCCTCCCCCCTGCCCCCCCCCCCCCCCCCACCCCCCCCCCTTTCGTTCTTCTAAGACAAGGCGACACGTGTGTGCAGTATGACGTCACGGTGTCTGTGACGAAAACAGACAGACAGACGTCAGCCAGACAAGCTTCCTCCTGCAAGGGCTGTTGATGGACGGCCACTGAGTCCTTGCACGTCTGCACGCACACACGCACACACACACACATACATACATACATACACACACTACACACACCCACACGCACACACATACACAGACACACATGCACACACACACATACATCCACACATACACACACAGATCCACACACACACACACAAAACGTGACTCACAAAGACATAACGACACACACAGACACACACACACACACACACACACACACACATACACACGGACACGCAACTGTCGTCACACACCCACACACACGCAACTGTCGTCACACACACAAACAAACACACAACTGTCGTCACCCACACACCCACACATACACACAACTGTCGTCACACACACAAACAAACACACAACTGTCGTAACACACACACACACACGCACTCACACACACATGCACACACACACACACATCCATCACACACACACACACAAAACGTGACTCACAAAGACATAACGACACACACACACACACACCACCCTCTGAACCCCGCCCTCGTCACCAACAATGTTTTATGCTTTCCTACAGTCTCTCTCTGATACATCATCACTGCCCCCCCCCCCCTCCCCTCCTGCCCTTTCCTTCTCCCCCACCCCCCACCCCCCTCTCTCTCCCCTCCCTCCTCTGCTAATCCAACCCCACCCTTCTCCCCTCTCTCAACCTAAAATACACGCCCATACATAAGACACGTGCGTGCACATGTGGAATGGAAAGGACACCAGGGTATTTACTGGCTTCGGTGCACAAACACGTCTCTGGAACCTTCAGAAAGAAGAGAGAAGAATACGAAGTACAAGTTGAGTGCGTGTGCGCTTGTTATCAGTATACTCATATTATGATTAAGCCCAACACTCGGTTTACATCACAGATTGACATAAGTTTACATTTGGGCCAACAGCAAAGTGAGAGCTGTATTATCAATGGTTTCTCCAGTCAATGGGAAACCATTTACAGCTTAGTCTTTTGTGAAGGACTATGGCTCTCAAACTAGGAGGCTAAATTGCAGTGGCTCTTAGTGCTGCAGCCTTGTGGGCTGGTTGGCCTTTGGGAACCATCCCAACGCCGAATGTCCTAAAACCCTCTTGGTCGAGAGAGTGGGGATGTAACTTGGGCAAGACACTCTCCACTATAATCCAATTCTGGCCCAAATAGTCGGAACAGCAGTTGCCTCCTCTGCTGTTCTGATGGTCATAGTCGGACACGACTAACTATCTTCTTCTTCTTCTGCGTTCGTGGGCTGCAACTCCCACGTTCACTCGCATGTACACGAGTGGGCTTTTACGTGCATGACCGTTTTTACCCCGCCATGTAGACAGCCATACTCCGCTTTCGGGGGTGTGCATGCTGGGTATGTTCTTGTTTCCATAACCCACCGAACGCTGACATGGATTACAGGATCTTTAACGTGCGTATTTGATCTTCTGCATGCATTTACACACGAAGGTGGTTCAGGCACTAGCAGGTCTGCACATATATTGACCTGGGAGATCGTAAAAATCCCCACCCTTTACCCACCAGGCGCCGTCACCGTAATTCGAACCCGGGACCCTCAGATTGAAAGACCAACGCTTTAACCACTCGGCTATTGCGCCCGTCGACTGACTATCAAATATAATAAATATGACATATTATGATAGTCAATCGTCTTGGACTGTGACCATCAGAACAGCAGAGGAGGAGGTGGCAACTGCTGTCCGCGGCTGTCTGGGCTGGAATTTAGTTATAGTGGCTCCAGATTGTCTTTGCCCTGGTAACATCCCCACTCCCTCGGCCAAGAGGGTTTTTAGAGGACAGTCGGCAATTGGAAAATGGTTCCCAAAGGCTAACTAGCCCCCCCCACTCCCCCCCCCCCCCCCCGGGGTACAACAGGGGAAACAGATTAATAGTTGATTCTTTTTTTGGGGGGTGGGGGGGGGGCGTTCAGCTCAGAGATCATATGATTTGCCCAGCACAACCCGCTATCATCTGGAGTCTTGTGTCTGCTGTTATTAAGACTTGCAACATCAACCGCTCGCTTCACGCATGAAAGCGGGAACACTCATTGCTCATCAACGTGATTAATTTCCACTACACACACACACACACACACACACACACACACACACACACACCTCCTCTCCGCCCCCCAACACCCACCGCACCCCACCCTACCCTCTTCCACCTCCCCACCTCTCCATCATCTAAAGTCAAGAGCCGTGTCAGACTTCACAGCCCCCAACCCCCACCCCACTAACCCCCCCCCACACACACACACACACACACCCACTCCCACCCTGCCACCATCACCACCACCGCCCGTGACTGACGTCATCAGACCATGCGACGTCACAAAACTTGTTCAGCTTCACAGCACGTGGGTGACAGAGAAGGATCGAGGAGGTGGAAAGTGGAGGTGTGTAGGGGGAGTGGTGTTAGGGGTAGGGAGTTGGGTGGGGCTGGACAGAGGGTGGAGGCTTCAAAGAAGAGAAGACGGAAGGAAGGAAGGAAGGAAGGACGGTAGGAAGGAAGGAAGCCCACAAAACCTCACGGTCAGCAGCCGTGCAAGGACACAACAACCAATGGACACTTGGCACTGTCTCCCCAGGAAACCACGTGCGTGTCACCGACGGACTCGTTTTTATGATTATAAAAAAAAAAGGGGGGGGGGGGGGGGGGAAGGGAAAAAAAAAGTCCGTGCGGATGACCGACCACAGACCACGACCACTTGCCTTGTGTTAGGAAAGTTCTGAGTTCGATTGCCGAACACCCCCCCCCCCCTCTACCCCCCCTGCCCCGCCCCGTCCCCACCCTAAAAAAATAATATGTGTATATATGTAGATATGGATAGATAGTTAGATAGAGTTAGAGAGAGAGAGGAGGGAGAGAGAGAAAGAGAGAGAAAGGGAGGGAAAGAGAGAGAGGGAGGGAAAGAGAGAGAGAGAGAGCGAGAGAGAGAGAGAGAGAGAGACCAAGGAGCGACAGAGAGACAGAGACAGACACACGCAATGTGAGATATGCAGATAGATAGAAAGGCAGACACACACAGATAGATAGATAGATAGACAGATAGACAGATAGATAGATAGATAGACAGAGACTGGAAGATAGAAAGAGAGGGAGAATATGAGACAACCAGACAGACAGAGAGAAAGAGAGGGGGAGGGGGTGGTAGACGGAGCTGAAAAAAGAAGAAGAAGAAAAAAAAGGAGAAAGAACAAAGCCCTTCATTTCCAATCCAAGCACTGCTCAGCCAGAACGGGGCGACACGCCTCCCAACCCCGCCCCCCGTCAGAGACTGACCACTACACTTCTATCAGACAGACTGGCCGACACACACACACACACCAAATACACTCAGAGCCAGAGACTGTATCTGAATGCTGCTTGGCGTATAAACACACACACACACACACACACACACACACACACACACACACACACACACACGCATAACCCGCCCATCTTTCAGAACAGAACAGAAACAACAAGGAGAGAGAAACAACGAACGCCATACCATCGGCACTGAATCCCTCGATTAGAGATCAGCTTCTTTTTTCCGAGGCGTCAATGAGCCAAGAGACAACAACAACAACAACAACAACAACACACACACACACACACACAAAACCCCACCTCCTCTGGCAGTACTGTCAGTAAGCACTGTTCCGCTTCCTACAATTTGCCCGAGAGCGACAGGCACTGCTCAGTTTCCCCCCAGCACAGAACTCGCATTCAGAAAGTTGTGGGTTCGATCAAAGATTGTATTGAAGGGTCTTTGGTTCCACCGTCGAGCGGCCCCTTCGCCCCCCCCCCCCCCCCCCCCTCACAATCGCCTTAAAAAAAAAAAAAAAAAAAAAAAAAAAACTTCGCTGCCCGCCTCAACGTATTTTGTCGCTCTGATGTGTGTGTGTGTGTGTGTGTGTGTGTGTGTGTGTGTGTGTGTGTGTCCCCACCGTCCCCCACCCACCCCAGTACACTTGCCTTGTGTTCGGAAAGTTGTGAGTTCGATTGCCGAACCCCCCCCCCCCCCCTCCGCCTCCCCCCTCCCCGCCCCCCCCTCACGTCCCCCTCTACCCCTAAAAAAAATAATATGTATATGTATGTAGATATGGACAGATAGATAGATAGAGAGAGAGAGAGAGAGAGAGAGGAGGGAGAGAAAGAGAGAGAAAGGGAGGGAAAGAGAGAGCGAGAGAGAGACCAAGGAGCGACAGAGAGACAGAGACAGACACACGCAATGTGAGATATGCAGATAGATAGAAAGGCAGACACACACAGATAGATAGATAGATAGACAGACAGATAGATAGATAGATAGACAGAGACCGGAAGATAGAAAGAGAGGGAGAATATGAGACAACCAGACAGACAGAGAGAAAGAGAGGGGGAGGGGGTGGTAGACGGAGCTGAAAAAAGAAGAAGAAGAAAAAAAAGGAGAAAGAACAAAGCCCTTCATTTCCAATCCAAGCACTGCTCAGCCAGAACGGGGCGACACGCCTCCCAACCCCGCCCCCCGTCAGAGACTGACCACTACACTGACCACTACACTTCTATCAGACAGTCTGACCACCACACTGACCACTACACTTCTATCAGACAGACTGACCACTACACGCATACAAGAGAGACTGACCACTACACTGACCACTACACTTCTATCAGACAGACTGACCACTACACTGACCACTACACTTCTATCAGACAGACTGACCACCACACTGACCACTACACCTCTATCAGACAGACTGACCACCACACTGACCACTACACTGACCACTACACTTCTATCAGACAGACTGACCACCACACTGACCACTACACTTCTATCAGACAGACTGACCACTACACGCATACAAGAGAGACTGACCCCCACACTGACCACTACACCCCTATCAGACAGTCTGACCACCACACTGACCACTACACTTCTATCAGAGACTGACCACCACACTGACCACTACACTTCTATCAGACAGACTGACCACTACACGCATACAAGAGAGACTGACCACCACACTGACCACTACACGCATACAAGAGAGACTGACCACTACACTGACCACTACACTTCTATCAGACAGACTGACCACCACACTGACCACTCCACTTCTATCAGACAGACTGACCACTACACTGACCACTCCACTTCTATCAGACTGACCACTAAACGCATACAAGAGAGACTGACCACTACACTGACAACTAAAACTTCTATCAGAGAGACTGACCACTACACTGACCACTAACACTTCTATCAGACAGACTGACCACTACACTAACCACTACACTTCTATCAGACAGACTGACCACTACACTGACCACTACACTTCTATCAGACAGACTGACCACCACACTGACCACTACACTTCTATCAGACAGACTGACCACCACACTGACCACTACACTTCTATCAGACAGACTGACCACTACACTGACCACTACACTTCTATCAGACAGACTGACCACTACACTGACCACTACACTTCTATCAGACAGACTGACCACTACACTGACCACTACACTTCTATCAGAGAGACTGACCACTAAACTGACTACTAACACTTCTATCAGACAGACTGACCACTACACTGACCACCACACTGCCCACTACACTCCTATCAGACATACTGACCACTACACTGACCCACTACACTTCTATCAGAGACTGACCACCACACTGACCAAGACCAAGAAAGACTGACTACTACACGCCCACTTCCGGCCAGGGCAGCCAGTGGCCCCAGATCCAGCCCGGCACAAGGACACACCACAGGACCACCACCATACCATTAACCTGACAAGGACAGTGCTGGTCTGTGAGGAAGGGAGTGAGGGACGGTGGGAGGGGGGGGGGGACTGGGGGGCTGGTTAGGAGTGGGGGGAGGGGGAGAGAGAGAGAGTTGTCACACTTGCTCGCAAAGTATAATGCATTCGCGGAGCCAACGACCCCATAAAAGTAGGAATACTGAAATCTTTTTCCATGCACAAACAATCATGCACACACACAGAGCCAGCTATAGCTGCAAGAGAACCCCCCCATGTCTGACGGCTGGGAATTTGTATTTGTATTGTGTGTATTTGTATTTGCATTTCTTTTTATCACAACAGTTCTCTCTGTGTGAAATTCGGGCTGCTCTCCCCAGGGAGAGCGCGTCGCTACACTACAGCGCCACACATTTTTTTGTTTTTTTTGTGTTTTTTTTCCTGAGTGCAGTTTTATTTGTTTTTTCCTATCGAAGTGGATTTTTC
>NC_134882.1:13105480-13107980 GCF_041734735.1 Babylonia areolata
GTTAATGTTTATTTGTTCGTCTGGTTCTGGCATTTCATTGTCGAGCAGACGGCGGATTATTATTGAAACGTCTTCTCATTGAGCTGCCGCGAAATTTTGGCCAAGACGAGCAAACAGATAGGCCTGGTTTGCATCAGTTTGACATGGTACAGGCCATGACATCAGTTTGAAGGTTACTGAAACTTATTCCTGTATGCAAACTTAGCGCTGCTAACACAGCTCACGGGTCCCGGCCTCGACAGAAACACGCTCGGGACAATTCGTGTTTCACTTTCAGTTTCCCACGGGGGGGCGTTACTGCGTTCGGACAAATCCATATATGCTACACCTCATCCGCTAGGCAGTTTCCTGACCAGCAATAATAACCCAAAGCGCTAGTCAGGCCTTGAGTGCATGCCTATTATTATATCTGTGCACCTTTCTGAGTGGATTTCTTCGACAGAATTTTGCCAGAGGACAACACCTTTTGTTGTTGTTGTTGTCGTCGTCGTTGTCATGGGTTCCTCGTTTTTAGTGGACCAAGTGCGTGCTGCACACGGGACCTCGGTTTATCGTCCCGTCTCGTCTCATCCGAATGGGTGGTGAGTGCGGTTGTGAAATCCTCTGAAGATATGATTTGTACAATGTAGAGTCGCCTACGGTCATCAGTGACATCTACAACAAGCGAGGCTTTTTAAAAAATTTTTTTTTTTTTTTAGATCATGCAGAGAGTACAAGGCAAGTCACCTTGCTGCCAACACACGAAGCAACGATGACCTTTAAAAGCACGTCAGACCACTGGCTGCCCCCTCCACCCCTCTCTTATCCCCCTCTCCTCCTCCTTTTGTTGTTGTTGTTGTTGTTGTCGTCGTCGTCGTCGTTGTCATGGGTTCCTCGTTTTTAGTGGACCAAGTGCGTGCTGCACACGGGACCTCGGTTTATCGTCCCGTCTCGACTCATCCGAATGACAAGACGCTCAGTTTGATTTTCCAGTCAAACTTGCGGGAACTGGTGAGAGCGGACATGGAATCAAGACCCTCCCGGACACTGCATGTATCGGCAGAAAAGTGTCTCACCCAGCCTGGACACTGCATGTATCGGCAGAAAAGTGTCTCACCCAGCCTGGACACTGCATGTATCGGCAGAAAAGTGTCTCACCCAGCCTGGACACTGCATGTATCGGCAGAAAAGTGTCTCACCCAGCCTGGACACTGCTGCATGTATCGGCAGAAAAGTGTCTCACCCAGCCTGGACACTGCATGTATCGGCAGAAAAGTGTCTCACCCAGCCTGGACACTGCTGCATGTATCGGCAGAAAAGTGTCTCACCCAGCCTGGACACTGCATGTATCGGCAGAAAAGTGTCTCACCCAGCCTGGACACTGCATGTATCGGCAGAAAAGTGTCTCACCCAGCCTGGACACTGCATGTATCGGCAGAAAAGTGTCTCACCCAGCCTGGACACTGCATGTATCGGCAGAAAAGTGTCTCACCCAGCCTGGACACTGCTGCATGTATCGGCAGAAAAGTGTCTCACCCAGCCTGGACACTGCATGTATCGGCAGAAAAGTGTCTCACCCCGCCTGGCATCTTCCCCCTTGAAAACGCATGGGTGTTGGATAAGACTTACATGGGGGTGGGACTGGGGGTTGGGGTTGGGGTTAGGGTTGGGGGTGGGGTGGGGGGGGGGGGAACCAACAATAAAACAGCGACCATTCATACTCGACAGTACGGACCACGTGGTGCGATCATATAGGTCAATGGGACCCGGAACTATCTCGTATAATTATGTTCTTGTCACAGCTTGAAAACCGCCTATCTGTTTCCTGTCAAACTTTAACTCTTTCCATACGAACGGCGAAAGAGACGACATTAACAGCGTTTCACCCCAATTACCATCATCAAAATATTGCAAGCGGAAGGCTCTTATACATAAGACGTGAATGTTGACAAAGAATACCACAGTTCTGACGACGGAAGCTAAAGGTTGGGTCATTCAGACACCCACTGGACATCCGAGGGGTCTGTCTAGAGGAGAAGAGAGGACTGGCCGTACTGAATGAGTGAGTTAACTTCAGTCAAGCCAACGCGTGAAGGCAGAAGAAAAAAACAACAACAACCCAACAACCTAAAAAGCTGGACTGACACAATATTGCAAAAATGGACAGGAAAAACATTTTCGGAGAACCAGGCTTCGACACACAGCCGACAGGCCTGGAGGAATCTGATGAACAGTTCTTCTGTGCGGCACCCCAGTGACTCTTCACAAAGCTGAAGAAAAAGAAGAAGAAGAAGAAGAAGAAGTGAACGTGAGCGTTGACCTTTAAATCAACCCTAACGGCCATGACAGCAAAAATTATTGGTGACATGTTGCCGTACATCAATCATTATGGCAGTTTCAGTTTCAGTTTCAGTAGCTCAAGGAGGCGTCACTGCGTTCGGACAAATCCATATACGCTACACATCTGCCAAGCAGATGCCTGACCAGCAGCGTAACCCAACGCGCTTAGTCAGGCCTTAAG
>NC_134882.1:13110480-13120480 GCF_041734735.1 Babylonia areolata
ACAACTCCCCCTCCCCCCCCACCCCACACACACACACACCCTACCCCCCACCACACACACACACATCACACACCAAGAATCCTCAAACTTTCTTATCCTCTCAGTTTGTTTGTTTCTTTGTTGTTGTTGTTTTTGTTTTTTCCCCCAAGGAATTTTACAATCAGAAACGAGACCATTTTGACATCAATGGACAGCCATTCGGTCCAGCTATGGACGAGACATAACCCAGGGGGGTCGGGGAGAAGGGTGGGGGAGGCAGGGGGAGTGGGGGTGTGAGGGGGGGTGGAGACAGGAGGTGAAGGAAGGGAGCGGTGGTGGGGGAGAGAGGGATGGGAGGGGGAACGAGTGAAGAGGAAGGGAAGGATGGAAGGAAGGAAGGAGGGATGGAGGTAGTAGAGGAGGATTAACAGGCAAAACACGGGCGATGACGTCAGCTTGGGGGGGGGGGGGAGGGGTGATACGGATTTATGGATCGACCAAACACATGATGCTTGATGGGCTGTGTGTGTGTGTGTGTGTGTGTGTGTGTGTGTGTGTGTGTGTGTGTGTGTGTGTGTGTGTGTGTGTGTGTGTGTGTGGACCTCACCTAACACGCCTGCAGTCTGTGTTGTATGTGCCGCGTTGTCTTACTTCCCTCAACTCCAGCAAGAAGACACTGTGTAATGGGGGATCCGATAGCCGTTGATGGGGGAAGGTTGGGGTTGGGGGACGGAGGGGGGGGGGATGTCTGTGAGGTGGGGGAGGAGGGGGGGGGGGGCTGGGAGAGGAGTTTTGTTTAGTGGAGAATTGAGGGTGGCGAGAGAGAGAGAGAGAGAGAGAGAGATTGGGGAGAAGAATGATGCGGAAAATTCAATGACAAAGCGAGCAACTTGAGTAGAAGTGTGTGGGGATAACTTGTCCTCCACTGTCAACGAAAGGTGGGGTGTACACACACACACACACACACACACACACACACACTGATACACACACAGAAGACGCGTGCGCCCTAGCATGTCGATTCTGAGTGCTCGCACATTTGACAGCGACACTGAGTAACGTCATGCTCTTCTCATTTGGTTTTTGTACAACGACACAGCGACAATCTCATGTAGGCGTTTGTAGTTTCTTTAACTCTAGATCTAAACCTGCGTTGGCTATGTAAAAACAACAAAAAAAAAAAAACCAACAAAAAAACCCCAACCAAACAACAATCCAGGATCATAAATAGGAAACTGAATTATCATTAGTTCGTGATAATTTTCTCTTATTTATTTATTTATTTATTTATTCATTTATCAAAATGGGTGATGGGTTTTTCTTTTTACAAGGCTTAATTTAACCCCCTGCAAACCGGGCCAGTTGTTGTTTTTTTGTTTTGTTTTTGTTTTTATGTTTTTTAACCAAAATGATAAGTGTCCGTTCACTAAATACTGGGCGTTTGCAATGTAGTTTACAGTAATTCTGAAACAAGCGAAAGCATCCTAGACCCTATCCCTACCCCCCCCCCTCACCCCCCCTCCCGATCCCCACCCCAACCCCCACACGATACACACGCCGTATATACAAACAACGTCCACAACATAGCATGTGCTATAACCGGTCAGGTTATCATGACGATTCTGTATTCGCGATTCTCCCGACATGTCATGTTTAGGAGTAACGACACAAGTCTTTAAAGCATGTGTTGCTTTTCCAGCGATTAAAACACTCTTTCCGGATCCAAATACGAGCTGTTCTTCTCGGATTTAACACCCACCCGCTTTCATACACAGAGACACAAGTGTTCTTTCACGTCAGACACAAATTAAACTCGAGGAAAAAAATTCACATGCAGACTATATCTATGTCGATACCCGTCTCAGGTAACCTTTTCTCTTTCTTTCTTTTTTTTTTATTTTTAATTCTTTTATAATTCTTTTTTTTTTTTTTTTTTTTTTTTTTTTTTTTAATGCCATTATCAGTATCAGGTAAAGCCTTCTCAGGTGGGAGTTTTGGGGGGTGGGGAGGGCGGGATGGTAGCGGTTTGGGGTGATGATTGGGGTGGAGAAGGTGTGGGGGAATCTACAATTACATTACACGCATACAGAGCTCAATGACACACGCACATCCCTTACAATGGGCATTCCTTACAATGGGCATTGTGAACATACACGGATTCAACGTTGCACTCGGATTCAACGGCACTCGGATTCAACGTTGCACTCGGATTCAACGTTGCAATCAAAAGTTTGAAAAAGGTAGCTGGCAGTGAGCAGGGTGGAGTCTCCCGTCAGTCCGACGGATGAGTAGGCAGGCAGACTTATCTGTCGGTGTGTGTCCTCATATGGGAGACGAGGCCGATTCTGGATGCGCAGCACTTCCCACAGGTGTTGCAAGGGAAAACGTCTCCAGAAGTTGAGCAATGCTTCCTTCGCTCACGCTTCTCCTCAATGGCCAGCGTTCTCTTGTTTTCAAACGTCTTTATGCCACTAGAGCACAACATCCTCCAACGAGAGCGGTCAAGGGCATCAGTTTCCCAGGAAGCGATTTCTATGTCACAGGCTCTGAGGTTTGTCTTCAAGGTGTTCTTGAAGCGCTTGCAGTTTCTTCCAAGTTCACAGTGGCCTTCCTTCAGCTGGCCATACAATAGCATCTTCGGGATCCTGCTGTCTGTCATGCAGACAACGTATCCTGTCCAGCGTAGCTGGCACTGGATCAGCAGGCTTTCGATGCTGGGCAGGCCGCTCCTCACTAGGACCTGGAGGTTGGAGACTCTGTCTTGCCACTTTATGCCGAGGATCTTTCGTAGGCATCTCTGGTGAAACTGCTCAAGTTGTTGAATGTGACGGCGATACGTCGCCCATGTTTCACAGTAGTACAACAAGGTGGTCAGCACAACAGCTCTGTAGGTTTCGATTTTGGTGCTGAGCCTGATGCCTTCGTTGTTCCACAGCCTGTTGTTGAGTCTGCCAAGGGCGAGCATGGCACCAGTATAACTACATAATGGTGCTGGTGGATATAAATGTAGAATGGGTAGGTAAGACAGGAGCTAAACAAGACGGGACAGAGTACAATGTAGAAGGTAGGGTGGCCAGACCGCAGCGAAACAAAAGGTAAGTAAGTATGTGGACAGATCGGAAGGCAGGTAGGGGGGTAGGAAGGTTGGAAGGTGTGAAGGTAGTTAGTCGGGTAGGTAGGAAGGTAGGCAGGTAGCCGGGTAGGTAGGTAGGTAGGTATGTAGGCTGGTAGGTAGGCAGGTATGTAGGAAGGTAGATAGGCTGGTAGGCAGACCGGAAAAAGAGGCACAGAGTTGGGGAAGACCAACTAACAAGGGATTTTTTTGGTCTACATCGTTCTGTTTATGGACAAAAGTGTATTCGGGGACTATTTCCTTGGCTGAGTTTTATTTTCATAATTTTTAAGTTGCATCTTATAAATGATAATCATCCTTCCTCCCGCAGTTAGCTGCACTTGTGGATGTGTAAGGGTGTGGGTGTGGGTGTGGGTGTGTGGCTGTTGAGGGAACGACAAGACGGCGACAGTCGGTAACATCCTGTAACGCATTACAAACAGATGAAACACGATCCTGAGTGACGTTACAGGCTCAGCACCACTGTTCAACTAACTGTGCTGGGGACTACTACGGGTCTGTTGCAAGTCATTCACCATCGTCACCAGGCTTGTACCAGCTTGCTTCTTCCAGGATACCACTGGTACAGACTGCAGAAAGACTGGAACCCGGCGATGGTATGCACCTACATAGAACCTAGCCCCCCTGCACCCCCCCCCCCCACTCCATCCCCTCCCACACACATACACGTACGCACGCCGACGCGCGCGCGCGCTCACACACACACACACACACACACACACACACACACACACACACACACACACACACACACACACACACACACACACACACACACACACACACACACACACACACACACACACACACACACACACACACACACACACACACACACACACACACACACACACACACACACACACACACACACACACACACACACACACACACACACACACACACACACACACACACACACACACACACACACACACACACACACACACACACACACACACACACACACACACACACACACACACACACACACACACACACACACACACACACACACACACACACACACACACACACACACACACACACACACACACACACACACACACACACACACACACACACACACACACACACACACACACACACACACACACACACACACACACACACACACACACACACACACACACACACACACACACACACACACACACACACACACACACACACACACACACACACACACACACACACACACACACACACACACACACACACACAGACGGAGCTGCAGGGGAAAAAAAGTTGGATGGCAAGGTACCCACCCCACCCCCCTCCACCCGACTTTGTCTCCATCCACCTTGGAGGATGCGCACACCTTGGTTACACACAAACACACCGGCCCTGCCCGGGTGCAGGCAGTACAGACCTCCTTGGCAAACACAACATCAGAATGCAGCCCACCCCGTTTTGATTAAGCCGCTCTTCAAAGTGACGCTTGACAGACCTAACAGCTACCTGTCTCTCTCCACCCAGCCTCTCCACTGTCGCTGGGAGCGAAAACTATTATTTCCTCATCTGTACACATGGGTGGGATTCCTCCCCCTCGATCCCCGTAACATTATTTGCTCCTGCTGGGCGAACCTCCTTACTTACTGTTGATGTTCGGTCTCACAAATAAAGGACGCTGCTCTTTTCTTCTCCATACATCTTTAACCTCCCATCTCTCTCTCCCTCTCTCTCTCTCTTCTTCTCCATGCATCTTTAACCCCCCCTCTCCCTCTCTCTCTTTTCTTCTCCATACATCTTTAACCCCCCCCCTCTCTCTCTCTCTCTGAAATGAAATTACTGGAGCTCTTTTTGTTGAGCTTTTGATGTTATTGCTCATTATCTGCTTTTACGTAAATTAAAGATATAATTATGGTTTATCTCTCAACACTTTAGAACTCATTTAATTCTTTCTCTCTGACAGAAAACAACCTGTATCAGCTAACAGATCCGAATCTGCATTATTGTCCATTGAATACGGTGTAC
Organism: Babylonia areolata; assembly: GCF_041734735.1. Taxonomy (NCBI): domain Eukaryota; kingdom Metazoa; phylum Mollusca; class Gastropoda; order Neogastropoda; family Buccinidae; genus Babylonia; species Babylonia areolata. The sequence continues at coordinate 13,115,591 of NC_134882.1, forward strand.
CCCAAGGTTCTGTTTTGGGACCAGTTTTATTTTCTGCATATATAAACGATTTACCCTTATCTATACAAGCACCATGTGAATTGTTTGCTGATGATACCACTGTATATGTTGGTAATTCTATATTAAGTAATGTACATTCTTCTCTTCAGGAAAGTATTGATCAATTGACTGAATGGTCCGAACTTAATCACATGTGTCTCCATCCGAAAAAACCACAAAATACCTAATAATTACAACAAGACAAAAGCGTCAAAATTTACCTGTAGACTGCTCGCCTATCAATATCAACAGCGAAATGATTGAAGAAGTACAACACCATAAAATTCTTGGAATTACGGTTGATAATAACCAATCATGGTCACATCACATCTCGTTACTGTGTCAAAATGTATCAAGAAGCATCTATCAACTATCTAAAATAAAACATTTTTTGAATCATCATTGTCGCAAGTTATTCTTTAATGCTTATGTCGAATCCCACATTAACTACGCATCAACATTATGGGATTCAGCTAGTGAAAATGCCCTAAAACCACTTTTGAGTCTCCATTGGCGAGCATTAAAATTAGTTCTTCTAAAATCCTCTTCACTGAGTCCTTCTGATTTCAGAGCTCTGGATATTCTTCCACTAACAACTAAACTTAAATATAATAAGGCTCTATTTATGTTAAATTATGTCTGGTTTTACCCCCTCTCCCCCTCTCTTCAAAATAGATTTGTTATTAATACTCAACGTCATGTACACAAGATTCTGTACCGCTTCCTAGAATTGATCAATTTAAGTCCATTCTCTCTCACTCACGGGGTTGCTTATGGAATGATAAAATTATGTTAACATGTATAAAAGTGAACACAGTTCTAAGCATCTCAATATTTAAAAACGCATATCGTGCATATCTCATGAAAAATCTATAAACACGATCCACGTTATTTTGATAATATAAACCACAATTTCATTGATTATTAATAATCAAAGTGTTTATGCCTCTTTGTCTATCTGTCTCTGCTTCTGTCAGGTCTGCCTGTCTCTCTATTTCTTCACCCAGTCTTTCTTTCTCTCTATCCCCCCCCCCCCACCTCTCTATCTTCCCCCCTCCCTCTTCTTCTCCACACATCTCTACCCCCCCCCCCCCCTCTCTCTTTCGCGCTCTCTCTCTCCCTTTTCTACTCCATACATTTTTAACATCCCCCTCTCTTCCCCCCTCTCTCTCCATCTCCCCCCCCTCTCTCTCTCTTCTTCTTCTCCATACATCTCTACACCCCCCTCTCCTCCTCTCTCTTCTTCTCCATACATCTCTAACCCTCCCTCTCTCTCTCTTCTCCATACATCTCTACCCCCCTCTCTCTCTCCCTCCCCCCCCCCCGTCTCTCTCTCTCCCTCCACCCCCCCCCCCCCCCCCCCAACCCCTCCTCCCCCCCAAGCCCCCGACCCCCTCGCCCTCCTCTCTCTCTCTTCGCTGTTTGCTATTCCCGAGTCTCGTTCGTCATAACTCGTGAACTTTTAATAAACCCATCAACCTCTTTGTTAGAGAGAGCAAGGCATGCTGGCTCTGCTGCGCTGCCTCTCTTCCTGTGTCGGGCTCCACCCCCGAGCTAATGTCAAAGAGCGACAAACGGATCCGCCTTTGATGGACTTCTCCCAGAGCCGTTATTAACAACGCGGCAACTTCGCTCAGTACCGGCCGTCCGTCCGCTCCATCTAATCGTGATGAGCTGTGTTCGACTTCATTACGCCCAGTTTTCTCTCCCCCTTCCCTTGTGTGAGGGGTGGGGGTTGGGGGGGGATGGTAAGGGGGTAGGGGAGGGGGTTGGAAGGTCGGGAGAGGTCTAATGCGATTGCACACAAAAATAATAAAAATAAAATAAAATAATCCATACCCCCTGAGGTGTTACTTTTCTTTAAAAAGGAAAAAAAAAAAAAACCACGAAGATTCTTGAAATTCGTTTCAGTTTTAATTTTGTTTTGGAAGATTCTTCTTCTTCTTCGTTCGTGGGCTGCAACTCCCACGTTCACTCGTATGCACACGAGTGGACTATTACGTGTATGACTGTATTCAGCCCGCCAACTATGCAGCCATACTATGTTTTCGGTGTTGTTTTGGAAGATAAATCCCCGATAAGAGAAAGAGAAACGCTTTCTGAAAACCTCGCAGTGTTCGTGCAAAACGTTCGTAAGAGAACAGAGAAACACGTTCTCAACCAATCTTTAGTATTCTCATGATAAGAGCAAGACGTTCGTCTTTTCCATCGAAGAAACAACAACCATTGAAGTACATAAGTTTGAAAATGATTAGTCAAATAAATAATTAAAACCACCAGCCTAGACAAAGACTCGATCACTGATTTTCCACATACACGTGACACCAATTTCACCACTATCACTGCCACCATTATTTTTCCTTGGCGCCCCGTTCAACACTATCACAACCGCTCCTTGTTCTTCGTCTTCTTCTTCTTTGCTTTAAACAATTTTTATTCAAAGAAACAACATAGCATAAGCACACAAACACAAAAAGCATGGGAAGGGCATCCATCAAAGCTTACTTAAGCCCTACAGTTTCAGTTTCAGTAGCTCAAGGAGGCGTCACTGCGTTCGGACAAATCCATATATACGCTACACCACATCTGCCAAGCAGATGCCTGATCAGCAGCATAACCCAACACGCTTAGTCAGGCCTTGAGAAAACAAAAAGAAAACAAAAAGCCCTACAGAATAAGAAACAACCAAGAACAAGACTTATGCGGACAAGGTAAAGGAATCAATGTAATCATAATTACATTGACAAGTATGAGGCAAACCAATACATCAATACTTCTTCTTCTTCTACTACAGCCGTGGCCAAAGGAATGATTCAGCGCTTATAGCTTTTAGAGGCGTTTGATTGGCTAAGAGCGGGCCGGGCAAGACGGGTCGTCTTTTCACTGTTAGCCAAGCACAGCAAACCGATAGGCCTAGTTTGCATCAGTTTTTCATGGTACAGTATATGACACCAAAACATCAATACTTCTTCTTCTACTACTACTACTTATTATTATTATCTTTATTAGTTTATTTTTTTTAACAAGTTCAGCGCTACAACCACACGTTTCGGATATCCTGTCCTTGGTGGTAGCCACACTGTCCAAAACAATGAATTGAAATAACCACATATCTGCTGCTCTTCAGTGTTCTGTGCCGTTTTCATAGATCAGCGACTTAATAACAATGACAGGGTTTCCCTCCCTGTTCGCGTTTTCCTTGTTATCTCCGAAGACAAACACGTCTATTCGTTGAAGTATCCATTCTTTCAATAAGCTGTGCTGAAACCAGCTTTTGCGATAGGACATGCAGGATATAACTTTGTCCGGGCCAGTGTGTGTGTGTGTGTGTGTGTGTGTGTGTGTGTGTGTGTTTGGCACATTGACTTGTTCAGCCTTTGTATTAGCGACTTGAAAATAAATAATCGTTTCGTTAGTAACTTGTTGGATATGACATGCTCGGCACGCATTCATGCAGCCACGTAGGCACACACACACACACACACACACACACAGAGTGAGACAGAGACAGAGACAGACAGACAGACAGAGAGACAGAGACAGAGAACCAAGAGCAACACATATAAACGGTCTCTCCAAGTCAACAACAACATATCATATCTGACAAAACGTTCAACACGTTCTTAAAGTGCGTGCACGCGATCACGCGCTGCAGTGAATGCGTCATGCCTTCGTTTCTTCTTTTTCTTTGCATTTGTTTTTTTTAATTTATTTTATTTTATTTTATTTTTTTTTTTTACTTTTTCTTTTCGAGACAGAAGCGAAGCAGCCGATCCCTCTCCTTAGTAGCTGGATACGGTATGAGCGTGGGTTTGTTTTTTTTTTTTTTCTTCTTCTTTTTATTTTTTATTTCTATTAAAAAAAAAACAATGACAAAGGCAAAACAAAACAACAAACCAAAACAAAGTTTTTTTAAAAATGGCAACCCCCCCTCCCCCTCCTACTCTCCCCCCCCCCCCCCCCCCGTCCCCCCCAAAACCCCAACGAAGGTGCACCAGCTATTTATAAATGCACTTTGCATCCCTCCTTGTGGCTGGAAGCCAAGCGAAGGTGGAGGCAGGTGAACTGGTTCAGCCACCACGACGCTGAGGCAGAGGGGTGTGTGAGGTGGGTGTGTGGGGGGGGGGGGAGGAGGAGGGAATTAGGGAGGGAAGGGGAAGGGTGTGTGGTGGGGAGGGGGGGTAAGGAGGGGGGGGACTGAGAGGGGAAAGCCCAGCACATACATGCATGCAGGCAGGCAAAGTATCAAGGGGAGTGGAAAAAAAGGGGCTGGGGAGGGGGATTAGGGGGTGGGGTTGTTGTTGTTGTTGTTGTTGGTGGTGGTGGTGGTGGTGGTGGAGGTCGAGGTGCGGAAAGGGGGGTGGGGGGGGGGGGTGTAGAAATGGGGGGGACCGGAGGGGGTGGTAGTTAACGATTCTCTCCAAACTTAACACCAAACATCCTCATCCTCCCCTCCCCCCTCACACACACATCCACCGCTCCTCCCCACCTCGCCCCCCTCCCACACACACACCCATCCGCCCCTCAAAACACACACAAACACACCCGACTCTAAACACACGCCAACGCGTTGAATAAAAATTTAAAAAATAATAAATAATATAAAATAAAATAAAACGCGTGCGCGCACTGGTTCGAACACATACACGCGAGTATGCGTAAATGGAGAAAAAAAGTAGAGAGCGAGAAAACTAGAGAGAGCGAGAGAGAGAGAGAGAGAGAGAGAGAGAGAGAGAGAGAGAGACAGAGACAGAGAAAAAGATAAAAAGAGAGCGAGAGCGAGAAAGAGAGAGAGCGTGAGAGAGCAGACACATACACAAAGAGAGAGAGAGAGAGTGAGTGAGAGAGTGA
>NC_134882.1:13125480-13140480 GCF_041734735.1 Babylonia areolata
CACCCGGATTTGTCGTCGTCGTCTTCTTCTTCTTCTTCTTCTTCTTCTGGAGGTTGAAAGAACTGGCCATGGGAGGGGTTAAGGGATGAGAGGTGTGTGTGTGTGTGTGTGTGTGTGTGTGTGTGTGTGTGTGTGTGTGTGTGTGTGTGTGTGTGTGTGTGTGTGTGTGTGTGTGTGACAGAGAGAGAGAGAGAGAGGGAGGGAGAGAGAGAGAGAGAGAGAGGGAGAGAGAGGGAGGGAGAAAGAGAGAGAGAGAGAGAGGGAGGGAGAGAGAGAGAGGGAGAGAGAGAGAGAGAGAGAGAGAGAGAGAGAGAGAGAGACAGAGAGACAGAGAGAGCCGGACGAGGGTGGAGGTGTGGCGAAAGGAGTGGACCAGGAGCCAGTTGCATTGCTGGGTTCTAACCTTTTGACAGCTACGCGTGACTAAATGCCTACGTTGACCGAACTACGCCATTGGTCATTCCCATACTACACACAGGTTAGTAGCGGGTTACGACCATACCAGGCTCTTCCGTCCGAGCAATGCAACTGGCTCCTGGCTGGACACAATACAAGAGACGAAGGAAACGAGAGTTCACGGTACAAAACGTGGGTGAGCACATCAAAAAAAAAAAAAAAAAAAAAAAAATCAATCCATCCAGTCTGCATTTCTGAAGTCTTGTACTTCTCAACTCTTCTTCTCGTTCTCGTAAGACGGACACACCAGTCTCCCACAAATTTCTGAAATCCATAGTCTGTATTTCTGAAGTCTGCAAAAAAATTTAACTCAACAGTCTGCATTTCTGAAGTCTCCGTTATTATTATTATTATTATTATTATTAAATAACATTTTACATTTCTGACGTCTGAATTTCTTAACTGCATAGTTTGCATTTCTAAAGTGTGCATGTCTGAACTCTAGAGTCGAAATTTCTAACGTCTGCATTTCTGAACTCTACAGTTTGCATTTCTAAAGTCTGCATTTTTCAAAAACTCTATAGTCGACATTTCTGGGGTCTGCATTTCTAAACTAAGTCTGCATTTATCAAAATTTGCAGTCTGCACTTTTCGTCGATATGCACGAGGACTATGATTTGAAAAAAAAAAAAACAAAAAAAAAAAAAACCAAAAAAAACAACTCCCCCCCCACCTTCCATGCAGCCATTTCCCGCCACTGCCCCCCCCCCCCCCCCCCCCCCCGCCTCCGCTCCCCTTCACCCTTCACAAGACCTTGAATGGTGATCTGGGTGCTTGTCTTTCTTTCGGATGAGACGATACACCGAGAAACTGGTGTGCAGCACGCGCTTGGTGTGCAAAAGTATGGAATAAAATTCACTGAAAAATTACTCAGACAGGAAGCAGGAAAACACTCACTCACACACACACACACACACACACACACAAACAATAAACGAACAAAGAGAGTTCCGCTGGAGAGTAGCGATGTGTTCTTTCTCTCTCTCTCTCTCCCCCTGTAGCGAGCATGCGCGAGAGTCACACAGGAAAATCTGTCGCGACAAAAAAGCAATGAAACACGATACAATACAGGACAAGACGATTGTGGAACTCTGGCCACGTTTCTGAACCCTTGCCGCATTTCAACAAAAAAAAAAAAAAAAAAAAAAATCGAATCGAAACTCCTGGCCCAGTTCCACTGTTCAGTGTAATTCTTTCTTCTTCTTCTTCTTTTCTTTTCTTTTTAAGCTTCAGTTTCAAGGAATTGTCTAAGCGTGCGGACTGATCCCAGATATATGACAAACCCCACGTGGTTTGTAAAAGTATATAAATATGTTTAAAAAAAAAGTTTTTAATACAAAAACCCACACACCTGGGGAAACCGAGCCAACACACACTGGGCAAGTCTTGACAGCCTTCAAAGTGCCAGGGGAGAAAAAAAAATCCGAAAACGAACAACAGAAACACAGACACATACATACATACAAAGACAACACACACACACACAAACAAACAACACACACACGCACAGAAACACACACACACACAGACAACACACACACGCAAAGAAACACACACACACACATACACACACAAACACACACAGACAACACACACACGCAAAGAAACACACACACACACACACACACACTGACAACATACGCAAACACACACCCACACACACACATACACCCACACACACAAACACACACACACACACACACACACACACACAGATAACACACACACGCAAGCACACACACACACACACACAAATCCCGGATCGTGTGAACAGCCAAACTATCGATTAGGATTTCTGGTCTGGAAGAAACGACTCTTGAGTTCCTGTAATCTGACTGCCCCCCCCCCCCCCCCTCCACGTCCTCCCCCCCCAAGAAACACCCCCACCCTATCCCTACCCTCCCACCCCCAGCCCCACACCCTTCCCCTACAAACCCCCACCCCCAGTCTTCCGAAAAAAACACCTGCACAGAACAGGAAAGCCAGAGAAGGAGAAGGAGGAGGAGGAGGAGGAGGAAGTCTTCAAAACACGATTATTGCCAGCAATAAAGCAACCTACACCCGATCCAGGTGAAAAAGCGACGCTGAGACCAAGAGACATAACTCTACAACTCCTCCTCCTCCTCCCTTGTCTGTCTCTATCACTACCAACCCCTCTCCGCCCCCCCCCCCCCCCCCCTTTCCCTCTCTCTTCTCATTCTTTCTTTCTCTTTCCAACACACACACACACACACACACACACACACCGCCTCTGTCGACTGCCCATTCTTGGAGTGCCACACACGGAGGTGCATGTGTATTATATACATGTGTGTGTGTGTGTGTGTGTGTGTGTGTGTGTGTGTGTGTGTGTGTGTGAGTGCGTGCGTGCGTGCGTGCGTGTGTGTGTGTGTGTGTGTGTGTGTGTGTGTGTGTCTCTCTCTCTCTCTCTCTCTCTCTCTCTCTCTCTCGCTCTTTGTCGTTTAGTTGGCTTGGCGTAAAATAAAAAAGAATTGTCCGAAGTTAGTGCGGAATCTGCGTAGAGTAAGAAACGTTCTCTACACTTAATGAGAAAGGAACGTTTATACACTAAAAGAGTACGAAACGTTCTCTGCACTGAAAAGAGTAAGGGACGTTCTCCACACTGAAAGAGTAAGGGACGTTTTCTACACTGAAAGAGCAAGGGACATTCTCTGCACTTAAAGAGTAAGGGACGTTCTCTGCATTTAAAGAGTAAGGGATGTTTTCTACACTTAAAGAGTGAGGACATTCTCTGCACTTAACTCTTTCCATACGAACGGCGAAAGAGACTACGTTAACAGCGTTTCACCCCAATTACCATCATCAAATACTGCAAGCGGAAGGCTCTTATACTGAAGACGTGAATGTTGACAAAGAATACCACAATTCTGACGACGGGAGCTAAAGGTTGGGTCATTCAGACACCCACTGGACATCCGAGGGGTCTGTGTAGAGGAGAAAAAGGACTGGCCGTACTGTGTGAGTTAAAGAGTAAGGGACGTTTTCTACACATAAAGAGTAAGGAACGTTCACTACACTTAAACTTGGGGACGTTACCCACACTGAAAGAGCAAGGGACGTTCTTTGCACTTAAAGAGTAAGGGATGTCTTCTACACTTAAAAAGTAAGGGACGTTCTCCACACTTAAAGAGTAAGCGACGTTCTTTACACTTAAAGAGTAAGAGACGTTCTTCACACTTAAAGAGTAAGGAACGTTTTCTACACTTAAAGAGTAAGCGACGTTCTTTACACTTTAAGAGTAAGGGACGTTCTCCACACTTAAAGAGTAAGGGACGTTATCTACACTTAAGCTAGGGAATGTTCATTACACTTAAACAGTAAGGGACGTTCTCCACACTGAAAGAGTAAGGGGCGTTTTCTACACTTAAGAGTAAGGGACATTCTCTGCACTTAAGAGTAATGGACGTTTTCTACACTTAAAAGAGTAAGGGACGCTCTCCACATTTAAAGAGTATGGGACGTTTTCTACACTTAAAGAGTAAGGGACGTTCTCTGCACTTGAAGAGTAAGGGGCGTTCTCTACAGTTAAAGAGTAAGGGACGTTCTCTACAGTTAAAGAGCAAGGGACGTTCTCTACACTGAAAGAGTAAGGGACGTTCTCTGCACTGAAAGAGTAAGGGATGTTCTCCACACTGAAAGAGTAAGGGACGTTCTCCACACTTAAAGAGTAAGGGACGTTCTCCACACTTAAAGAGTAAGGGACGTTCTCTACATTTAAAGAGTAAGGGACGTTCTCTACACTGAAAGAGTAAGGGACGTTCTCCACACTTAAAGAGTAAGGGACGTTCTCCACACTTAAAGAGTAAGGGACGTTCTCTACACTTAAAGAGTAAGGGACGTTCTCCACACGTATAGAGTAAGGGACGTTTTCTACACTTAAAGAGTAAGGGACGTTCACTACACTTAAAGTGTATGTGACGGTTTTTTTGTTGTTTTTTGGGCGTGTACACTTAAAGAGTAAGTAACATTTTCTTTTACACTTAAAGAATCAAGGACGTTCTTTACGATCAGAGAGTAAGGAACGTAAGGAATAACGAAGACACACAGAGAGAACATGACCGAAAGAAAGAAGAAAAAAAAGAAGGAAATGAAGAAAGAAAAGGGCAGACAATGGAAAGACAGAAAGACAAAAAGTAAAAAAGAAAAGAAAAAAAAAGGAAAAAAAAAAAAGAGATAGCGCTAGGGGCACAGAGAAGTGTGCTGAGAGAAAAGAGAACACACACACACACACACACACACACACACACACACACACACACACACACACAGAGGAAGGGAGAGGGGGGGGAGAGAGAAGGAGAGAGAGATGGAGAGAGGGGGAAAGAAAGAGAGGGAGAGAGAGAGAGAGGGGGGGGAGAGAAAGAGAGAGGAAGAGAGAAGGGCGAGGGAGAGAGACAGAAACAGAGAGAAGAGAGAGACTGAGACATAGACAGTGAGAGAGACAGACAGACAGAGCGACAAGAGACAGAAATAAAAAGAACTGTATAAAGAGAAGAAGAAGAAGAAGAATATGACAACGAAACACCACCATTGATCACAATGTCCCTCCCCTATCCACGGAGGGAGAAAAAAAAGAAAAGAAAAAAAAAAGAAAAGACGACACTGCCTTTGCACACTCAAAGCCTGGCCCAGCGGACGTCAGTGTGTAACAGTAGGTACACGCTCGCCGATTGGCTGCCTACACAGTCGACACTTGATAACGCCTCTCCTGATTGGCCCAATCTGCCCGGCTGCCTGCTGCCAACCTCCCCAGATATCTTTTACTTATCGATTCTTCACCTGTCCTCTCCTCAACCTGAGTTGAGCATCATCGGGTTTTTTGGGGTGTTTTTTTTTTTCGTTTTTTTTTCTTTTGCCTGTGGGTGTTCTTTTTCCCTTTTCGTCGTCTTCTTCTTCTTCTTCTTTCTATTGACAACGTTTCTGGAACTTTGACTATTGATTCTTTTCGTGTCCATGTGTCTGTCTGTCCGTTTCTCTGTTCGCCCTGTTTCTGTTTGTCTCTGTGATTCTTGTCATTTGTGTGTGTGTGTGTGTGTGTGTGTGCGTGTGTGTATGTTTGTGAGTGTGTGTGGGGTATGTGGTGGTATGTGTGTCCGCCCCCCCCCCCCCCCCCCCCCCCCCCCCCCCCACACACACACACTCTCTCTCTCTCTCTTTCAGTCTTTTTGTTCACACGCACGCGTGTGTTTCAATGTGCTGTGTGTTTCACAATCTAAACGGGCTGTCAATAAATAAACAAACGCGTAAATTTAAAAATTTATTCTGATTGCAGTTTGCAAGTATAAAGCAAAAGGGGGTATTCGGTCAATGGGTACAATATCATTAATGAAATTAAAAGTTCTTACAAAGAGGATTATTGTGCTTTATCTACCTAATTGCTATCTATCATGTCGTGAATTTTCGTTTACCTTTATGGGACAACTGTTGTTTGTCGTGCAATCCCTCGTGTAATCGTTTCTTGATTCATTTACAATTACATACTGACTTTATAACGTAAGCATATACATACACAAACAGGCGAGCACAAACACAGAGACACAAACACACAGACACAGACACGGAAACACACACACACACACACACACACACGGTCACGGACACAGACACGGAAACACACACACACACACACACACGGTCACGGACACGGACACGGAAACTGGGATTTGGTGGGGTTTTTTTTGTTGTACGAAGTAATTGCAGGCTGTCCCTGCTTTCGTCACAGCACGCCCCAAAGACGTCAGGCCTCGAGGGCTGCGATCAGACGGGGCACTCAGGAGAACATCAATCACACCTGCTTGGGAGCAGCCAGCCAGTTTTGTCGCGCTTGGTCGGGCGACGTTACAGTTGCCATCAATTAAGGCAATGAAAGGTAGTGATTAGAGTCTTAAAATACTGTATTATATCAACAACAACAACAACAACAAAAACGGAGAAAAAAAAGGGGGGGAGTGGGGTGGTGGTGGCGAGGGGGCTGGGGGGGGGGGGGGTGGGGGGAGAGGAAAGGGAAGGGGGAGAGGGAGGGGGGGGAGGAGGAATAGGAGTTACAGGAGAGAAGAACAGTTTTCTTCGCTCGAACGGATTACAAAGAATGGAACAAGTGCCAGGTTGAGCAGAGTGATGATGATCACGTGAAATTCCGAAACAATGGGCTGAATCTGTGGGGGGGGGGGGGGGGGGGGGGGGGGGGGGGGGGGGGGGAGAGGATCGCGGGGGAGATAGGGAAACGGGGGGTGGGGGTTGAACGAAAAGGACCGAGTGAACGAAAGCACACGAGTTAGGGACTGAATCTACGAAACTAGCGGAGAGGCAGGCAGATCGAATCTGTGAAACACGTGGAGTAAGCGACTGAATCTACGAAACCAGCAGAGCAGCAGATCGAATCTACGAAACTAGAACAGTAGCAGATCGAATCTACGAAACTAGAACAGTAGCAGATCGAATCTACGAAACTTACCCGCATCTACGAAACTAGCATTGCAGCAGATCGAACGGGACTGGATCTACCAAACTTGCATAGGAACGTGACCCGCGAGAACACGGTGAATGGAAAAAGGACCGAGTGGACAAAACTAGTCATGAAAAAAAAAAAAAGATTAGGGTGGGGGTGGGTGGGTGAGTCGGGAAAGAGGGTCGGGAAAGAGGGGCGGGGGGGCGGGGGGGGCGGGGGGTGAGTCGGGAAAGAGGTTGGGGGGGGGGAGCGGGGGGTGAGTCGGGAAAGAGGGGCGGGTGGCGGGTGGGTGAGTCGGGAAAGAGGGGCGGGTGGGTGAGTCGAGAAAGAGGGGCGGGTGGGTGAGTCGAGAAAGAGGTTAGGGTGGGGGTGGGTGGGTGAGTCGGGAAAGAGGGGCGGGTGGGTGAGTCGAGAAAGAGGGGCGGGTGGGTGAGTCGAGAAAGAGGTTAGGGTGGGGGTGGGTGGGTGAGTCGGGAAAGAGGGGCGGGTGGGTGAGTCGGGAAAGAGGTTAGGGTGGGGGGTGGGTGGGTGGGTGGGAGAGTCTGGTATACGAAACTAGCGGGCTGAAAAAAAAAGAAAAAAAAGACCCGAGTTAACTATGTGCTGCCGTCATACCCTTCGTGTCACTACGTATGCACAAGATCAATTTTGCACGTTAAAGATCCTGCGATCTAATCCATGTTCCCGTTTATGAAAACAAGAAATAAAATTCAGCATGTACGATCCTTGGAAACGGAGGAGAGGCTGCCTGAACTGTGGGGTTACAGACGGTGATCGCCTACACCTGAAACTTCATTAGCAGAAACGAGCGAATGTGGGAGTGAAATACACCAGGAGAAGAAGGAGGAGAAGAAGAAGGAGGAGGAGGAGAGGAAGGAGGAGGAGGAGGACAAGAGGAAGAAGAAGGAAGAGGAACAGGAGGAAGAAGAGGAGAAGAAGAGGAAGAACCCTATGTGAAAATAGACTGACTGACACCAGTGCAGCTTTTATCTGGGTGTGCATGCAAACTGACTTGAAAGGCGTTGGTTTTTGCGCGAACGTCTACGTTAAGTATGTGCGTGAGTTTTCTGAGTATGGCGCGAGCGCGCGCGTATGTGTGTGTGTGTGTGCGTGCGTGCGTGCGTGCGTGTGTGTGTGTGTGTGACCCTTGCCTTTTACATCAAGCCGGTGGGCGGACGTGCAGTGTATCAATTCCCATTTCAAAACCCACGCGTACATCCAAACCCTCGCCTCGTGTCTCACACACGCATACATACACTGACCCCAAACTTCAGCGAGTGTGCGTGTGTGTGTGTGTGTGTGTGTGTGTGTGTGTGTGTGTGTGTGTGTATGAGAGAGAGAGAGAGAGAGAGAGAGAGAGAGAGAGATAGACACACACACACACACACACACACACAGCGAGTGTATGTATTTGTCTGTCTGTCTTCCACGTCTGCATCTCTCACTCTCTTCTCATAATGATCATCCTGACGCTTGCCAATCTTCGCTAACAACAACACCACCAACAACAGCAACAAGAAAACGAAACATTCTTCGTCGCAAGTTTCCATCCTCTCTTCCTACTCGTATCCTCCTTTAACAATCAATGTCACCTCCGCCAGCCGGCACAATTGTCATTCTCCACGAATTTGAAGATGACACGCCCACACGTGATAACTAACAAACACCGGAGTGGATCCGATCGTCGAAACAGATAATATGTGTTCTCTTCAATGTAGTCTGAGCGAAATCATAGTCATAATCATCATAGCTGCGGAGCCGCACCTTCCACCGCCCCCGCCCCTGACCCCCCCCAGCCCCCCCCCCCCATCGCACAAAGTAATAGATACAATGATTTACTAGCCAACAAGAATGAGCGAGTACACTGTTAACTCTTTTTGGTCATGGTCATAAAAGCGAGCGCAATACATTAATCGTATTTACACACACACACACACGCACACACACACACACACACACACACTCAAACACACAAACACACACACAAATCACGAAACCAATATGAAAAGACTATGAATGATAGATTAACAAATAATTCTTCTTCTTCTTCGTTTGTGGTCTGCAACTCCCACTTCACTCGTACGTACACTACTGTATGACCGGTTTTGCCCCGCCATGTAAGCAGCCATACTCCGTTTTCGGGGATGTGCATGCTGGGTATGTTCTCGTTTCCATAATCCACCGGACACTGACATGGATTACAGGATCTTTAACGTGCGTATTTGATCTTCTGCTTGCGTATACACACGAAAGGGGTTCAGGCACTAAGCAAGCCTGTACATAATTATGTTGACTTGGGAGACCGGAAAAAATCTCCACCCTTTACCCCCACCAGGCGCCGTTACCGTGATTCGAACCCAGGACCCTCGGATTGAAAGTCCAATGCTTGAAGCACTCGGCTATTGCGCCCGTCAACAAGTAAGAAGCAATCGAAAAAAAACACTCTTCGAAGTCTACAATCACAAATCCGTTTTAGAAAATACCATAAACAAAATAAAAATAATTGACAAATAATAAACAGACGAATATGCTACACGTTTGGAAACCACTCCTGACAATATCAATAATCATGTAGGAGGAAAAGGAGGAAGAGGAGGAGGAGGAGGGGGAGAAGAAGAAGAAGAAGAAGAAGATGATCATGATGATGATGATCATGATGATGATGATAAACTAAAAGTGGGTACGAACAATAAAAATGGTCACAAGAAGAAGAAGAAAAGATGACAAACAAAAACTAAGAAATAACAATAAACGGTCATGGCACACAATATCCTTTCGCGTTCCTCTGCACTGTTGACGGTCACCTTATTACCACCACCACCCCACCCACCCACCCACCCACACCCTCCTCCTCTTCCTCCTCCACCCGCTCTCCCCAGAAACACCACCTTCATTACTCACATCCTGGCACCCTCACCACACCCTCACCCTCACCCCCACACCACCCCACCCCACCCCACCTCAAACGGCTGCTGATGTAAACTCTAAACACACACACACACACACACACACTTAACAGCCTCACAGAAAAACCTCGCCCCGCCGCTCCTTTTAACATCCCGCCAAACACCCTCGCATCCAAAGCAGCAAGGGCAAGTAAAGGAGGATTTCGGGGGGAGGGGGGAGGGGCGGAGGTGGGGGTGGTGGGGGGGAGTTGGGGAGTGGCAGGGGGGAGGACGGGGGTAGCAGGGTGGCGCCCGAAGTCTAGATGTGGGGTATCAATATTGACTGTGAGCTACCACACCCAACCGCTGCAGTACAGTTCAGAGCGAGCTTCCCCCATCACAGGCCCAGGCACAAGCACTCTCCCCTTTCGCTTTTCTTGTCTCATCCCACACAGGGCGCGGCTACCACACACCACACCACACCACACCACCTCACCATCCTCATCTGAAGAGAGGAGGAGGAGGAGGAGGAGGAGAGAGAGAGAGAGAGAGAGAGAGAGAGAGAGAGAGAGAGAGATACAGAGACAGAGAGAGAGAGAAGAGAAACTCAGGACTCTTTTGAGAGAGACGGAGACAAATAGAGAGAGAGAGAGAGAGGGAGGGACAGAGAGAGAGAAAATTCAGGACTCGAGTGAGAGAGATGGAGACAAATAGAGAGAGAGAGAGAGAGGGAGGTAGGGAGAGAGAGAGACGGAGGGAGAGAGAGAAAACTCAGGACTCTTTTGATAGAGATGAAGAGAGAAACAGAGAGAGAATGAGAGAGAGAGAGGGAGAGAGAGAGAGAGGGAGGTAGGGAGAGGGAGAGAGGGGGAGACAGAGACAGGGATGGTGGGAGAGAGAGGAAAGATGGAGAGAAAGAAAGAGAGAGAGAGAGAGAAGTGGTGATGGTGGTGAGGGTTGGGCTGCTCGTCAGTCCCAAACAAACAGGGGCTACTTTCTTTGTTTAATTAAACACACACACACACACACACACACGTACCATGGGGCCACCTTTCTTTACTTACTTGCCGGTCTTGGGGCCCCACCCCACCCCACACCAAACATGTAAAGACCCAGGCAGGTGAGGAGGGATGATGGTGGGGGGGGGGTCATCCTCAGTGACTGAAGTCACCCCCCCCCCCCCTTGCCCCTTGCCAAACTTTCCACAGGTAAACTTAGCTATCTAGATCCACCCGCCCTCACACACACACACACACACACACACACACACCTTATCCCCACCCCCCCACCCCGCCCACCAACAGTCCAGGCTGCAGCGTGTGCGTGACCCGCACGCAACCCTGAGCAAGCAAGCAAGCAAGCAAGCATCTTCTCGGAGGGAAAGGACACCTCCCAAACCACACCATCACCATCACCATCACGGCTCCCAGCTCTCAAATGTCCACAGGTCATCCCGTGCAACTTCCCTGGCCTGAAGGGGTGTGTGTGCGTGTTTGTTGGGAGGTGGGGGCTGAGGGAGGGGCGGGGGGGATAGGAGAGTTAGGGGAGGGGGGGGGGATGAGGATGGGAGTGGGGAGTGGGGGTGGGGGGTGGGAGAGGGTAGGGAGATGAGAGAGGGTGAGGGAGTTCGTTGAGTTGGGAGTGGTGGGTGGGTGGGCGGGTGGGTGGAGGTGATGGTGGACATGCATCTCTCTCTCTCTCTCTCTCTCTCTCTCTCGTCTCAGCTTGGACGCCACTCCCACCCCCTCCTTGGGGCCAAAGCTTGAATAAAACTAAATATATATAACTAAACTCTCTCTCTCTCTCTCTCTCTTTCATGGTTGTACATTTTAAAAACCAAATGCGCAAACTGCACTAACCCCCTCGCCCCCGCCCCACAATCCCATCCCCCTTCTTCCCCCCCCCACCCCCTCACCACGTCGCCAATGGACATGACCGTTCGCCTCCAACCCGCTCTGGTTACATACACTTTGCACCACTGCTGCTACTGCACTGCTTCTATTGCTACTACGGTGGATGGTAATTAAACTAGAAAACACACACACACACACACACACACACACACACACACGTCACGCATGCACGCATTTGATGCACACACACACAAAAAAAAGCCCGCCCCTTTTCTACATAGCCACATGCATGGGTGTGCCGATTAACACCTCTGTTGATGCTGCTGCTGATAAAACTCAAGACTGCTCGTTAATAAAGGGATGTCAGTCACCTCACTGAGATATGACACAGCTTGCATGTGAGGACGTCATGTATGTTCTGTATTTTGGACGTCTTCCCTTGGGGACCAGCCACACCCTTGAAATGCATAATTATCAGGAGGAAAAAAAAAAATCCGAAAAAAAAGCAGATAAAGCTGATGCCTTTCTGATCTCATTTCACCCATAGTACACTAGCATTCACACACACACACACACACACACACACACACACACACACACACACACACACACACACACACACACACACACATTCATATCTAAACACATCCAATCCTGCTCAAACACACCCATCCATGTCTAAACACACACACGCACACACACACATGTCTAAACACACCCATCCATGTCTAGACACCCATCCATGTCTGAACACACCCATCCATGTCTAAACACACCCATCCATGTCTGAACACACCCATCCATGTCTGAATACATCAATACATGTCTAAACACACCCATCCATGTCTGAACACACACATCCATGTCCGAATACATCAATACATGTCTAAACACACCCATCCATGTCTAAACACACCCATCCATGTCTGAACACACACATCCATGTCTGAATACATCAATACATGTCTAAACACACCCATCCATGTCTGAACACACACATCCATGTCCGAATACATCAATACATGTCTAAACACACCCATCCATGTCTGAACACACACATCCATGTCTGAATACATCAATACATGTCTAAACACACCCATCCATGCCTGAATACATCAATCCATGTCTAAACACACACATCCATGTCTGAATACATCAATCCATGTCTGAACACACACATCCATGTCTGAATACATCAATCCATGTCTGAACACACCCATCCATGTCTGAACACACCCATCCATGTCTGAATACATCAATCCATGTCTGAATACATCAATCCATGTCTGAAGACACCCATCCATGTCTGAATACATCAATCCATGTCTAGACACACCCATCCATGTCTGAATACATCAATCCATGTCTAGACACACCCATCCATGTCTGAATACATCAATCCATGTCTAAACACACCCATCCATGTCTGAATACATCAATCCATGTCTAGACACACCCACCCATGTCTGAATACATCAATCCATGTCTAGACACACCAATCCATGTCTGAATACATCAATCCATGTCTGAACACACCCATCCATGTCCGAATACATCAATCCATGTCTGAACACACACATCCATGTCTGAATACATCAATCCATGTCTGAACACACCCATCCATGTCTGAATACATCAATCCATGTCTGAACACACCCATCCATGTCTGAACACACCCATCCATGTCTGAATATATCAATCCATGTCTAAACACACCCATCCATGTCTGAATACATCAATCCATGTCTGAACACACACATCCATGTCTGAATACATCAATCCATGTCTGAACATACCCATCCATGTCTGAATACATCAATCCATGTCTGAACACACCCATTCATGTCTGAATACATCAATCCATGTCTGAACACACCCATCCATGTCTGAATACATCAATCCATGTCTGAACACACCCATCCATGTCTGAATACATCAATCCATGTCTGAATACATCAATCCATGTCTAGACACACCCATCCATGTCTGAATACATCAATCCATGTCTAGACACACCCATTCATGTCTGAATACATCAATCCATGTCTGAACACACCCATCCATGTCCGAATACATCAATCCATGTCTGAACACACCCATCCATGTCTGAATACATCAATCCATGTCTTAACACACCCATCCATGTCTGAATACATCAATCCATGTCTAGACACACCCATCCATGTCTGAATACATCAATCCATGTCTAGACACACCCATCCATGTCTGAATACATCAATCCATGTCTAAACACACCCATCCATGTCTGAATACATCAATCCATGTCTGAACACACCCATCCATGTCTGCATACATCAATCCATGTCTAGACACACCCATCCATGTCTGAATACATCAATCTATGTCTAGATACCCATCCATGTCTGAATACATCAATCCATGTCTGAACACACCCATCCATGTCTGAATACATCAATCCATGTCTGAACACACCCATCCATGTCTGAATACATCAAGCCATGTCTAAACACACCCATCCATGTCTGAACACACCCATCCATGTCTGAATACATCAATCCATGTCTAAACACACCCATCCATGTCTAAACACACTCATCCATGTCTGAACACACACATCCATGTCTGAATACATCAATCCATGTCTGAACACACCCATCCATGTCTAAACACACCCATCCATGTCTGAATACATCAATCCATGTCTGAACACACCCATCCATGTCTGAATACATCAATCCATGTCTGAACACACACATCCATGTCTCCCATCCATGTCTGAATACATCAATCCGTGTCTGAACACACACATCCATGTCTGAATACATCAATCCATGTTTAAACACACCCATCCATGTCTTAATACATCAATCCATGTCTAAACACACCCATCCATGTCTGAATACATCAATCCATGTCTAGACACACCCATCCATGTCTGAATACATCAATCCATGTCTAAACACACACATCCATGTCTGAATACATCAATCCATGTCTAGACACACCCATCCATGTCTGAATACATCAATCAATGTCTGAACACACACATCCATGTCTGAACACACCCATCCATGTCTGAATACATCAATCCATGTCTGAACACACCCACCCATGTCTGAACACACCCATCCATGTCTAGACACTCATCCATGTCTGAAAACATCAATCCATGTCTGAATACATCCGTCCATGTCTGAACACACCCATCCATGTCTGAATACATCAATCCATGTCTGAACACACCCATCCATGTCTGAATACATCAATCTATGTCTGAACACACCCATCCATGTCTGAATACATCAATCCATGTCTGAACACACCCATCCATGTCTGAATACATCAATCCATGTCT
>NC_134882.1:13150480-13160480 GCF_041734735.1 Babylonia areolata
ATCTTGATCGTTCGAGCTTCGCGAGAGATCACCAGCTGATTCTCCCCTCCCTTGCCTTTTCTTTATATCTTGAGCATACGAGCTATACGCTTTGAAATTATACGTTAAAAGAATCAACAACACAAAAGACCCTCCTCCCCAAAACGCAAAATATATAATTAAATAAACAAACAACTAAATTAATCTTCTTCTTCTTCTTCTTCTTGGGCTGCAACTCCCACCTTCACTCGTATGTACACGAGTGATTTAAAAAAATTTTTTTTATACATGTATGACAGTTTTTGCCCCATGTAGACAGCCATACTCCGTTTTCGGGGGTGTGCATGCAGGGTATGTTCTTGTTTCCATAACCTACTGAAAGCTGACATGGATCACAAGATCTTTAACCTGCGTATTATTTTGATCTTCTGCTTGTGAATACACACGAAGGGGGTTCAGGCACAAGGTGGTGGTCTGCACATAATTATGCTGACCTGGGAGATAGGCAAAAAAATCTCCACCCTTTACCCACCAAGCGCCGTTACCCAGATTCGAACCCGGGACCCTCAGATTGAAAGTCCAATGTTTTAACAACTAAATAAAATAAAAAAATTAAAAAAAGAGAGAGAGAAAAGAAAAAAAAAAGATGAAATACAAAATAGATGAAAATGATTTTCTTTTTTTTAAGTGAAGACTTGAAGTATACAACAGAGAGAGGAAGGATGACGAAAGATGTATTGGGGCGTAGAGTCCGCCGATAAAAGAGAGAGAGAGAGAGAGAGAGAGAGACAGAGAGACAGAGAGACAGAGAGACAGAGAGAGAGAGTGTGTGTGTTTTCAGTTTCAGTTTCAGTAGCTCAAGGAGGCGTCACTGCGTTCGGACAAATCCATATACGCTACACCACATCTGCCAAGCAGATGCCTGACCAGCGGCGTAGCCCAACGCGCTTAGTCAGGCCTTGAGAAAAAAAAAAAAAAAAGATTGATAAATAAAATAAGCGTACATAAATAAGTAAATAAATACATAAATAGATAAATAAATAAATAAATAATTATAATATGGAAAAAAAAAGAAAAAAAAAGAGAGACGGAGAGACGCGGGGGACACGGACAGAGCACAAGGTAGCAATTTTACACTGACAGCCACGCTTAATTGGCAGCCAGTGCAGTGGTGCAGCTCCCGGGGCACCATGGCATGACGCCGCCACCGCCTTGTTCCTCTCTCTCTCTCCACCCCGATTATTCCACGCTGGGAGGACGTACTGCACTTCCCTGAACCCTCCTCCAAAGCCCGGCAGCCCCCCCGTTCAAAGGCTATGCCTGTCAAAGTCATGTCTAATGGCAATCATGTGGGCGAAAATTACTATCGCACTCACATGTCTAATGTGTGTGTGTGTGTGTGTGTGTGTGTATGTAGGCACCGTGTTCTAAAAAGACGTAAGAGGTGTGCGTGTGCGTGTGTGTGTGTGTGTGTGTGTGTGTGTGTGTGTGTTGGGGGTGGGTGGGTTGTCGCATTGCCCGTCTAAGCGCCTAGTAAGTATGAATTTGAATTGGGAGCGGATGTGGCCTGATAATGAAGGGTGTGTGTGTGTGTGTGTGAGTGAGTGAGTGAGTGAGTGAGTGTGAGTGTGTGTGTGTGTGTGTGTGTGTGTGTGTGTGTGTGTGACGTTACGCTTGAAGATGCTGGGCGGAGCTGTGAACATTATCTGTTCCATCTGTTCCATCATCATCATCATCATCATCACCATCCCACTGCTTCAATCTCCGTAACTGAGAACAATTCATTCATTCATTCAACTGGCTTTCAGTCCAGCCGACCATGAAGGCCATATCAGGGCTTTAATTTAACCTAACCACCCCTCTTGCATTTACATAATATTTCAAAAAGAAGCTTCCCAGTTTTCAACTGTAGCCAGACTGAACGCAAGTGGTGGGGGGTGGAGGGTGGGGTGGGGTGGGGAGTTAACAGGTTCAAAAGCAGAACACACACACACACACACACAAATAAATCAAACGCCAACATCAAAATTAAGAACAAAATTATGTTCCATATAACTGGTCACCCGCGCAAACAAATTCTGTCCACTGCGATATATATGTATGTTTACATCAAGTTTATGTCTATGGTTCTGTCACGGCCAAGTACGAATGAGATCAGGCGAAACAAATATTGATTTCTTTTCAAAGACACACAAAGGATGCCCACACGCATCGTTTCAGTAAAAACACATACCCATGCTGGCCCCACGCCTTCTAGCAATCCCACGCTTTCTCGCAATGTGCGTGGGTTTGCGAGGAAACCAGAGCTAACCGGTTACCCAAGACGAACCTGTTACGCATTCAGCTATAACGGGATGCGAATGCAACTCCGAATGTCTGACAAAACCGTCGACTGCTGAACAAGTTGATAATCCGGCGTCACCCGCAGTGTGCGTGGTGTGATCTTACCTAACATTACGACTGGTTTCAGACCGATTGTTATGAGAAAGGCGCTTCTGAAACTCTCTGTGCAATCCGTTCCAGAATCGTTGCAATGAAAAAAAAAACACCTTCCAACAGACAGGTCTCACTCTGGTCTAAAACCTTCCATCTGACATCGGTCTAAGACCTTCCAATAGCACGTCTGACACTGGTCTAAAACCTTACAACGATTTGACAATGGTTAAAATCCTTCCACCAGCCTGACACTGGTCTAAAACCTTACAACGATTTGACAATCCTTCCACCAGCCTGACACTGGTCTAAAACCTTACAACGATATGACAATCCTCCCACCAGCCTGACACTGGTCTAAAACCTTACAACGATTTGACAATGGTTAAAATCCTTCCACCAGCCTGACACTGGTCTAAAACCTTACAACGATTTGACAATCCTCCCACCAGCCTGACACTGGTCTAAAACCTTACAACGATTTGACAATGGTTAAAATCTTTCCACCAGCCTGACACTGGTCTAAAACCTTACAACGATTTGACAATCCTCCCACCAGCCTGACACTGGTCTAAAACCTTACAACGATTTGACAGTGGTTAAAATCCTTCCAAAGGTCTGACACTGGTCTAAAACCTTACAACACTTTTACATTGGGTAAAATCCTTCCAAAAGTCTGACACTGGTCTAAAACCTTACAACGATTTGACAGTGGTCAAAATCCTTCCACCAGCCTGACACTGGTCTAAAACCTTGCAACGATTTGACAGTGGTCAAAATCCTTCCACCAGCCTGACACTGGTCTAAAACCTTGCAACGATTTGACAGTGGTTAAAATCCTTCCACCAGCCTGACACTGGTCTAAAACCTTACAACACTTTGACAATGGTTAAAATCCATGACACTGGTCTAAAACCTTACGATTTGACAGTGGTTAAAATCCTTCCAACAGCCTGAAACTGGTCTAAAACCTTACAACACTTTGACAATGGTTAAAATCCTTGACACTGGTCTAAAAACCTTACACAACACTTTGACAGTGGCTAAAATCCTTCCAACAGCCTGACACTGGTCTAAAACCTTACAACACTTTGACAGTGGCTAAAATCCTTCCAACAGCCTGACACTGGTCTAAAACCTTACAACACTTTGACAGTGGTTAAAATCCTTCCAACAGCCTGACACTGGTCTAAAAACCTTACACAACACTTTGACAGTGGCTAAAATCCTTCCAACAGCCTGACACTGGTCTAAAACCTTACAACACTTTGACAGTGGTTAAAATCCTTCCACCAGCCTGACACTGGTCTAAAACCTTACAACACTTTGACAGTGGTTAAAATCTTTCCACCAGCCTGACACTGGTCTAAAACCTTACAACGATTTGACAATCCTCCCACCAGCCTGACACTGGTCTAAAACCTTACAACGATTTGACAGAGGTCAAAATCCTTCCAACAGTCTGACACTGGTCTAAAACATTGTATTGGAGAAGTCTGACACTGGTCTAAAACCTTTCAACACTTTGACAGTGGTCAAAATCCTTCCAACAATCTGACACTGGTCTAAAACATTGTATTGGAGAAGTCTGACACTGGTCTAAAACCTTTCAACACTTTGACAGTGGTCAAAATCCTTCCAACAATCTGACACAGGTCTAAAACCTTACATCGGACAAGCCTGACACCAATCAAACATCCCAACAGACACGCCTCTCGCAGACACCCCCCCCCCCCCCACACACACACACACCTTTTTTTTCTCTTCTTCTTCTTCCCTTTCTTTCCCCCACGACACGTCACGTTCCCCTCCATGTCTTTTCTTACCATCTACACCACCACCCACCCACTTTTGCCCACCCTCCCATCCATAAACACTCCCACTTCTGCTTTCTCTCACAAACACACCCACCCACACACACCCCTACCCCCGCCCCCCCCAACACACACACACACACACATACAAGCACACCCACACACACCCCCCTTACCCCCCCCACCCCACACACACACAAAATACACACACACACATACACACCCCTACCCACCCACCCCTGCCCACACACACACACACACACACACACATCTTTTTCCACGCTGTGTCTGCAACAAAACCCTGCAGTTTCGGCTGCTACTAGACACGTAGTCCTTGCTGCACACAATGCAGCTGAAAGCTCTTCCTTGTCTGACAACAGGTGGCATGTTTGTCACGTTATCCCCTTCCCCCCCCCTCACCCCTCACCCGCCCCTCCACCCCCCCTGCCGCCCCCATCCCCCTTTTTGTAATACATATTTTAATCACTCCAAAACAGTGAACGGGCACCATGCTTCCTACATCAAAATCCGGTTGAGGTAAATTTTGAAACCTGCTCAAAAACCAGTCTGCGTGTGTGTGTGTGTGTGTGTGTGTGTGTGATCACGGTGATCACGATCTCAGCAAACTGACTCGGAGGAATCACACGAAAAGCGACGGGGGAAAAAAAAAAAACAAAACAAAAAAAAAAACCGAGCTAACGACACAGAAAGCTTTATCACAAGACGACCGGAACACAGACCTGAGGTGCCGTCACAGTCCAGGTAAACTGGGAACAGAACAAACGGGGGAGTCGAGTGTTCACAGACACAGGCACACACACAGACAGGGGTTTGATGTGACACACTCGGGACGACGTGTGGTCTGGAACGGTGTCATTCCTGTTCCAGATTCACCTACCAATAAAATGGTGTTGCCGATTCGCCCATTTTCAGTTCGCGTGATTATGTAGTCAGTTGTTGTTGTTTTTGTTGTTATTGTTGTTGTTGTTGTTGTTGTTGTTGTTGTGTGCGAGTGTGTGTATGTATGTGTGTTTGTAAATGTGTACGGGCTCGCACGTGTGTGTATAATGTGTGTGTGTGTGTGTGTGTGTGTGTGTGTGTTTGCGTGTGTGTACGTGTGCATGCGCTTGCGCGTGTGTGTATGAGAGAGAAAAGAGAGAGAGAGAGTGTGTGTGTGTGTGTGTGTGTGTGTTGGATAAAGTAAGAGACAGAGATACAGAGAGAGAGAGATAACAAGATGAGAGAGACAGACACAGACAAAGAGAAAGACTGAGAGACAGAGACAGAAAAGACAAGACAGACAAACAGATGCTGAACAGGCGAAACGGGAACAAAGAGTCAAACTACCAAGAGGGTGGCGGCACCATCAAAGAGTAGGCGAAACAGGAATAGGCGAATCGGACCTGCTCCGCCAGGAACTCATCACAGCGAAGGACTAGGCAACAGAGAACAAAAACAAACAAACAAACAAAACAAATAAACATACAAAATCAAAGTGTACTTACACTGTTTCTTTTGGACTTCTTGCTGGCTTTGAGCGGCTTCTCGATGACTCTGAAACAAACACCAACACACCTCTGGTAAATGGAATGCAAAGGACCCAGTATCACACCTCAGGTAAAACAGGAAGTATAGGACACATGCAGTGTCAAACGACGGGTAAATGACTTGTGACGTACAGGGCACAGCATCACACTGCAGGTATTGGACACAGAATCACACTACAGGTAAACGGAAAGTATAGGACACAGTATCACACTACAGGCACTGGACACAGAATCACACTACAAGTATTGGACACAGAATCACATTACAGGTAAACGGAAAGTATACGACACAGTATCAAACTACAGGGACTGGACACAGAATCACATTACAGGTAAACGGAAAGTATAGGACACAGTATCAAACTACAGGCATTGGACACAGAATCACACTACAGGTAAACGGAAAGTATAGGACACAGTATCAAACTACAGGTATTGGACACAGAATCACACTACAGGTAAACGGAAAGTATAGGACACAGTATCACACTACAGGCATTGGACACAGAATCACATTACAGGTAAACGGAAAGTATAGGACACAGTATCAAACTACAGGCATTGGACACAGAATCACATTACAGGTAAACGGAAAGTATAGGACACAGTATCAAACTACAGGCACTGAATACAAAATCACACTACAAATATTGGACACAGAATAACTTTACAGGTAAACGGAAAGTATAGGACACAGTATCAAACTACAGGCATTGGATACAGAATCACATTACAGGTAAACGGAAAGTATAGGACACAGTATCACACTACAGGCATTGGACACAGAATCACACTACAGGTAAACAGAAAGTACAGGACACAGTATCAAACTACAGGCATTGGATACAGAATCACATTACAGGTAAACGGAAAGTATAGGACACAGTATCAAACTACAGGCATTGGACACAGAATCACATTACAGGTAAACGGAAAGTATAGGACACAGTATCAAACTACAGGCATTGGATACAGAATCACACTACAAGTATTGGACACAGAATCACATTACAGATAAACTGAAAGTATAGGACACAGAGGCATTGGATACAGAATCACACTACAAGTACTGGACATAGAATCACATTACAGGTAAATGGAAAGTATAGGGCACAGTATCACACAACAGGTAAACGGGATGTATAAGGCACAGTATCACACTACAGATAAATGGGATGTAAGGTAACATAAGACAAGATAACATAAGAATAACGTATCAACTCATTAGGAGAAATTACACCAGATGCGGCAAAACAAACGTGAACAAGTACTCAACAGAAAAAAACATTAAACATTGACTTAATTAAAACAAGTGTATAGGACATAGTATCATACTACAGGTAACTGGGATGTACAGGACACATTATCTCACTGCAGGTAAACGGGATGTGTAGGACACATGTATCACACTACAGGTAAACGGGATGTACAGGGTAGTCTTGCCTCTTAATTTCAGAGTCATAGTCCTTCACAGAAGACTAAGCTTGCAAACGACTTCCCGTTTTGCAGTGGAGAAACCATTGGTCATACAGCTCTTATTTCGCGGTTGGCCCAACAGTAAGCTGATGTCAGTCTTGTTATATCAGCCGAGCGTTGGGTCTGAGCAATGGACTGGTCACCAGTTAATTAGGTAAGGCACGAACTGGGCGGCTCAAAGACTCGGTCGTAATTCTGAAGAGGCGACCCCTCTTTCAGGACACAAATGTAATGCTGTCTCCCGCCGTTATACACACAACGGATAGGTCTTCTTTACACAGGACGGACACACACAAACACACACACACACACACACACACATGCATACACACACGCACGCACGCACGCACACGCACACACACAAACACATAACAGCCAAGAGCTGGGCTGGCCATAACAGCTATCAACCCCCAAGTGTCGTAAACAGTGACAAGCACAAAGGAAAGATGACGTCACTGCTGTCAGCCTATCCTGGCCTGTCATGTAAATGTGAACATTTTGTGTGTGTGTGTGTGTGTGTGTGTGTGTGTGTGTGTGTTTGGGGGATAGGGCGATGTGATCATGATTTATTAATCGGGACATGACATCATCATCATCATCATCATCATCACCATTCTCCTCCTCCACCACCCTCACCTTTTGTTTGCAGTTCACGACACATGGGAGTGGGGGGGCGTGGCAAGGATGGTAAGAAAAACGGTAAAACTCAGCTCTCTATAATTTATGATTATAATTTTGTTCCTCTCCATTCCTCTCCCTTCCTTCTTCTTCGTTCGTGGGCTGCAACCCCCACGTTCACTCGTATGCACACGAGTGGGCTTTTACGTGTATGACCGTTTTTACCCCGCCATGTAGGCAGCCATACTCCGTTTTCGGGGGTGTGCATGCTGGGTATGTTCTTGTTTCCATAACCCACCGAACGCTGACATGGATTACAGGATCTTTAACGTGCGTATTTGATCTTCTGCTTGCATATACACACTAGCAGGTCTTCACATCTTCTATTGCGCCCGTCCCTCTCCCTTCCCTTCGCTGTCTGTCTGTCTGTCTGTCTGCCTCTTATTCTTTTTCTCCCAATTTATGTGGTTGTCCCTATGCATCCACCCTCTCTCCCTGTCTCTTTTCCCATCCACTATTCACTAAGTCTTTATATTAGAGGATCTGAAAAATGGGTTAGCTGATGGGGCATTCATTCTCACTTAGCGTCGGTGATGTGTGAGATGCCAGCTGTCTTTGGCGTTTATGTGTATTAGCTTATAATTATATGTGTGTGCATGTATGTGTGTATATGCGTATTGCTGTGTAATTGTTAACTCCTGTGGCAAATCCTAGGTTTGGGTGTATGAATGAGAGTGCACACTTGAGCCGATTTCGCTTCCAATGATGGTTTTTCTATTTTTCAGGTCCTATGGGACAGATTGGAGCGTGCTTACAACCCTATTAAAACCGATGCGGTTGGCTGGACTTTAAGAAGCATCCATGTTAATGATAATGAAAATTCTTTGTTAAAGCCTTTGCTGAACCCTTGTATACCCCCAGCCTCTTCCCCCACCCAACCCCATCATCTTCCCCTCTCCCCGTCTTTCCCTTGCCCCCTTTCCTCCCCTCGTCCTGTTTTGAATTGTGGCCCATGGCCGATGTTCAATAAAACAATTTCGTTCGTTCGTTCGTCCGTTCGTTCGTTTTTTTCCCCATCCAACTCTGAGTGGGGGTGACTGGGTGGGTGGGTGGGTGTGGGGGAGTGGGGGTATGTTTATGCATATGGATAACTTAGTATTCGTTTGTGTGTGTGTGCCATGTCTGTTTCAGTAGTTACATTCGACCTCCCTCATTAAAGAAAATTCAACTCTCTCTCTCTCTCTCTCTTTCCCTGTTTCCCCTCTCTCTGTCTCTTTCCGTCTCTTTCTCTCTTTAGAGTCAGGTCCTGGTACAGTTTATCTCCCTCATCACCCCCTTGCTTCAAGTGTGCAATACACTCAGCAAGACAGTCATACCTATATTATGTGTGTCACTGGTGTCCACGGTTACTGCTGCACAGCGGGGGGTGACTGTTTCTCGCACAGGGATACCATTAGACAGTGATACACGAAAAAAAAAACGAAAAAAAAACACAAAAAAACCCATGAAGTACGAGAGTGTCCACAAAGAGTAGAAGAGGAGGCGGGAAAGAAGAGAGAGACAGAGACAGACATAGAGAGAGATACAGAGAGAGACGGACAGACCGAAAGAGAGACAGACAGACACAAAGGGAGAGACGGAAAGAGACACACAGAGTGCGACAGAGAGACAGACAGAGCGAGACAGAGACAGGGATAGAGACTGAGACAGAAAGACAGACGGACAGACATAGACAGGACATAATTATGGAGAGACAGACAGACAGACAGACAGACAGGGAATGTTTTAAACGCCTTCAGGCAACAGACGTTACAACTGCATTGGGGTTTGGTTGGGATGGGGCCGGAGCAGTGGTTACAGCAGCATTCACTATACGCTTCAATGAACAAGAGAGAGGAGGTGTGGGGGGCCCGGGGGGTGGGGGGGGGGGGGCGGAGAAGCGGGGAGGGGGAGAGAAGGGGGAGCCACCGTGGTGAAGCGGTTAGCATCGCGGACTGACCACTTGGAGGACGCGAGTTCAGGTCCCAGCAGAGGCGTTGGGTTTTTTTTCGTTCTTGTTGTTGTTGTTGTTGTTGTTTTGTTGGGTTTTTTTTTCCGGCCCGCGACCGGCTCCTTCTTTTCCAGACAGTGGAG
>NC_134882.1:13162980-13167980 GCF_041734735.1 Babylonia areolata
GGGGGAGGAGTGGTGGGGTGGGGGGGGGGAGTGCGGGGGGAGGGGGGGAACAACACCAACAACAACAAAAAGCAATGTTGTTCTTTGTTTTTGCCCTCCCTTCCTTCCTCCTTCTGCTGCTGCACTGCAAATAAATCTGTTCTCTTTCTCCAACCTCTTCCCACACGACGACAAAATTACAGAAAGGACACACACACACACACACACACACACATAATAAACACCCTCCCCACACACATACACACACACACACACACACACACACACGCACACACGCACACCCAAACACACACACACACACGAGTTCTGAGTTCACACACACACACACACACACACACACACAAACACACACACACACGAACTCACACACGCACATCCACACCAAACCCCCCCACCCCCACACCCCAACCCCCGTCCCCACCCCCACACGCGCACCCCCTCCCTCCCTCCACCCCCCCACCCCACACAAGGAGTATATTATAACACAGCTCCGTTATCTCTCCCACAACCACCCCCTTACCCCCTACCCCCCCCCACCCCCCACCCCCCCACCATCACCATACCCCTCCCTACACGTACGCCCCTACCGCGGGGTTTCCAAGAGTGACAGATGCTATCTGTGATTGTATGCCAAGACCCGTGCGCAGACCGAATAGAAGTAGCAGTTGTAGCAAGCAGCAACAGCAGCAACAGCAGCTGATGAATTCCACGTGTTCGCCAGTCTCCCTCGATTAGGCCTACGACGGGTCTCAGGCATTGTTACACACACACACACACACACACTACACACACACAGACATGCACGCACGCACGCACACGCACACGCATATGTCGGCCACACCACCCACGTCTGCCTCCATGTCCCTGACACCCACTTTCCTCGCCTGTAAAGTTCCTTCGCCCGTCCCACGATGACTGCTCCACCCCCAAATAATACCCCCCCGGCCTCACCCCCAACCACACCTCACACAACAAACGCACACACGCCGGTGCACGCACGCACGCACGCACACAAGCATGGACGTAAATGCATGCACAGACACACACATGCGCGCACGCGCGCGAACATGTACATACACTCGTGCAAACACACACACACACACACACACACATACACACACACTCATAATATCGTATGCATACATACATATGCACGCGCGAGCACTAACAACACACAGTCTTTCTCTCTCTCTCTCTCTCTCTCTCTCTCTCTCTCTCTCTCTCTCTCTCTCTCTCTCACAGAGTCACACACACACACACACACACACACACACACACACACACACACACACACAGAGTGTCTCACACATACACGCACGTAGTCTCTCTCTCTCTCTCTCTCTCTCTCTCTCTCTCTCACACACACACACACACACACACGCCCGCGCGCGCGCACACACCATCCCCACCCTAAGCTAGCATCACACACACACACACACACACACCAGTTGTGATGTTGTCACACAATCGGGTGAGAACATTATCACCAACAGTAAAAAAAAAAACAAATAATAATAAAAAAAAGGAACAGAACAATAGCATTTCAAAACAAGGAAGCCAGGTGACAGGGCAGTAAATCAAAGACCCGTGATATGCAACGTGTCGCCAACAGCCATGGGTAGAAAAAATGAATAAATAAAAATAAAAACAAAAAAAGAAGGAGCGTTCTTTGACTGGCTGTCATAATCTTGTTAGCCGTGGTCCTGACTGGTTTTTGTATTTTGTATTTCTTTTTATTTATTATTTATTTATTATATCTTTTTTTAAAAATTATATTAAAGAAGACGGTACAAAAGAATTACTGATTTACTGTATTAAAGGATTGAAAATATCCACGCAGGCCGGGGGCATATAGCAGGCGAGTCACAAAAGGGTTTTCTATTGTTTTATTACAATATTAAGTAAGTAAAGAAGAAGAAGAAGAAGAATAAAGAATAAAGAGAAGACAAAGAGAAAACAGTGCAAGCGATATGGCGATGACGCTTGCCGTTGTGGGAACACACAACACACACTTTGTGTGCGAGACACAGCAAGAGAGAGAGAGAGAGAGAGAGAGAGAGAGAGAGCAGGCTCTAGCCAGTGACTGGCCAGGTGGAAAAGTGACCAGTCATCACCTGCTGTGGCTATTTATGCAAGTTAAGCGAACTGCAATGACGCTAGCGTGGCCCGTGAAGCGAATCGGCTCAAATCCGCCTAAAATTAATTTGATTAGCATTGTGTTTGTTACAAGGTGTTCAGTGATAGATCTCTAAATGATTCCTGAACCGATTGCGTCGCAAAAGAAACACCCCAACACCTATTTTCTACTGAGTATAAAATGAAGTGTTGATTATTTAAGATAAATTCATAATCTAAATTCAAATCATCTGAAAAGGGCCAGTTTTAGCGAGCTTGTCGCTGAAAATTACGAACTGCGTCAAATCAGTTTAACGTAGGCAAACATAAATGGAATAGATTTAAAGATGGAATTGCGATGATTCTGCCAGTATATAATACTTGCAGTTTACTGATCCAACAAAAGAGACATTTAATCAAACACGGTGCGTCAGAAACTCACCCAATGGCGTACAGCGACACTAGTTGCGGAGTGAATGTCGTTCAGTGTCGGCAATGAAGATCGGCTTTGTAATTTCTAAATGCCTGATCTATTCTCATCCAAACACTATAATGGTGTGGTTTTAGTTTTCACACACACACACACGAG
The DNA here is from genome assembly GCF_041734735.1 of Babylonia areolata. Taxonomy (NCBI): domain Eukaryota; kingdom Metazoa; phylum Mollusca; class Gastropoda; order Neogastropoda; family Buccinidae; genus Babylonia; species Babylonia areolata. The sequence continues at coordinate 13,165,685 of NC_134882.1, forward strand.
CGATTAAACTAAAATTAAATATGCTTCTAATTGATTAAAGTGTGTGTGTAGCACAACAAAATATGATATTGCAGCGAACGACACAGAGACTTGATTAAACAGATGTTTGGAGAATGAGTTTAGACTGGACTTTGCATTCAAACCGGGAATGGCGTCACACATTATGCGCGAGCGAGACCAGTGGTTAGTTGCGAAAAAAGGCGTCTGCTATAACTCAGCTCTCAGCTTGTACTGTGAGTTGAGCCATGGTCATCTGTAGTCAGCTGAGCGCTTGGCTACAATCTTAATCAACAATGGTCACAAGCAAGGGGTGTTTCACACACACACACACAAACATCCACACACACACAAACACACACACACACGCACGCGCGCGCACACACACACACAAATACACACACAGAGGTATACGCACGCACGCACACGAACACACACACACACACACACAAAACACAGACGCACGCACCCTCACACACAAGCTAACGTACAGTTTGGTGCGTGGAAAAACTGGTTGTGATGTAAGAGAAATAACATCAGTGGAGCAGTGCTGACGGTATTGGAAACACAGAGACCGAGACGAGATTTGAACGAGCAGTCATAAAGCACCCGAACTGTGCTGGTTATCACGTTACTGCTAACTCCAAATGTTACAGCAGCTTCCCCCCCCCTCTCTCTCTCTCTGTGTGTGTGTGTGTGTGTGTGTGTGTGTGTGTGAAACGAAAACAGACAACACAAATTTTCAAATATGATAACACCGCGCTTCACAAAAAAATATGGGCAACCTTTTTTCATTTCAATTACATTTAAAAAAACAAACAAACAAAAAACAAAACAAAACAACAACAGCGCACCAACATGTGCATCCAAACACCTGTTTATAAGCACCCACCAGAGAGGGGAGATAACCGCGAAGAATACAACAATACAACAACAACAACAACAACAACAACAACAAAAACATGAACTGCAAAAACACGCCCCATCTGGGCAGGCACACACATAGCATGCTTTCAACGTGATCGCATGCTGCAGAATTTTACGACCTGACACAGGACTCCCCTTAAAGGTCAAGATGTTCCAACAAGGATTATTGTAGTGTGGCGTCTTAGGTTCGGCGACAGAAGGCTAAGCACTGCGTTGCTCGAGAGCCGGGTGGGGGGGTGGGGGTGGGGAGGTTGAGATTCCTAAAAGTTGGGAGAGGTAAAGAGTTTGACGACCTGCTGAAGGCAACTGCCCTAGAATAAGATGGGGGAAAAATGTCACGCTGTCCCCTGCAAAAGACTTGTTATCAAGTGTTTAGATGATCCCACAAAAAGCGCAGCAGAACTCTGATTTTTTTTTTTTTTTACACTCCTTCCCCACCCACCCCACCCTCCACCCCTCCCACTGACTGATATGTGGGGAAGGGGGTGGGGGACACGTGACCTGCACGTGACACGTTATCCAAATAAAGGGAAGGGGAAAGGATAGTGGAGGGGGATGGGGGTGGGGGGGGGGGGGTACTGAGCTATCCACCACCACCACCACCACCACCCAGAGGGACGGAGGGAGGGATGCCGTTTCGCCCTGCAGGGAGCTCGTCAGGCTTGTCACTCTACATCAGCTGTGAACAGACTGGAAAAGGGGAACGAAGAGCGTCAACCATTCTGTGGATAAATGATGAAGAGGGGAAGAGAGAGAGAGAGACAGAGACAGAGACAGACAGATACAGACAGACAGAGAGACAGTGACAGAAACAAAGACAGACAGACAAACAGAGACACTGAGAGAGAGACAGAGAGAGAGAGAGAGGCGAAGAGATTGAGAGACTGAGAGAGAGAGGGAGACAGACACACACACAGACCCAGAGAGTGACAGACTGACATAAAGACAAGGCAGACAGAAAGACATGGAGAAATACAGAGAAAGAGAGAAAGAGAGAGACAGAGAGAGAGGGAGGGAGGGAGGGGGAGTGTGTGGGTGCGTGTGTGTGCGGCAGAGAGTGAGAAACAGACAGAGAGACTGTGACAGAAAGCACGCTTTATGCACGCACCATTTTGAGTGCATGTAAATGGCCTACACGCATGGAAATTTACAACATTCTTTCTTCTGTCCAGCTCTGTATTTATAACCACCCAAGGGTGGGGGGGGGCGGGAAGAGGAGGGGGGCCAGGAGGGGGTGGGGGGGGGGGTGTTCGCTTTTCACACTGATTGTTCTCGGGCTGGAGCGATAATAACTTTTAGGGGACAGACATACTCCAGCCAACGCTTTCTAGCAGTGCACGTGGTACGTGTGTAGTGGGGGCATGGTGCACCA
>NC_134882.1:13175480-13180480 GCF_041734735.1 Babylonia areolata
GACAAAAATAATAAAGATAAAATAAAAATAGAAAATAGGTCACAATGTCAGTGATGCTAACTGGTCGTTGTTTAATCTCAATGTGCACTGTTATGTTGCTCATACATTTTAAAGAACATGTACATATTTTTCATCTTTCTCTGGGCTACTTGTACCCTAAACAATATATATATATATATATATATATATATATATATATATAAGACAACAACAACAACAAACAAAATAAACACAAACAAAAAAAAGAAGGGGGCGGGGAAAAAAGATGTGTCTAGATCTTTGGGTGCCGTTTATGATAGCAACTAAGCCTCTTTTTGAATTTCTTCTGCTATGAGTTGATATTTTGCAAAGTACTTCAGTCTCTTAAGATATGACATTGATGAAACTGATATAGCAGCTCAACAATCACCTTTGTTTCAACAATCTCATCCACCCATTTCAGTCTGCCTATCGTGCTGACCACAGCACCGAAACCGCTCTCCTCCACATCCTGAATAACCTACTGCTAGCGTCCGACTCAGGACAGATCTCCCTTCTCACTCTTCTCGACTTGTCAGCCGCCTTTGACACGATAGACCATTCAATCCTTCTTTCCCGTCTTCATTTTACATTTGGTATCAACGGCACTGTTCTAAACTGGTTCAAATCTTATCTCACTGATCGATTCCAGTCTGTCATTGTTGATAATTTCCGGTCTGAACCCGTTAAAATTGAACATGGAGTCCCACAGGGATCTGTTTTAGGCCCAGTGCTCTTCACACTGTACACTGCTCCTCTCGCTGAAGTTATCAACCGCCATAATGTCAGTCATCATTCTTATGCTGATGACACTCAACTCCTGAAGAGTGATACACCTGAAAAACTGTTGTCGCTCTTGCAAGAAACATCTAACTGCTTCCTGGATATTCAAAATTGGATGACTCTAAATAAGTTACAATTGATCGCGGACAAAACTGAAGCAATGATCATAGGAACTAAACAAAAACTCTCTTCCATTACAACTAATACAATCAAACTTGGCAGTACATCCATCCCTCTGTCCAGTTCAGTCAGGAACCTCGACGTTGTCCTTGACAACACACTGTCCATGCAAACATTTATCAATCAGACATGTCAATCCTGCTACTGTCAACTGCGGCGCATCAGTTCCATCCGGAAATATCTGTCCATTGACGCAACATCTAGACTTGTCATCTCTCTCATTCTCTCTCGCCTTGACTACTGTAACTCTCTATTGTCTGGTTTGCCTGCTTCATCCATTCAGTCCCTTCAGCTGCCCAACTCGTCCTCAGAAAGAAAAGATCTGAGCACATCACTCCTCTTTTGCAACATCTCCACTGGCTCCCTGTCTCACACCGAATAAAGCACAAGATCAGCACTCTGTGCTACAAATATATTCACAAATCAGCCCCTTCCTATCTCTGTGGCTGCCTTCACATCTACACTCCATTTCGCTCACTACGATCAGCTTCGGATCCACTCCACTTACGCATACCCAGATTCAAACTCTCGACTGTTGGCCACCGTTCTTTCTCTGTCTCTGGACCTTGCAGTTGGAATGAACTTCCTCTTTCGCTTCGTCAAGTCTCCACACTCAGCTCTTTCAAGTCTGGCCTTAAAACCCACCTCTTCCCAAAATAGCCTCCCTTCCCTGCCTCTTCCTTGTCTTTAGTTTCTCCAGTTTTAGAGTTACGCGTGCGTGAGAATGACTGGTGCGAAAGCGATTAGATTTGTCTCTGCACAAGATTCAGCGCTATATAAGTACCATTATTATTATTATTATTATTTATTATATACTTGTAATTAAAGAAAATCAATCGTAAATCTGTGAATGTAAGTATAATCAAGGTCGATCAGCTCTGCCAATTTCCAGAGGCACCACACGCATGTCTAAACCATTTTTGCTTGGATACGTTTTTAATTCATATCAAGCATTCACCAAAAACCGCAAACATATAGTATATGCTCAATTCGCTTGTTTTGCCTTTCATTCAGCACTGACAGACAATACCGTACTTACTAGATTCAATGTGGAGAAGAATGATTGTAGAATAGTAAAATCCTTCTCATTCTCATAAGGGTAAAGAGTGCTTCCAAGGAAGGGTGGTGGGTCTTGTCGCTGATGCTTGACTGCCTTCTGTCCTGCAGTCCTTTACAGCAGTCCGATGTGGGAGGATAAGCAGAAATTTTAATATACCGTTGCGCACACTGGTGACTGTAATTTCACATTTCACTTTTTTTCTTGCCCAGGGCATACACAGGTTGGTCCAATGACTCCATGCTGCCCTGGATGCTACACCGCAGGCTGCACGACGTCCATTACATGTTTTGTCATTGGGATTCAGTGCACATTTTCTGATAGCATGGCCAATGTTGCTAGTATGTCTGTCCAGATACTCATGACGTGCAGCATGGAAGTCTGACCAGGAAAGTGTACCAGTGGCGATCTCATGTTCATCTTCAATGACACCTTTGCAGTGACTTTATTTGATTTTTGCCTCTTGACTCCTTCTGGACCATAGGGATGCAACAGTACTCCAGCGGACTCGGTTTTTGGCTGCTCTCTTCAGCCGGGCCCATGTCCATCCGGCTGTGCCTTCATCTCATCCTCCAAGCTTCTTTTCCAGGTCTGCTTTGGTCAGCCAGCTCGCCTCCTGTCTTGTGGTATCGTCTGGAGGCTTTCGAAGGGTATTGCTATCTAGCCCCATTTCCTCTTTCTGATCTCCTCACTAAGGGGCACCTGGTTGGTTCTTCTCCAGAGGCAGGCATTTGATACTGTCTTTGGTCATCTGATCATTTGAAATATGGTGCAGGCATCTATTGATGAAGGCCAGTCGTTTGCTTGTGTTCGTCTTGGTTGTTCGCCATGTTTCAGAGCCACACGAGAGGACTCCTTAACGTTGATGTTGAAGATCCTCAGTTTGGTGTGAGTGGAAAGAGATATAGAGTTCCAAATTGGCCGCAGGGTGTTGAAGGCATGCCTCGCTTTGTTGATGCGGTTCTTGATGTCTTCATCCGCCCCTCCGTCCTTGCTCACTACGCTGACACCTTTGCAGTACACCAACCATTCACTTTCAGTGTTGCGCGTCTTGCTTTCAAGTCTGACGGCTGGTTTTGCACTGACGTTACATGGTGGTATTTAGGCATCTTTGGAGGTCAGAGCAACTGGATGCACTTTTGTGTAGGTGACAGAGGGGGGGGTGGGGTGGGGGGGGCATTATTTCCATTCTGGCTGACACCGATTGCTGAACTAGGGGTGTGAAGTGCATAATTGCATCTGCGTCTTCATGCTTATTCTGCATCAAATATCCCATGGAAGGTGTTTCCCGCTGTTGTCAATCTTGAGATGTGGTCAATTTTATCGACCGCTCCAACTATGTAAATGTTTGTCATCATTCTTGGCGGAAAAACTACACCGTCTGTTTCAAATTTTTGCTATACACTGTTTGCAGTATCTGTTGAAATAGACAACACATGCTTGTATGAGATTCCAAGGCCAAGGCTATGAAGGATTTCAACCAGCCCTAGCTTTCTTGTCTGACAATGAACTTTAAGGCTAGTAGATTAGGAATGTCTGTGTCCTGTTGCGCTGCATATGTGATGTTGCTTTTAATGATTTTTTGCATTTATATGCAATTATCTGTGATATACTGACAACATTTTGAATCTGGTGTGGAGTGGTTAATTCTTCAGTGGAATCTGGCCCACTGGTCATCATGCTGATGGGCGCCTTTAAGGTGAAATGTATACAATTTTCTTGACATTCTGTGGATGAATTTGCCATTGAATGAACTATCTGGCTACAACAGATCACTTCTAACCAGCTCAGCGGTTTTTGCAAGATGTGAGGCTTCTGAATCATAACTGCTCGTTTCTTGATGGTGTCACCGAGGTTTTTGTTAAACATTAGGACACTTCTCTGCTTTGTAAAGTGGCAATGGGGTCTGGAAGAGCTGTGCGAAGTTTATGTTTGATACGTGATGAATGCACTTCAGTTTGCTCGATTCCTGATTGTGCCAGTCCATACGTGTATATTCTACACAACTGAGACATATCATCGTCCATGTCTTTATTTTTCTCTCGTGAGTTTGCATTTGACAGATTGTCAGCACGTCTATAGAGTTAAATGAGCATGTGTATGGTACACATCTATTGTTACCATGTCCCCTGAAGCAAATTTAACGAAAAGACTTTTATCCTGAAGCTCTTCTGCACAGTTTCTCATCTTGTAATCAAGTCCTAAGTCCAGCTCCTTGCAGTATACCCTGATCACTGTTTAAAAAAATGCATTAATTTATTCGCATGAATACCAAACATGTTTCTTGTTTTCACAGGACTAGCACTGGATTTGAAATTCTTATATATATATATATATATATATATATATATATATATATATATATATATGCTCCCAGTCTCCTTTTAGAGGGTGTCCCTGCTTTCCTCTGTTCTACATCTCTTCTGCCACTTAGAAAAATGTAGAAACGTTGCTTCATATCCATCTCCTTCATCAAAGACAGATCAACAGAATTGGGCAATGTCCTAATCTTTTAAAATCAGCAAGGGTTTCAGTAACATAGGCGTAACCAGCACATTCTCGCTTGGTTGGGCAGATCAAAGTTTCTTGTGATGCTGTTTGACATAACGCACAAAGATTCCAGTTGATTTCCACCACGTCTTCAGTCATCGACCTGGACTGTGGCGGATCACAGCAACAACATACTTGTCTGCATTGACATGACATAACTCTCTGAGAACAAAGCAAGACAGTTGTGGCGAGCTCATTTCTTTAAGTTTCAATTTCACATTGTTCAGAACCCTGTCGACTGTGAAGGCCTCTTCAGGGCTGTATGCTCTAATCATACGAAAAAATCAATTTAAGCATACTTCGTTACAGAATATGCAATCTACAGGGTTGTCAATAGCTACCATTAAGTCCGTAAATTAATTAGGTCATTTTGTCTTGTACAAACTAAACCATCCCTTTTTAATTTTCTTCT
>NC_134882.1:13187980-13192980 GCF_041734735.1 Babylonia areolata
ACCCCGCCCCACGCTCTCTTTCTCTCTCTCTCTTGCCTCGCAACCCTCAGTGTGTCTGTCTGTCTCTCTGTCTGCCTGTCTGTCTGTCATTACATCACCATTCACCCAAACCCCCTCTCTTCCCAAGTGTCTCTGTGTCTACCTGCCCCCCCCCCCCACACCCTCCCCCCTCTTTCTCTCTCTTGCCTCGCAACCCTCAGTGTGTCTGTCTGTCTGTCTGTCTCTCTGCCTGTCTGTCTGTCATTACATCACCATTCACCCAAAACCCCCTCTCTTCCCTAGTGTCTCTGTGTCTCTACCTGCCCCCCCCCCACGCTCCCCCCCCCACACACACACACATACACACACCCCATCCCCCTCTTTCTCTCTCTTGCTTCGCAACCCTCAGTGTGTCTGTCTGTCTGTCTGTCTCTCTCTCTGCCTGTCTGTCTGTCACTACATCACCTTTCCCAAACCCCCTCTCTTCCCCAGTGTCTCTGTGTCTCTTCCTACCCCCACACCCCACCCCCCCCCCCTCTTTCTCTCTCTTGCCTCGCAACACTCAGTATGTCTGTCTGTCTGTCTGTCTCTCTGCCTGTCTGTCCGTCATTACATCACCATTCACCCAAACCCCCTCTCTTCCCTAGTGTCTCTGTGTCTCTACCTGCCCACCCCTCCCCCCCCCACCCCCCAACCCCACCCCCACCCCACCTCCCTCTTTCTCTCTCTTGTCTCGCAACCTTCAGTATGTCTGTCTGTCTGTCTTGTCTGTCTCTCTCTGCTTGTCTGTCTGTCACTACATCACCTTTCCCCCCAAACCTCTCCTCCACCCCCCACCCCCAACCCCCACCCTACCCCCCCAAAAAATACCCCGCGCTCTCTCCAAGTTCCTTAACTCACTCAGTACGGCCAGTCCTCTCTTCTCCTCTACACAGACCCCTCGGATGTCCAGTGGGTGTCTGAATGACCCAACCTTTAGCTTCCGTCGTCAGAATTGTGGTATTCTTTGTCAACATTCACCTCTTCAGTGTAAGAGCCTTCCGCTTGTAATATTTTGATGGTTGTAATTGGGGTGAAACGCTGTTAACGTCGTCTCTTTCGCCGTTCGTATGGAGAGAGTTAAACAATATATATTCAACCTACATTCACTTGGTGGCTTTACTTGGCTTTTGGGTGTCACAAGAAACTCAACACCGATGCAAGTTCTTTAAAAGGAAAGATAAAAAAGAAAAAAAAAAGAAAAAAAAAGTAGGTAAGTGTGGAACTGGGAAGTGGGGGGGGGGTATCCCCTTACCGTAACAGGTAGTTGTACAATGTGTCAGGATATAGAGGGTGGGGTGGGGGGGGGGGGGGTATACAGGCAGAAGGTAGCGAGTGAGAAGGGTGTGGTGGGGGGGGGGGTGCGGTGGTGGTGGTGGGGGGGGGGTTGCGGTGAGGTGTGGGAAGGTGGGGGGGGGGGGGGGGGCAAAGAAGTAATGATGCCTCTTCTTGATTACACCTGGCATGGGGGAGGAGTGTACAGTCCCAGACCCACCCCCTTCACACACACACACACACACACACACACACACACACACACACACACACACACACAAACACACATACAGAACACAACACACACACACGACACACACAAGACACACACACAAACACACACACAACACACAAACACACACACACACATACACACACACACGCACAAACACACACACACACACACAGCTCACATACAGAACAACATACCCAGAATTGACACACACACATACACACACACACACACACACACACACACACACACACACACACACACACACAAACAAACAAAACACAACACAACACAACAAAACACAACACAACACACAAGCTTTCCACCCGGATAAAGGAACAAACATGCCCAGAACTGGAACAGTCCTCACAGAGAAAGCACAGCAAGGAAAGAGCAATAATATGATCTTTTTTTTAAAGTTACCCCTCCAGTCAATTTTGACCCCCACCCCCCTCCCCATAGCCCCCCACCCCCACCCCAACCCCCCTGACATAAATGGGTGGATATTTCAGGAGAACGTCAGTCTACGCTGCAGTTACGGTCTCCTACTTTCCCTCCCATAATTATAAACAGCGGTCCATGCTTTTTACTTTACAAGAATCAACACTGACTCGCTGAATCTTCTTCTTCTTCTTCTTCTTCTTTCGTGGGCTGCGACTCCAATGTTCACTCGTATGTACACGAGTGTGCTCTTACGTGAATGACCGTTTTTACCCCCCGCCGTTTTTGGCAGCTATACACCGTTTTCGGGGGGGGGGGGTGGGGGGAGGGGGGGGGGGTACTCGCTGAATCATTTCAGATGGAAACAAATCAGGAATCGTGGGGACAGGGAGGGAGGGAGTGCTGGACACACACACACACACACACACACACACACACACAGAGACACACACACACACGCACACACACATACATACAGAGAGAGAGGGGGGGGGGGAGAGAGAGAGAGAGAGAATGGGAGGATGAGACAGAGACAGAGAGACAGAATGAAGGGGAGGAGGCAGGAGGGAGGGAGGGAGAGAGACAGACAGAGAGAGAGACAGAGACAGAGAGAGAGACAGAGACAGAGACAGAGAGACTGACAGGCAGATGAGAGACACGGCCAGCCTTTACGCGGAATATGAAGACAATTCCAATGCTACCAAATTTTGTCACAGAGGAATTCCAACGCGACGATCAGACAGAGAGAATTTCATCCAACAATCCCCTCTTCCACCCATACATGTTTAAAAAAAAAAAAATGATTGCTCGTTCAACGAACTGAACTCAAGTCAGAACACACGAGGCGAACACTTACATTTCACAGAGCACTGCGCTGATGTTTATGATTCTTCATTAAAGCTACCGACAAATATCTGAATATACGTCAGAAAAAAAAACACACCCAAAAACCCCACCCTCTTCATCTGACAATGCCGTTCTGAAAGAAACATGTTCTTACTTTGGTCTCTCTCTCTCTCTCTCTCTCTCTGTGTGTGTGTGTGTGTGTGTGTGTGTGTGTGTACACAGAGATAGAGAGATAGGTATATAGATATGTATGTGTACACACACACACACACACACACATCTGTACACACACACACACACACACACACACACACACACACACACACAACGAAGACTTCCTCAAAGAATCAAATCCAATCATAATACATTTCCCGGTTGTTTTATCTCAACGGGTACATCCCGGGGGTTATCGACCGTAAAAATAAACCAAACTCACTCACTCCAGCCTTTGGAGTCCAGCCCCTTGTAGGTTGGGAGAGGGAGAGAGATAGACAGAGAGAGACAGAGAGAGACAGAGAGCGAGAGAACGATAGACATAGACAGAGAGACAGAGACAGAGAAGAGACAGAGAGACAGAGAGAGAGACAAAGAGAGAGACACACACAGAAAGAGAGACAGAGAGAGATAGAGACAGAGAGAGAGAGAGAGAGACAGAGAGAGAGACAAAGACAGAGACACAGAGAAAGAGAGAGAGAAGAGAGAGAGGCAGAGAGAGAGAGAGACAAAGAGACAGAGACAGAGAAAGAGACACACAGAGAGAGACAGAGAGACAGAGACAGAGAGAGACACAGAGAGACAGAGAGGGAGAGAGAGACAGAGAGAGAGAGAGAGACAGAGAGAGAGATTAGTGTTCAACTGCTATCAAACTGACTGAAGGCAGATAAAAGGGACTGGCGGTGACTTGTGTCACATGAGGTGTTGGACTATCTGAGCTCATGGTGAACTATCTGAGCTCATAATGTTAACGTTATCACGGGGTGGTTGGTGGAAGAGGGGGGTAGGGGGGAGGGTAGAAGGAGTGGGGTGCGGGGGGGAGGGGGGGGGGAAGGGGGTGGGGCTGTCACCACAATCATCATTCCACCGCACCCATGCCTTTTGAAAGAGACATTGAGTGTTCTTTTCTTTTGCGTCTGTTGCCCTTGTTAAAACCCTGCTGGGACGGGGGCAAAAAAAAAAAAAAATCCCATCTGATTTTGGTTCTGAAACTGATTCTATTTTAAAAACCATGCTATGTCACACCTGGTGTAGAGGAATATGAGAGACAGACAGACAGACAGACAGAAAGACAGAGAGGAGAGGCAGACAGAGAGACAGACAAAGACACAGACAGATAGACTGTCAGACAGACAGACAGACAGACAGACAGAGAGAGAGAGAGAGAGAGAGAGAGAGAGAAAGATGGAGACAGACAGTGACACACACACACACACACACACACACACACACACACAGAGTGAACACTGAACACTGAACACTGAAATGCTTAATGTTATTAGCTGTAAAGCTCTAGTGACATAGCAGGTACTAATCAGAACAAAATGGTGCAAAACAGATACAATGGAACGGAAAGGAAAAGCAGAACTGAAACAAAATAAACCAAAAAGAGAGATTTGCGGCACTCTGGCACAATGTCATTAGCTTAAAGTACATGTGGCAGGGGGGTAATGCGTCTTTTTCTCAGTCAAGAGAGAGACAGACAGACAGAGAGAGAGTCGGGAAAAACTTAAGTTCAAGAGTAACGCTCAGCCCACCACAGCTCTCTCTCTCTCTCTCTCTCTCTCTCTCTATCCTCTCTCTATCTCTATCTCTCTCTCTGTCTATCTCTCTCTCTATCTCTCTCTCTCTCTCTCTCTCTCTCTCTCTCTCTCTCTCTCTCTCTCAAGAGAATGCTGCCTACAAAGTCACAACCTCCAGCCTAACGATGGAAGCTGAAGCTGTGATACATGCCCTCCAGTGCCTATCGTCCATCCATATGCCCGGAAACCAACATGCCATGATTCTAACCGACTCAATGAACCTCATACAGGAAACTGAAAACGGAATGGGAAGCCCAGACTGGCATAAGGCAATGCGCAACTTTCAGATTAAAAAACTCACATGGTCATACTGCCCGGGACATGCAGGTGTTAAGGGAAATGAGCGAGCTGACAGACTTGCTGGTAACGCAACACCAACGAGCGGCCTACAT
>NC_134882.1:13200480-13207980 GCF_041734735.1 Babylonia areolata
CGAGAGTTTTTACTTGTCTGTTTGTTGGTGGTTGTTTTTTCAAGACTTAATATATATATATACTGAACGCTGTATTTTGTCAAAATAGTTCTTGAATTCAAACATGTGAACCAACCAGCCGGAGACGGAGATGAACCGTCTAAACGGAACGACCGACCGACCGACAGACAGACAAACAAACTGACCGACCGACCTATAGGTACAGAAAGACAGATCGACAAACAGGACAAACCAACCGACCGAAAGACATAGAAAGACAGACCGACAGACAAGACAAACAGACCGACAAACAAACCGACTGAAAGACAAACAGACCGACCGAAAGACAGACAAAGAGACCGACTGAAAGACGGACAGACAGACCGACTGAAAGACAGACAAAGAGACCGACTGAAAGACAGATCGACTGAAAGACAGACCAACTGAAAGACAGACAAAGAGACCGACTGAAAGACGGACAGACAGACCGACTGAAAGACGGACAGACAGACCGACTGAAAGACAAACAAAGAGACCGACCGAAAGACAGACCAACTGAAAGACAGACCAACTGAAAGACAGACAAAGAGACCGACTGAAAGACGGACAGACAGACCGACTGAAAGACGGACAGACAGACCGACTGAAAGACGGACAGACAGACCGACTGAAAAACAAACAAAGAGACCGACCGAAAGACAGACAGACCGACTGAAAGACAGACCAACTGAAAGACAGACAGACAGACCGACTGAAAGACAGACAAAGAGACCGACTGAAAGACGGACAGACAGACCGACTGAAAGACAGACAGACCGACTGAAAGACAGACAAACATACCCACTGAAAGACGGACAGACAGACAGACTGAAAGACGGACAAACAGACTGACTGAAAGACAGACAAAGAGACCGACTGAAAGACAGACAAAGAGACCGACTGAAAGACGGACAGACAGACAGACTGAAAGACGGACAAACAGACTAACTGAAAGACGGACAGACAGACCGACTGAAAGACAGACAGACCGACTGAAAGACAAACAGACCGACTGAAAGACAGACACACCGACTGAAAGACAGACAGACCGACTGAAAGACAAACAGACCGACTGAAAGACAGACAAAGAGACCGACTGAAAGACAGACAGACAGACCGACTGAAAGACGGACAGACAGACCGACTGAAAGACAGACAAAGAGACCGACTGAAAGACAGACAAAGAGACCGACTGAAAGACGGACAGACAGACCGACTGAAAGACGGACAGACAGACCGACTGAAAGACAAAGAGACCGACTGAAAGACAGACAAAGAGACCGACTGAAAGACGGACAGACAGACCGAATGAAAGACGGACAGACAGACCGACTGAAAGACAGACAGACCGACTGAAAGACGGACAGACAGACCGACTGAAAGACAAAGAGACCGACTGAAAGACAGACAGACCGACTGAAAGACAGACAAACAGACCGACTGAAAGACAGACAAACAGACCGACTGAAAGACAGACAGACCGACTGAAAGACGGACAGACAGACCGACTGAAAGACAAAGAGACCGACTGAAAGACAGACAAAGAGACCGACTGAAAGACGGACAGACAGACCGAATGAAAGACGGACAGACAGACCGACTGAAAGACAGACAGACCGACTGAAAGACGGACAGACAGACCGACTGAAAGACAAACAGACCGACTGAAAGACAGACAGACCGACTGAAAGACAGACAAACAGACCGACTGAAAGACAGACAAACAGACCGACTGAAAGACGGACAGACAGACCGACTGAAAGACGGACAGACAGACCGACTGAAAGACAAAGAGACCGACTGAAAGACAGACAAAGAGACCGACTGAAAGACGGACAGACAGACCGAATGAAAGACGGACAGACAGACCGACTGAAAGACAGACAGACCGACTGAAAGACGGACAGACAGACCGACTGAAAGACAAACAGACCGACTGAAAGACAGACAGACCGACTGAAAGACAGACAAACAGACCGACTGAAAGACAGACAAACAGACCGACTGAAAGACAGACAGACCGACTGAAAGACGGACAGACAGACCGACTGAAAGACAGACAAACAGACCGACTGAAAGACAAAGAAAGAGACCGACTGAAAGACGGACAGACAGACCGACTGAAAGACGGACAGACAGACCGACTGAAAGACAGACAAACAGACCGACTGAAAGACGGACAGACAGACCGACTGAAAGACAGACAGACAGACCGACTGAAAGACGGACAAAGAGACCGACTGAAAGACAGACAGACAGACCGACCGAAAGACAGACAGACCGACCGACTGAAAGACGGACAGACCGACTGAAAGACAGACAGACAGACCGAATGAAAGACGGACAGACAGACCGACTGAAAGACAGACAAACTGACCGACTGAAAGACGGACAGACAGACCGACTGAAAGACAGACAAAGAGACCGACTGAAAGACGGACAGACAGACCGACTGAAAGACAAAGAGACCGACTGAAAGACAGACAAAGAGACCGACTGAAAGACGGACTGACAGACAGACTGAAAGACAAAGAGACCGACTGAAAGACAGACAAAGAGACCGACTGACAGACGGACAGACAGACCGACTGAAAGACAAAGAGACCGACTGAAAGACAGACAAAGAGACCGACTGAAAGACGGACTGACAGACAGACTGAAAGACAAAGAGACCGACTGAAAGACAGACAAAGAGACCGACTGAAAGACGGACAGACAGACCGACTGAAAGACAAAGAGACCGACTGAAAGACAGACAAAGAGACCGACTGACAGACGGACAGACAGACCGACTGAAAGACAAAGAGACCGACTGAAAGACAGACAAAGAGACCGACTGAAAGACGGACTGACAGACAGACTGAAAGACAAAGAGACCGACTGAAAGACAGACAAAGAGACCGACTGAAAGACGGACAGACAGACCGACTGAAAGACAAAGAGACCGACTGAAAGACAGACAAAGAGACCGACTGAAAGACGGACAGACAGACCGACTGAAAGACAGACCGACTGAAAGACAGACCGACTGAAAGACAGACCGACTGAAAGACAGACAAAGAAACCGACTGAAAGACGGACAGACAGACCGACTGAAAGACAGACAAACAGACCGACTGAAAGACGGACAGACAGACCGACTGAAAGACAGACAGACGAACTGACAGGAACAGAGACAGGACAGACTAACACAACAGACCAACCTTAAAGACAAGACTGACCGACAGACAAACAGACCGACCGAAAGACACACACAGACAGACAGACTGATCGACAAGAAAGACAGACGGACACACAGATAGGAACACAGAGACAGACAGACCGACCGACAAATCGAGACAGGCAGACCGAAAGACAATACTAATCTAAACACTGAGACCGATCGAGCGTCAAACACACAAGTGCAGACACAGACAGACAGACAGACAGGCAGGCAGACGGAGCGACAGACAAACAGACAGACAGACAGACTTACCCGTTGTGTTCCGTGGCGGTCTCCGTGTCGTCCTCAGCGGTGACGGGCGGGGCGGCAGGACTGGCGGGCACGTCCACTGCACGTGCAACACCACACAGCCATTCAGTACTCTGTGTGTGTGTGTGTGTGTGTGTGTGTGTGTGTGTGTGTGTGTGTGTGTGTGTGTGTGTGTGTGTGTGTGTGAACGGTGTGTGTGTGTGTGGGTGTGAACGGTGTGTGTGTGTGTGTGTGTGTGTGTGTGTGTACGGTGTGTGTTTGTATGTGTGTGTGTTTGTGTGTGTCTGTGTCTGTGTGTGTGTGTGTGTGAACGGTGTGTGTGTGTGTGTGTGTGTGTGTGTGTGTGTGTGTGTGTGTGTGTGTGTGTGTTTGATAACATCGCATATGTTCATACACATTAGCATTCATATGATCACCCTCACACTGACGCATGGGTACACACGCACATTCACATTCAAGAACGTTTGCCACTGCCCTTCAGCAGCATATACATCATACCATATGGAACGGACACACACACACACACACACACACACACACACACACACACACACACACACACACACACGCACACACACACACACACGCACACACACACACACACATCTAATATCACCTCAAGTGGAAAGACGTTAAACTGAAGACAACACACAGACATAGACACACACACACACACACACACACACACACACACACACACACACACACACTCACTCAGATGTACAAACTAAAGCATGCACGGACGTAGCATAAACACACACACACACACACACACACACACACACACACACCGATGAACTGACGAAACATCCACACGCCGAACATGGACACCCAACATGGGAGTATACAAGAACGTACAAACCTGCACGCTACACATATAATACTCAGACAAGCAAGCACACGTGCGTGCACCCGCCCACCACCCCACCCCCCACCCTCTCACCCCCACCTTCACTTCCACTCTCTCTTTCTCTCCCTCGTTCTCGTCTGCTTGTCCTTCTCTTCAACCCGCCCTTCCCCCCCCCTCTCCCTCTCCTTCCCCTCCTCATCACCCTCTCCACTTAGCTCCTAACCCCCCCCCCCCCCCCACACACACACCCCATCCACCACAAAAGTACCAGAAGCTAGTCAACAGCAGGATACAGGAGAGCGAGAGAGAGAAAAAAATGGGATGGAGGGAAGTAAAGAGAGAGAGAGGGAGGCGATGGGTAGGGGGATGGAGAGACAGGGAGAGACAGACAGACAGGCATGTAGACAGACAGTGACAAAGACACGAGAGAGAGAGAGAGAGAGAGAGAGAGAGGTGGAGGAGTGAGGGAGTGACAGAGAGGGAGACTCGAATATCATAAGTAAGCAACTGCATACTGTTTTCAACTCGTAAGATGAAGAGAGAGAGGTGAGAGGTGAGAGAGAGAAAGAGAGAGAGGAAGAAAGGGAGACAGCGCGCGCGATAGAGAGAGAGAGGAGGGAGGAAGGGACAGAGAGAAACAGAAAAAGACCGAGACCGAGAGACCGAGACCGAGAGACAGAGATAGAGACAGAGAGACAGAAACACACACACACACACACACACACACACACAGATACGGACGGACGGACGGACACACAGACAGGCACACAGAGTCAGCGCTGTCAGTATTGGCCGAGTGCCAGCCCCAGCCAGTACAGCCCATGGCCAAACCATGGCACAACACCACCACCACTCTCTCTCTCTCTCTCTCTCTTCCCTGGAAAGGCAACGAAAGGGAGGGGCACATGGGTGTGGAAGGGAGGAAGGAGGAGGAGGAGGAGGAGGAGAAGAAGAGGGAAGAGTCTGATGGAAGGGGGCGGGCGGGGGGGGGGACAGATGGGTGGGGAGGGGGGGGCGGGAGGTGTGAGGAGGAGGAGGGGCAGGAGGAGGAGGAGGAGGAGGAGAAGGAGGAGAGGATGGGGGTGGCAGGTAGAGTGTGAAGGTTTTGCCTGCGGAGAATGCAGAGAATGTGGGAGGGTGGGATACGAAGGGAACGGAGAGAGAGAGAGAGAGAGAGAACGAACGAACGAACGAACGAATGAAGTTGGTTTTTTGGGGTTGTTGTTTTTATTGAGGGGAGTGGAGAGAGAGGAGGAGGAGGAGGGAGTGGGAGGTGGAGTGCGCTGGAGGGTGGGGTGGGGGTGGGGAGTGCCGGGAGTGCAGGGGAGAGGGGGTGGGAGAGGAGGGTTAGAAAGGGAGTGAGAGGAAGCAACGTGGCGAAGTGTGTTGTTGTATTGTACGTGTAGGTAGGTATATGGTACAAACAGGAGGAAGGTATATGGTACAAACAGTTAAGTAAGTAACCGACCATGGCTTCAGTTGGTGGTGTGGGAGGAGCCGAGGTCAGCATGATGATTGTGTTCAGGATGCGAGGAAGGAACAGGAAAACATATAGCATCTTTTTTTCTTCTTTTTTTTTTTTTCTTTTTTTTGTGGCCTCAGTTGCATGCAGGTCATGGAGCACCAGAATGTGTTAGTCTTTTTTTTTTCTCTCCCTTTTTTCCTTTTTTTTTGTTTGTGCTTTCACATGACTTCTTCATTGGCCAAAAAAAAAAAAAACCCAATTTTTTTTCCTTCTTCTTAAAAAAAAAATATATATATATATATAACATGTCAATTTTCGATTAATACATTGTTTCTAAATTTCTTTGTCTGAGTAATCGGTTTTCATGGACAATTTCAGCCAATATTTTAACATTATACATGAGTTTGGAAGTTTTATGACAGCTTAGGTTGCTCTGATGTGAGTGTGTGGATTCTGTGTGTGGGATAATCAAAGAAATCATCTTAGACATTATAACACATATACGTCAAAAGACATACAATAAGATCAACATTAATTAATGGGGGGAAAAAAAAAGCTGACGCCCGGACAGGAGGCAAGCATCACTCCTTAGGTGATGTTCACTTTCCAGTGTGTTATTATTGTTGCTACTATGTTAGTATTAGTATTATCATTAATATTTTCATTGTTGTTGTTGTCAGTGGTAGTTGCGGTAATAGTAGTTTGGGTTTTTTGGGGTTTTGTTGTTGTTTTTCTGGTTTAGTTTAGTTTTGTCTTGCACTTCAACCTTCTTTTCATTGTCAAATAATGTGTGTATTTTCGCCATTGCGTTTGTGTACTGCTTGTTGCATATGAACGAGCACGATATAAGCTCATGCTTGTTGTTGCTCAAGTCTTCTTAATTGAACGCTGTATTGCACTTTGTTTCTTGATATTAAAAATGTTTAAACCAAGCATCATTTTGTTGTGTTTTTTTTAAAATTTTGTTTATAGTATCAGCAGAAGACCATAGAGGGGAAGAACCATGGGCCATCATGCACCTGCACACTTCACAATTATCTCGGTGACTGTGACACACGGACAGACACTTTGAAACGTTTAACGACAAGATTTAGATTACGTGCATCAAAATTGGCAATGCATCATTTTAGGTATAGAATTGGGCTCTCTATCTCTCTCTCTCCTTCTCTCTGTCATTACTATATTCATATACATTATTGTCATGAATGCAGATATCATGATTATGTACTTGTAAATGTTTACTGTGCAATCGAGTGTATTTGAATATCACGTATGTTTTTTTCTTATCTTGTGAACATTTTGATTTTATTTCTCTTTGCCCTGAGGGCTGAAGGTAAAAAGCAAAGCATATACATGCTTATTCCACTTCCCTCATTAAAAAAGATTCGTTCGTTCGTTCGTTCGTTCGTTCGTTCGTTCTCTCTCTCTCTCTCTCTTTTGAATAACGTCTTTATGAAGCAAATTTGTGACCAACCCACTCCGTCATACACACACGATTGTGGTACCGCCCCCCCCCCCCCCCCCCACAAGTCGATCTCGCCAACTCTTGTCTTGTTAATCTTATATCGAGAGAGTGCTTGAGGACTGTGATGTTATCCAGCCTTCTAACTAACAGAAAAACTGCGATATATACCCACCGTGTGCCTTCACTAGAACTGGTCGCGAACATCTAATAGAATCTTAAAACCGCTATGA